>NC_086444.1:92161050-92496050 GCF_028390025.1 Pseudophryne corroboree | reverse complement strand
GTAAGATAAGCGACCCTAGTGGCCGACACAAACACCTGGCCCATCTAGGAGTGGCACTGCAGTGTCACGCAGGATGGCCCTTCCAAAAAACACTCCCCAAACAGCACGACGCAAAGAAAAAAAGAGGCGCAATGAGGTAGCTGTGTGAGTAAGATAAGCGACCCTAGTGGCCGACACAAACACCTGGCCCATCTAGGAGTGGCACTGCAGTGTCACGCAGGATGGCCCTTCCAAAAAACACTCCCCAAACAGCACATGACACAAAGAAAAAAAGAGGCGCAATGAGGTAGCTGTGTGAGTAAGATAAGCGACCCTAGTGGCCGACACAAACACCTGGCCCATCTAGGAGTGGCACTGCAGTGTCACGCAGGATGGCCCTTCCAAAAAACACTCCCCAAACAGCACATGACGCAAAGAAAAAAAGAGGCGCAATGAGGTAGCTGTGTGAGTAAGATAAGCGACCCTAGTGGCCGACACAAACACCTGGCCCATCTAGGAGTGGCACTGCAGTGTCACGCAGGATGGCCCTTCCAAAAAACACTCCCCAAACAGCACATGACGCAAAGAAAAAAAGAGGCGCAATGAGGTAGCTGTGTGAGTAAGATAAGCGACCCTAGTGGCCGACACAAACACCTGGCCCATCTAGGAGTGGCACTGCAGTGTCACGCAGGATGGCCCTTCCAAAAAACACTCCCCAAACAGCACATGACGCAAAGAAAAAAAGAGGCGCAATGAGGTAGCTGTGTGAGTAAGATAAGCGACCCTAGTGGCCGACACAAACACCTGGCCCATCTAGGAGTGGCACTGCAGTGTCACGCAGGATGGCCCTTCCAAAAAACACTCCCCAAACAGCACATGACGCAAAGAAAAAAAGAGGCGCAATGAGGTAGCTGTGTGAGTAAGATAAGCGACCCTAGTGGCCGACACAAACACCTGGCCCATCTAGGAGTGGCACTGCAGTGTCACGCAGGATGGCCCTTCCAAAAAACCCTCCCCAAACAGCACATGACGCAAAGAAAAAAAGAGGCGCAATGAGGTAGCTGTGTGAGTAAGATAAGCGACCCTAGTGGCCGACACAAACACCTGGCCCATCTAGGAGTGGCACTGCAGTGTCACGCAGGATGGCACTTCAAAAAAATACTCCACAAACAGCACATGACGCAAAGAAAAATTAAAGAAAAAAGAGGTGCAAGATGGAATTGTCCTTGGGCCCTCCCACCCACCCTTATGTTGTATAAACAGGACATGCACACTTTAACCAACCCATCATTTCAGTGACAGGGTCTGCCACACGACTGTGACTGAAATGACGGGTTGGTTTGGACCCCCACCAAAAAAGAAGCAATTAATCTCTCCTTGCACAAACTGGCTCTACAGAGGCAAGATGTCCACCTCATCATCATCCTCCGATATATCACCGTGTACATCCCCCTCCTCACAGATTATCAATTCGTCCCCACTGGAATCCACCATCTCAGCTCCCTGTGTACTTTGTGGAGGCAATTGCTGCTGGTGAATGTCTCCACGGAGGAATTGATTATAATTCATTTTAATGAACATCATCTTCTCCACATTTTCTGGAAGTAAACTCGTACGCCGATTGCTGACAAGGTGAGCGGCGGCACTAAACACTCTTTCGGAGTACACACTTGTGGGAGGGCAACTTAGGTAGAATAAAGCCAGTTTGTGCAAGGGCCTCCAAATTGCCTCTTTTTCCTGCCGGTATAAGTACGGACTGTGTGACGTGCCTACTTGGATGCGGTCACTCATATAATCCTCCACCATTCTTTCAATGGGGAGAGAATCATATGCAGTGACAGTAGACGACATGTCCGTAATCGTTGTCAGGTCCTTCAGTCCGGACCAGATGTCAGCATCAGCAGTCGCTCCAGACTGCCCTGCATCACCGCCAGCGGGTGGGCTCGGAATTCTGAGCCTTTTCCTCGCACCCCCAGTTGCGGGAGAATGTGAAGGAGGAGATGTTGCCAGGTCGCGTTCCGCTTGACTTGACAATTTTCTCACCAGCAGGTCTTTGAACCCCAGCAGACTTGTGTCTGCCGGAAAGAGAGATCCAAGGTAGGTTTTAAATCTAGGATCGAGCACGGTGGCCAAAATGTAGTGCTCTGATTTCAACAGATTGACCACCCGTGAATCCTTGTTAAGCGAAATAAGGGCTCCATCCACAAGTCCCACATGCCTAGCAGAATCGCTCCGTGTTAGCTCCTCCTTCAATGTCTCCAGCTTCTTCTGCAAAAGCCTGATGAGGGGAATGACCTGACTCAGGCTGGCAGTGTCTGAACTGACTTCACGTGTGGCAAGTTCAAAGGGCATCAGAACCTTGCACAACGTTGAAATCATTCTCCACTGCGCTTGAGACAGGTGCATTCCACCTCCTATATCGTGCTGAATTGTATAGGCTTGAATGGCCTTTTGCTGCTCCTCCAACCTCTGAAGCATATATAGGGTTGAATTCCACCTCGTTACCACTTCTTGCTTCAGATGATGGCAGGGCAGGTTCAGGCGTTTTTGGTGTTGCTCCAGCCTTCTGTACGTGGTGCCTGTACGCCGAAAGTGTCCCGCAATTCTTCTGGCCACCGACAGCATCTCTTGCACGCCCCTGTCGTTTTTTAAAAAATTCTGCACCACCAAATTCAAGGTATGTGCAAAACATGGGACGTGCTGGAATTTGCCCATATTTAATGCACACACAATATTGCTGGCGTTGTCCGATGCCACAAATCCACAGGAGAGTCCAATTGGGGTAAGCCATTCCGCGATGATCTTCCTCAGTTGCCGTAAGAGGTTTTCAGCTGTGTGCGTATTCTGGAAACCGGTGATACAAAGCGTAGCCTGCCTAGGAAAGAGTTGGCGTTTGCGAGATGCTGCTACTGGTGCCGCCGCTGCTGTTCTTGCGGCGGGAGTCCATACATCTACCCAGTGGGCTGTCACAGTCATATAGTCCTGACCCTGCCCTGCTCCACTTGTCCACATGTCCGTGGTTAAGTGGACATTGGGTACAACTGCATTTTTTAGGACACTGGTGAGTCTTTTTCTGACGTCCGTGTACATTCTCGGTATCGCCTGCCTAGAGAAGTGGAACCTAGATGGTATTTGGTAACGGGGGCACACTACCTCAAGAAATTGTCTAGTTCCCTGTGAACTAACGGCGGACACCGGACGCACGTCTAACACCAACATAGTTGTCAAGGCCTCAATTTTCCGCTTTGCAACAGGATGACTGCTGTGATATTTCATCTTCCTCGCAAAGGACTGTTGGACAGTCAATTGCTTACTGGAAGTAGTACAAGTGGGCTTACGACTTCCCCTCTGGGATGACCATCGACTCCCAGCAGCAACAACAGCAGCGCCAGCAGCAGTAGGCGTTACACGCAAGGATGCATCGGAGGAATCCCAGGCAGGAGAGGAATCGTCAGAATTGCCAGTGACATGGCCTGCAGGACTATTGGCATTCCTGGGGAAGGAGGAAATTGACACTGAGGGAGTTGGTGGGGTGGTTTGCGTGAGCTTGGTTACAAGAGGAAGGGATTTACTGGTCAGTGGACTGCTTCCGCTGTCACCCAAAGTTTTTGAACTTGTCACTGACTTATTATGAATGCGCTGCAGGTGACGTATAAGGGAGGATGTTCCGAGGTGGTTAACGTCCTTACCCCTACTTATTACAGCTTGACAAAGGCAACACACGGCTTGACACCTGTTGTCCGCATTTCTGTTGAAATACTTCCACACCGAAGAGCTGATTTTTTTGGTATTTTCACCAGGCATGTCAATGGCCATATTCCTCCCATGGACAACAGGTGTCTCCCCGGGTGCCTGACTTAAACAAACCACCTCACCATCAGAATCCTCTTTGTCAATTTCCTCCCCAGCGCCAGCAACACCCATATCCTCCTCATCCTGGTGTACTTCAACACTGACATCTTCAATCTGACTATCAGGAACTGGACTGCGGGTGCTCCTTCCAGCACTTGCATGGGGCGTGCAAATGGTGGAAGGCGCATGCTCTTCACGTCCAGTGTTGGGAAGGTCAGGCATCGCAACCGACACAATTGGACTCTCCTTGTGGATTTGGGATTTCGAAGAACGCACAGTTCTTTGCGGTGCTACTGCTTTTGCCAGCTTGAGTCTTTTCATTTTTCTACCGAGAGGCTGAGTGCTTCCATCCTCATGTGAAGCTGAACCACTAGCCATGAACATAGGCCAGGGCCTCAGCCGTTCCTTGCCACTCCGTGTGGTAAATGGCATATTGGCAAGTTTACGCTTCTCCTCCGACAATTTTATTTTAGATTTTGGAGTCCTTTTTTTACTGATATTTGGTGTTTTGGATTTTACATGCTCTGTACTATGACATTGGGCATCGGCCTTGGCAGACGACGTTGCTGGCATTTCATCGTCTCGGCCATGACTAGTGGCAGCAGCTTCAGCACGAGGTGGAAGTGGATCTTGATCTTTCCCTAATTTTGGAACCTCAACATTTTTGTTCTCCATATTTTAATAGGCACAACTAAAAGGCACCTCAGGTAAACAATGGAGATGGATGGATACTAGTATACTTATGGATGGACGAGCGACTGCCGACACAGAGGTAGCTACAGCCGTGGACTACCGTACTGTGTCTGCTGCTAATATAGACTGGATGATAATGAGATGAAATTAATATATATATATATATATATAATATCACTAGTACTGCAGCCGGACAGGTATATATATTTATTATGTAATGACTGATGACGGACCTGCTGGACACTGTCAGCTCAGCAGCACCGCAGACTACTACAGTAAGCTACTATAGTAGTATGTATAAAGAAGAAAGAAAAGAAAAAAAACCACGGGTAGGTGGTATACAATTATGGATGGACGAGCGACTGCAGTGCCGACACAGAGGTAGCTACAGCCGTGGACTACCGTACTGTGTCTGCTGCTAATATAGACTGGATGATAATGAGATGAAATCAATATATATATATATAATATCACTAGTACTGCAGCCGGACAGGTATATATATTTATTATGTAATGACTGATGACGGACCTGCTGGACACTGTCAGCTCAGCAGCACCGCAGACTGCTACAGTAAGCTACTATAGTAGTATGTATAAAGAAGAAGAAAAAAAAAAACCACGGGTAGGTGGTATTCAATTATGGATGGACGAGCGACTGCCGACACAGAGGTAGCTACAGCCGTGGACTACCGTACTGTGTCTGCTGCTAATATAGACTGGATGATAATGAGATGAAATCAATATATATATATATATATATATAATATCACTAGTACTGCAGCCGGACAGGTATATATATTTATTATGTAATGACTGATGACGGACCTGCTGGACACTGTCAGCTCAGCAGCACCGCAGACTGCTACAGTAAGCTACTATAGTAGTATGTATAAAGAAGAAAGAAAAAAAAAACCACGGGTAGGTGGTATACAATTATGGATGGACGAGCGACTGCCGACACAGAGGTAGCTACAGCCGTGGACTACCGTACTGTGTCTGCTGCTAATATAGACTGGATGATAATGAGATGAAATCAATATATATATATATAATATCACTAGTACTGCAGCCGGACAGGTATATATATTTATTATGTAATGACTGATGACGGACCTGCTGGACACTGTCAGCTCAGCAGCACCGCAGACTACTACAGTAAGCTACTATAGTAGTATGTATAAAGAAGAAAGAAAAAAAAAAAACACGGGTAGGTGGTATACAATTATGGATGGACGAGCGACTGCAGTGCCGACACAGAGGTAGCTACAGCCGTGGACTACCGTACTGTGTCTGCTGCTAATATAGACTGGATGATAATGAGATGAAATCAATATATATATATATAATATCACTAGTACTGCAGCCGGACAGGTATATATATTTATTATGTAATGACTGATGACGGACCTGCTGGACACTGTCAGCTCAGCAGCACCGCAGACTGCTACAGTAAGCTACTATAGTAGTATGTATAAAGAAGAAAGAAAAAAAAACCATGGGTAGGTGGTATACAATTATGGATGGACGAGCGACTGCCGACACAGAGGTAGCTACAGCCGTGGACTACCGTACTGTGTCTGCTGCTAATATAGACTGGATGATAATGAGATGAAATCAATATATATATATATAATATCACTAGTACTGCAGCCGGACAGGCATATATATTTATTATGTAATGACTGATGACGGACCTGCTGGACACTGTCAGCTCAGCAGCACCGCAGACTGCTGCAGTAAGCTACTATAGTAGTATGTATAAAGAAGAAAGAAAAAAAAAAAAACACGGGTAGGTGGTATACAATTATGGATGGACGAGCGACTGCAGTGCCGACACAGAGGTAGCTACAGCCGTGGACTACCGTACTGTGTCTGCTGCTAATATAGACTGGATGATAATGAGATGAAATCAATATATATATATATAATATCACTAGTACTGCAGCCGGACAGGTATATATATTTATTATGTAATGACTGATGACGGACCTGCTGGACACTGTCAGCTCAGCAGCACCGCAGACTGCTACAGTAAGCTACTATAGTAGTATGTATAAAGAAGAAAGAAAAAAAAAAACCACGGGTAGGTGGTATACAATTATGGATGGACGAGCGACTGCCGACACAGAGGTAGCTACAGCCGTGGACTACCGTACTGTGTCTGCTGCTAATATAGACTGGATGATAATGAGATGAAATCAATATATATATATATAATATCACTAGTACTGCAGCCGGACAGGTATATATATTTATTATGTAATGACTGATGACGGACCTGCTGGACACTGTCAGCTCAGCAGCACCGCAGACTGCTACAGTAAGCTACTATAGTAGTATGTATAAAGAAGAAAGAGAAAAAAAAACCACGGGTAGGTGGTATACAATTATGGATGGACGAGCGACTGCAGTGCCGACACAGAGGTAGCTACAGCCGTGGACTACCGTACTGTGTCTGCTGCTAATATAGACTGGATGATAATGAGATGAAATCAATATATATATATATATATAATATCACTAGTACTGCAGCCGGACAGGTATATATATTTATTATGTAATGACTGATGACGGACCTGCTGGACACTGTCAGCTCAGCAGCACCGCAGACTGCTACAGTAAGCTACTATAGTAGTATGTATAAAGAAGGAATAGAAAAAAAAACCACGGGTAGGTGGTATACAATTATGGATGGACGAGCGACTGCCGACACAGAGGTAGCTACAGCCGTGGACTACCGTACTGTGTCTGCTGCTAATATAGACTGGATGATAATGAGATGAAATCAATATATATATATATAATATCACTAGTACTGCAGCCGGACAGGTATATATATTTATTATGTAATGACTGATGACGGACCTGCTGGACACTGTCAGCTCAGCAGCACCGCAGACTGCTACAGTAAGCTACTATAGTAGTATGTATAAAGAAGAAAGAAAAAAAAAACCACGGGTAGGTGGTATACAATTATGGATGGACGAGCGACTGCCGACACAGAGGTAGCTACAGCCGTGGACTACCGTACTGTGTCTGCTGCTAATATAGACTGGATGATAATGAGATGAAATCAATATATATATATATATATAATATCACTAGTACTGCAGCCGGACAGGTATATATATTTATTATGTAATGACTGATGACGGACCTGCTGGACACTGTCAGCTCAGCAGCACCGCAGACTGCTGCAGTAAGCTACTATAGTAGCATGTATAAAGAAGAAAGAAAAAAAAAAAACACGGGTAGGTGGTATACAATTATGGATGGACGAGCGACTGCAGTGCCGACACAGAGGTAGCTACAGCCGTGGACTACCGTACTGTGTCTGCTGCTAATATAGACTGGATGATAATGAGATGAAATCAATATATATATATATAATATCACTAGTACTGCAGCCGGACAGGTATATATATTTATTATGTAATGACTGATGACGGACCTGCTGGACACTGTCAGCTCAGCAGCACCGCAGACTGCTACAGTAAGCTACTATAGTAGTATGTATAAAGAAGAAAGAAAAAAAAAACCATGGGTAGGTGGTATACAATTATGGATGGACGAGCGACTGCCGACACAGAGGTAGCTACAGCCGTGGACTACCGTACTATGTCTGCTGCTAATCTAGACTGGATGATAATGAGATGAAATCAATCAATATATATATATAATATCACTAGTACTGCAGCCGGACAGGTATATATATTTATTATGTAATGACTGATGACGGACCTGCTGGACACTGTCAGCTCAGCAGCACCGCAGACTGCTACAGTAAGCTACTATAGTAGTATGTATAAAGAAGAAAGAAAAAAAAAAAACCACGGGTAGGTGGTATACAATTATGGATGGACGAGCGACTGCAGTGCCGACACAGAGGTAGCTACAGCCGTGGACTACCGTACTGTGTCTGCTGCTAATATAGACTGGATGATAATGAGATGAAATCAATATATATATATATATATAATATCACTAGTACTGCAGCCGGACAGGTATATATATTTATTATGTAATGACTGATGACGGACCTGCTGGACACTGTCAGCTCAGCAGCACCGCAGACTGCTACAGTAAGCTACTATAGTAGTATGTATAAAGAAGGAATAGAAAAAAAAAACCACGGGTAGGTGGTATACAATTATGGATGGACGAGCGACTGCCGACACAGAGGTAGCTACAGCCGTGGACTACCGTACTGTGTCTGCTGCTAATATAGACTGGATGATAATGAGATGAAATCAATATATATATATATAATATCACTAGTACTGCAGCCGGACAGGTATATATATTTATTATGTAATGACTGATGACGGACCTGCTGGACACTGTCAGCTCAGCAGCACCGCAGACTGCTACAGTAAGCTACTATAGTAGTATGTATAAAGAAGAAAGAAGAAAAAAAAACACGGGTAGGTGGTATACAATATTATATATATATTATATACAATTATATATATATATATATATATATATATATATATATTAA
Organism: Pseudophryne corroboree; assembly: GCF_028390025.1. Taxonomy (NCBI): domain Eukaryota; kingdom Metazoa; phylum Chordata; class Amphibia; order Anura; family Myobatrachidae; genus Pseudophryne; species Pseudophryne corroboree. Next base: position 92,487,025 of record NC_086444.1, on the reverse strand, counting down.
ACTGGTGGTGATTAATTAAACTGGTGGTCAGGTCACTGGTCACACTATCAGCAACTTGCAAGTAGTACTCCTAAGCAGACAATCACAATATATACTGGTGGTCAGTGTGGTCACAATGGCAGTGTGGCACTCTGGCAGCAAAAGTGTGCACTGTACGTTAAAATATGTACTCCTGCTCTCAGACTCTAACTGCTCCCCACTGTCAGTGTCTCCCCCACAAGTCAGATATACAGTCACACTATCTATCTCTTCAGCAAGTAGTAGTACTCCTCCTAATGCTCCCCAAAATTACTACTGTGTCTCTCTCTACTCTAGTCTCACTCTCTTCTCTATAAACGGAGAGGACGCCAGCCACGTCCTCTCCCTATGAATCTCAATGCACGTGTGAAAATGGCGGCGACGCGCGGCTCCTTATATAGAATCCGAGTCTCGCGATAGAATCCGAGCCTCGCGAGAATCCGACAGCGGGATGATGACGTTCGGGCGCGCTCGGGTTAACCGAGCAAGGCGGGAAGATCCGAGTCGCTCGGCCCCGTGTAAAAAAAAATGAAGTTCGGGCGGGTTCGGATTCCGAGGAACCGAACCCGCTCATCTCTAATAATAATCACATGCTTTCTGCAAGTGCGACCAGACCTGAATCAGGCCCAAGGATATGACGATACAACATTAACAATGAAACAGCTTATTGCAACATTGCTGTCACAGGAGGACATTAATCCTGATTGGAATGTGTGAGACTATAGCAATAATGCACCACACAGTATGCTATAATAAATGGTAACAAAGCTCATAAATGTAATCAACAGTAACATAAAGCTTGGGAAACACTATCCAATTGTCAGTCCGATCAGCCAATAATTGCATAGGATGTATGCGGGAAAGTTGGAGTGCTTGAAGCCGATAAACGTGCTGCACATGCTATATCCTCACCATCCTAAACGTGCTGCACATGCTATATCCTCCCCATCCTAAACGTGCTGCATATGCTATATCCTCCCCATCCTAAACGTGCTGCACATGCTATATCCTCACCATCCTAAATATGCTGCACATGCTATATCCTCCCCATCCTAAACGTGCTGCACATGCTATATCCTCACCATCCTAAACGTGCTGCACATGCTATATCCTCCCGATCCTAAACGTGCTGCACATGCTTTATCCTCCCCATCCTAAACGTGCTGCACATGCTATATCCTCACCATCCTAAATATGCTGCACATGCTATATCCTCCCCATCCTAAACGTGCTGCACATGCTATATCCTCCCGATCCTAAACGTGCTGCACATGCCATATCCTCCCCATCTGAAACATGCTGCACATGCGTTATCCTCCCCATCCTAAACGTGCTGCACATGCTATATCCTCCCCATCCTAAACGTGCTGCACACGCTATATCCTCCCCATCTTAAATGTGCCGCACATGCTATATCCTCCCCAACCTAAACGTGCTGCACATGCTATATCCTCTTGATCCTAAATGTGCTGCACACGCTATATCCTCCTCATCCTAAATGTGCTGCACATGCTATATCCTCCTGATCCTAAACGTGCTGCACATGCGATATCCTCCCGATCCTAAACGTGCTGCACATGTTATATCCTCCACATCCTAAACGTGCTGCACATGCTATATCCTCCCCATCCTAAACGTGCTGCACATGCTGTATCCTCCAAATCCTAAACGTGCTGCACATGCTTTATCCTCCCCATCCTAAACGTGCTGAACATGCTTTATCCTCCCCATCCTAAACGTGCTGCACATGCTTTATCCTCCCCATCCTAAAAGTGCTGCACATGCTATATCCTCCCCATTCTAAACGTGCTTCACATGCTATAACCTCCCCATTCTAAACGTGCTTCACATGCTATAACCTCCCCATCCTAAACGTACTGCACATGCTATATCCTCTCGATCCTAAATGTGTTGCACATGCTATATCCTCCCCATCCTAAACGTACTGCACATGCTATATCCTCTCCATCCTAAATGTGCTGCACATGCTATATCCTCCCCATCCTAAACGTGCTGAACATGCTTTATCCTCCCCATCCTAAACGTGCTGCACATGCTTTATCCTCCCCATCCTAAAAGTGCTGCACATGCTATAACCTCCCCATACTAAACGTGCTGCACATGCTATATCCTCCCGATCCTAAATGTGTTGCACATGCTATATCCTTCCCATCCTAAACGTACTGCACATGCTATATCCTCTCCATCCTAAATGTGCTGCACATGCTATATCCTCCCCATCCTAAACGTGCTGCACATGCTATATTCTCCCCAACCTAAACGTGCTGCACATTGTAAATGCTGATTTACATACAGGACTAAAAGCAACACTTTAAAAAGACATTTCATACACTTTAAATGGAGCCGCTGCGGCCGCTATACTTAATCCTCAACCTACGTACTTATTACACCATTAGCGTACAGAGCCCCGTACCGTGTACGTACTTTGCGCCCTCGCTCCTTAGAGTCATCAAATTTGTGCCGTGCTTGCGCTGCGTTAGAATTTGAACACACCTAAATATCAAACCAATAATTATGATGACTCCCAGGATACAAAGGAGAAACTTCCCCACACTCATAATGACGTTTTGAGCCCACTCTCCTAAACCTGAGAACCATTTGCGTGGGTTCAACCATGAAACGCAGCCGGTCAGTTCATTACTCACAGTCGCTAAGGTAAGGTTGTGCTTCCTCCTGAACTCCCACTTCAACTGCAAGATATCATCCATCTTTTGATCGATGATCTCCGTTGGGTCGTCAGTGCTGTTTGTAATATATGTACAGCACTTCACACCATATTGAGTTGCCAGAGTAACACAATACCCACCTGTCACGGCTGTGACATAATTAAGGACCATCCTGTGCTGAATCAGTTCCTTCTTGTAGGCTTGTAACTCCCTTCCTGTGTATCTGAAGGTGTCAACATACATCTCAGTGATATTATCTATCAAGTTCGCTAGCGCATGGCTATACCTATAATTTATAATTCCTCTGGCAGTACGGGTGATGTCTAATGCGAGAAGGAACTGAATCCCGGTGGATTCGTGGATCAAATCGGAGGCTGCGTGCTCTGCCCTATCTATGAGGTGTCTCTTGATGATGTGTTCATAGTGAGTATGAGTATAAGGAGCCTGAGCACTGCGGTGAACGTCTTTCATTTTATCATGGGTTATGGTCATGACCTCTGGTAGTACTCTCCCAATATAACACAATCCCTCTGAGCTCGGGGCAAGCCACTTGTACGCTTTCCTCCCACATATGAAATAGGCATCATCTGGAAGAACATAGGGGACAAAATATAACATCACCATATTAAAAATTTTCCAAGTGAAGAAACCAATCCCTAGTTCTCCCATCTGCTCAGTACAAGTATCGGGCTGGATGATATGAGCACAATACCCTGACAATACTTTTCCAACCCACATGGTCTTGCTTCCACGGGTATACCTATATCGAAAATACCTCCCACTGTTGGCTATTTGGCGTACAAGTTCAGAGTCTATGGGTATCCTATCAGCTCTGTGTGAAAAGGTCATTGTCTGGTTATTCCACGTCACTTCCCAATTTCCCGGTTTTCGGTAATTGGAAATATTAAAGCACAGTAAGGACCTGTCTACATGATACTGGTGGAGCTTCAAACTAGGGGGCCTAGAGATATTGAATTTCTTGTCCACCGGTCTGCCACCCCATAATTCGAGTACCTCAACTATTAGGGTATGGTACTAATCCTGACTTACTCTGACCTTGAGATACCTGTGAGCACACCCAGCATTCTGTCTGGTTTAAGACCTTACCCACTAGTGAGTGGTAATCACTCAACGGATGCCGGTCCATGTCGATATTAAGGTTGGACTGACATCTCTGGATGCACCCATCCTCTACTATATTCTCACAATTCCTACAAATACAATATTCATCAGACAATAACCCTTCACAGTGCCTCCGAGCTCCCTGACTACGAGAGCGCTTACTGATACCAGCCTTTACTCAAGTGATGTGCTGCTCCTGAGATCCTACAAATTCGTACTCGCCATCAGAACCCATTCCAGATCCCTGCTCGACCTCTCTGGGACCCTCACCAAAACAAATTGTCCTGATCAAAAACAGAATTACTAGTAGAACTCGAAACGCAGTCTCTTGTGATAGATCCATTTCGTTAGGGGAAAGAAGGAAAATAAGAAGGAGAAAAGAAAGGAAAATGCAGGGGGAGGTGAAAAAAGAAAATGGTGCAACAACCGTCCTAGATCTTGTTGCTCTCTGTGCTCAGATGCCTTTCAACAGTCCTGCCTCTCAAATTTCCCGGAACAAACACTCTAGTGTCTCTTTGCCTTGCTCTTTGACTAGGCGATGTCTGTTCCAGATGCACTCGTGGGTGGTCTCCTCTGGGTTCCCGCCGCATACCAAATGTACAATAAATACAGTTTATATTTATATTCTGCTCCTGCACATAACTATTCGCAGGAACGTGCGATCTTCTGCAAACCAACACCGGAATATTGCCCTTAAAATACCCTACAGCTGGATACCAAACACCACCTTATAACTAGTGATGTGCACCGGAAATTTTTCGAGTTTTGTGTTTTTGGTTTTGGATTCAGTTCCGCGGCCGTGTTTTGGATTCGGACGCGTTTTGGCAAAACCTCCCTGAAATTTTTTTTGTCGGATTCGGGTGTGTTTTGGATTCAGGTGTTTTTTTACGAAAACCCCTCAAAAACAGCTTAAATCATAGAATTTGGTGGTCATTTTGATCCCATAGTATTATTAACCTCAATAACCATAATTTCCACTCATTTCCAGTCTATTCTGAACACCTCACACCTCACAATATTATTTTTAGTCCTAAAATTTGCACCGAGTTCGCTGGATGGCTAAGCTAACCCAAGTGGCAGACACAAACACCTGGCCCATCTAGGAGTGGCACTGCAGTGTCAGACAGGATGGCAGATTTAAAAAATAGTCCCCAAACAGCACATGATGCAAAGAAAAAAAGAGGTGCAATGAGGTAGCTGTGTGACTCTAGCTAAGCGACCCAAGTGGCCGACACAAACACCTGGCCCATCTAGGAGTGGAACTGCAGTGTCAGACATGATGGCGCTTAAAAAAAAATAGTCCCCAAACAGCACATGATGCAATGAAAAAAAGAGGTGCAATGAGGTAGCTGTGTGACTAATCTAAGCGACCCAAGTGGCCGACACAAACACCTGGCCCATCTAGGAGTGGCACTGCAGTGTCAGACAGGATGGCAGATTTAAAAAATAGTCCCCAAACAGCACATGATGCAAAGAAAAAAAGAGGTGCAATGAGGTAGCTGTGTGGCTAAGCTAAGCGACCCAAGTGGCCGACACAAACACCTGGCCCATCTAGGAGTGGCACTGCAGTTTTCTAGCGAGAGGATGAGTGCTTCCATCCTCATGTGAATCTGAACCACTAGCCATGAACATAGGCCAGGGCCTCAGCCGTTCCTTGCCACTCCGTGTCGTAAATGGCATATTGGCAAGTTTACGCTTCTCATCAGACTCTTTTAATTTTGATTTTTGGGTCATTTTACTGAACTTTTGTAGTATACTTGACGACACAGAAGTAGGTAGAGCAGTGGACTACTGTACCGTACTGCTATATATATACTGGTGGTCACAGCAACATTCTGCACTGTCCCCTCCAACTATATACTGCGCACAACTAAAATGCAGCACAGGTATGGATGCATAGTATACTTGACGACACAGAGGTAGGTAGAGCAGTGGACTACTGTACCGTGCTGCTATATATATACTGGTTTTCACAGCAACATTCTGCACTGTCCCCTCCTACTGTATACTGCGCACAACTAAAATGCAGCACAGGTATGGATGCATAGTATACTTGACGACACAGAGGTAGGTAGAGCAGTGGATTACTGTACCATACTGCTATATATATACTGGTGGTCACAGCAACATTCTGCACTGTCCCCTCCTACTATATACTGCGCACAACTAAAATGCAGCACAGGTATGGATGCATAGTATACTTGATGACACAGAGGTAGGTAGAGCAGTGGACTACTGTACCGTACTGCTATATATATACTGGTGGCCACAGCAACATTTTGCACTGTCCCCTCCTACTATATACTGCGCACAGAGCCGGCCCTAACCAATATGATGCCCTAGGCAAGATTTTGGCTGGTGCCCCCTAGCACCACCGCTAGTTCCGCCTCTGACCCTGCAACCCTTTCCCAGCACCATCACCCCCCCACCAATAGCAGTCTTTTTTTTTCCCTACCCCCTGTAATTTAAATAAGAACAGTGTGCACATTCGGCTCACAGCCCAAAAAGGTATGTGTTTTTGCTGGCAAGGGGCATGCCCACAAAAGAGTACCCCAATTCAAGTTATGCCTCACAGTAGGGCAACTTTATTCACAATTTATCATGCGATAGTGTCCCTTATTCACATTACATCACACAGTAGTACCACTTTACCTTATATACGTTACTCCTCACAGTAGTGCCCCTCATTCACATAACATCATACTGAATTTCTCCTTATTCACATTACACAACACCATATTGCTCTTTATTCTCATTACACCACACCATATTGCTCCTTATTCATATTACACCACACCATATTGCTGTTTATTCACATTAGACCACACAGTAGTGCCCTTTCTATACGTTACGCCACACAGTAGAGCACCTTATACACATAATGCCACACATTGGTAATCCATTTATACACATAATACCACACAGTAATGCTCCTTACACATATGACACACATTATTAATGATCTTATAAACATAATGCACCTTACACATTATGCCAACCCTTATTGATGCCCTTATACACATAATTTCCATTACACATATGCCATACATTGTTAATGCCCTTATACACATAATGACACATATGTCCCTTACACATATGCCGTACATTATTTGTGCCCTTATATGCATAATGACACACATAGCGCCCCTTACACATATGTTACACATTAGCATTGCTCTTATACACATAATGACACATATAGTTCCTGGCGTGAGTCAACTGGCAGCTCTGCTAACATTGGGTGCCTATTTTTTATGAAAAGGCATTATTTGCATTGCTATGTGGCTAGGATGCACAAGCAGCTTCTGCTGATTAAAATGATATGCGGTATGCCTATATACTGTGTGCGACTGTGGCTGTATCTACATTTGAAATGCTACACACAGAATATAGGCATGTCGCATATCATTTTAATCAGCAGAAGCTGCTTGTGCCCCTAGGCATACCAGATGCCCTAGGCAATTGCCTAGCTTGCCTATGCCTAGGGCCGGCTTTGACTGCGCACAACTAAAATGCAGCACAGGTATGGCTGCATAGTATACTTGATGACACAGAGGTAGGTAGAGCAGTGGACTACTGTACCGTACTGCTATATATATACTGGTGGTCACAGCAACATTCTGCACTGTCCTCTCCTACTATATACTGCGCACAACTAAAATGCAGCACAGGTATGGATGCATAGTATACTTGATGACACAGAGGTAGGTAGAGCAGTGGACTACTGTACCACCGTACTGCTATATATATACTGGTGATCAAAGCAACATTCTGAACCGTCCCATCCTACTATATACTGCACACAACTAAAATGCAGCACAGGTATGGATGCATAGTATACTTTCCGATACAGAGGTAGGTAGAGCAGTGGACTACTGTACCGTACTGCTATATATATACTGGTGGTCACAGCAACATTCTGCACTGTCCCCTCCTACTATATACTGCGCACAACTAAAATGCAGCACAGGTATGGATGCATAGTATACTTGACGACATAGAGGTAGGTAGAGCAGTGGACTACTGTACCGTACTGCTATATATATACTGGTGGTCACAGCAACATTCTGCACTGCCCCCTCCTACTATATACTGCACACAACTAAAATGCAGCACAGGCATGGATGCATAGTATACTTGACGACACAGAGGTAGGTAGAGCAGTGGACTACTGTACTGTACTGCTATATATATACTGGTGGTCACAGCAACATTCTGCACTGTCCCCTCCTACTATATACTACGCACAACTAAATTGCAGCACAGGTATGGATGCATAGTATACTTGACGACACAGAGGTAGGTAGAGCAGTGGACTACTGTACCGTACTGCTATATATATATACTGGTGGTCACAGCAACATTCTGCACTGTCCCCTATTACTATATACTGCGCACAACTAAAATGCAGCAAGGTATGCATGCATAGTATACTTGACGACATAGAGGTAGGTAGAGCAGTGGACTACTGTACCGTACTGCTATATATATACTGGTGGTCACAGCAACATTCTGCACTGTCCCCTCCTACTATATATACTGCGCACAACTAAAATGCAGCACAGGTATGGATGGATAGTATACTTGACGACACAGAGGTAGGTAGAGCAGTGGACTACTCTACCGTACTGCTATATAATACTGGTGGTCAGCAAAATTCTGCACTATCCTCCTACTATATACTACAATGCAGCACAGATATGGAGCGTTTTTCAGGCAGAGAATGTAGATATTTTTAGCACACTGAGCACAGATATTTGCAAGCACACTGAGCACAGATATTTGCAGCACACTGAGCAGATATTTGCAGCACACTGAACACAGAAACTGAGAGAACGCTGCACGTCCTCTCGCTATCATCTCCAATGCACGAGTGAAAATGGCGGCGATGCGCGGCTCCTTATATAGAATACGAATCTCGCGAGAATCCGACAGCGGGATGATGACGTTCGGGCGGGTGAAGTTCGGGGTGGGGGGGGGGGTGGGGGGCGGGTTAGGATCCCGAGGAACCGAACCCACTCATCACTACTTATAATTTATAACCTTGTTCTGTACCCTCCTATCCTGTAAAGGTGAATCCATTTGTTCTGATACCATTTAAACTGTTGTAACTTGCTGGTGCGGCGCAGGGAGACTATGTGTACATTGTGCACTATTTGGATTACATATGTAATGTGTTTTGATGGCTTGTCCATGCAACTACAAACACTACCGTAAATACTCATACCACGCGCTAATGCGCAGGACCGCGGTAGCGATCATACACAAATTGTGAATATGTGCACGCTCGGCAGAATAAGTACTCGCACGGAGGCCATCTGTGTGTAGTTTGTACTTGATGTGTGTACTGCAATATTTTTCGACTTTGACAACTTGCCATATCCTCCCCATTCTAAACGTGCTGCACATTCTATATCCTCCTGATCCTAAATGTGCTGCACATGCTATATTCTCCACATCCTAAACGTGCTGCACATGCTATATCCTCCCCATCCTAAACGTGCTGCACATGCTTTATCCTCCCCATCCTAAACCTGCTACACATGCTTTATCCTCCCCATCCTAAACGTGCTGCACATGCTATATCCTCCCCATACTAAACGTGCTGCACATGCTATAACCTTCCCTTCCTAAACGTACTGCACATGCTATATCCTCCCCATCCTAAATGTGCTGCACATGCTATATCCTCTCCATCCTAAATGTGCTACACATGCTATATCCTCCCCAACCTAAACGTGCTGCACATGCCATATCCTCCATATCCTAAACGTGCTGCACATGCGATATCCTCTCCATCCTAAACGTGCTGCACATGCGATATCCTCCCGGTTCTAAATGTGCTGCACATGCTATATCCCCCCAATCCTAAATGTGCCGCACATGCTATATCCTCCCCGTCCTAAACGTGCTGCACATGCGATATCCTCCCCATCCTAAACGTGCTGCACATGCGATATCCTCGCCATCCTAAATGTGCTGCATATGCTATATCCTCCCGATCCTAAACGTGCTGCACATGCATATATCCTCCCGATCCTAAACGTGCTGCACACGCTATTTCCTCCCCATCTTAAACGTGCTGCACACGCTATATCCTCCCCATCCTAAACATGCTGCACACGCTATATCCTCCTGATCTTAAATGTGCTGCACATGCTTTATCCACCCCATCCTAAACGTCCTGCACATGCTATATCCTCCTGATCCTAAACGTGCTGCACATGCTATATCCTCCACATCCTTAACGTGCTGCACATGCGATATCCTCCCGATCCTAAACATGCTGCACTTACTATATCCTCCACATCCTAAATGTGCTGAACATGCTTTTTCCTCCCCATCCTAAGCGTGCTGCACAGGCTTTATCCTCCCCATCCTAAACGTGCTGCACATGCGATATCCTCTCCATCCTAAACGTGCTGCACATGCAATATCCTCCCGGTTCTAAATGTGCTGCACATGCTATATCCTCCCAATCCTAAATGTGCCGCACATGCTATATCCTCCCCGTCCTAAACGTGCTGCACATGCGATATCCTCCCCATCCTAAACGTGCTGCACATGCGATATCCTCCCCATCCTAAACGTGCTGCATATGCTATATCCTCCCGATCCTAAACGTGCTGCACATGCATATATCCTCCCGATCCTAAACGTGCTGCACACGCTATTTCCTCCCCATCTTAAACGTGCTGCACACGCTATATCCTCCCCATCCTAAACATGCTGCACACGCTATATCCTCCTGATCTTAAATGTGCTGCACATGCTTTATCCTCCCCATCCTAAACGTCCTGCACATGCTATATTCTCCTGATCCTAAACGTGCTGCATACTCTATATCCTCCACATCCTAAACATGGTGCACACGCTATATCCTCCTGATCTTAAATGTGCTGCACACACTATATCCTCCCCATCCTAAACGTGCTGCACATGCCTATATCCTCCCGATCCTAAACGTGCTGCACATGCTATATCCTTCCCATCCTAAACGTGCTGCACATGCCTATATCCTCCCGATCCTAAACGTGCTGCACATGCTATATCCTTCCCATCCTAAACGTGCTGCACATGCTATATCCTCTCCATCCTAAATGTGCTGCACATGCTATATCCTCCCCATCCTAAACGTGCTGTACATGCAATATCCTCCCTATCCTAAACGTGCTGCACATGCTATATCATCCTGATCCTAAATGTGCTGCACATGCTATAATCTCCCGATCCTAAACGTTCTGCACATGCTAAATCCTCCCCATCCTAAACGTGCTGCATATGCTATAACCTCCCCATCATAAACGTGCTGCACATGCTTTATCCTCCCCATCCTAAACGTGCTGCACATGCTTTATCCTCCCGATCCTAAACGTGCTGCACATGCTACAGTATATCCTCCCGATCCTAAACGTGCTGCACATGCTATATCCTCCCCATCCTAAACGTGCTGCACATGCGATATCCTTCACATCCTAAATGTGCTGCAAATGCTATATCCTCCCCATCCTAAACGTGCTGCACATGCTATATCCTCCCCAAACTAAACGTGCTGCACATGCCATATCCTCCCCATTCTAAACCTTCTGCACATGCAATATCCTACCGATCCTTAATGTGCTGCACATGCTATATCCTCCCGATCCTAAACATGCTGCATACTCTATATCCTCCACATCCTAAACATGCTGCTCATGCTATATCCTCCTGTTCCTAAACGTGCTGCACATGCTATAACCTCCACATCCTAAACATGCTGCACATGCAATATCCCCCCCATCCTAAACGTGCTGCACATGCTATATCCTCCACATCCTAAACGTGCAGCACATGCTATATCCTCCTCATCCTACACGTGCTGCACATGCTATATCCTTCAAATACTAAACGTGCTGCACATGCTTTATCCTCCCCATCCTAAACGTGCTGCACATGCTTTATCCTCCCCATCCTAAGCGTGCTGCACATGCTTTATCCTCCCCATCCTAAACGTGCTGCACATGCGATATCCTCTCCATCCTAAACGTGCTGCACATGCGATATCCTCCCGGTTCTAAATGTGCTGCACATGCTATATCCTCCCAATCCTAAATGTGCCGCACATGCTATATCCTCCCCATCCTAAACGTGCTTCACATGCGATATCCTCCCCATCCTAAACGTGCTGCACATGCGATATCCTCCCCATCCTAAACGTGCTGCACATGCATATTTCCTCCCGATCCTAAACGTGCTGCACACGCTATTTCCTCCCCATCTTAAACGTGCTGCACACGCTATATCCTCCCTATCCTAAACATGCTGCACACGCTATATCCTCCTGATCTTAAATGTGCTGCACATGCTTTATCCTCCCCATCCTAAACGTCCTGCACATGCTATATCCTCCTGATCCTAAACGTGCTGCACATGCTATATCCTCCACATCCTTAACGTGCTGCACATGCGATATCCTCCCGATCCTAAACATGCTGCACTTACTATATCCTCCACATCCTAAATGTGCTGAACATGCTATATTTTCCCCATCCTAAACGTGCTGCACATGCTTTATCCTCATCATCCTTAACGTGCTGCACATGCGATAGCCTCCCGATCCTAAACATGCTGCACTTACTATATCCTCCACATCCTAAATGTGCTGAACATGCTTTTTCCTCCCCATCCTAAGCGTGCTGCACATGCTTTATCCTCCCCATCCTAAACGTGCTGCACATGCGATATCCTCTCCATCCTAAACGTGCTGCACATGCGATATCCTCCCGGTTCTAAATGTGCTGCACATGCTATATCCTCCCAATCCTAAATGTGCCGCACATGCTATATTCTCCCCGTCCTAAACGTGCTGCACATGCGATATCCTCCCCATTCTAAACGTGCTGCACATGCGATATCCTCCCCATCCTAAACGTGCTGCATATGCTATATCCTCCCGATCCTAAACGTGCTGCACATGCATATATCCTCCCGATCCTAAACGTGCTGCACACGCTATTTCCTCCCCATCTTAAACGTGCTGCACACGCTATATCCTCCCCATCCTAAACATGCTGAACACGCTATATCCTCCTGATCTTAAATGTGCTGCACATGCTTTATCCTCCCCATCCTAAACGTCCTGCACATGCTATATTCTCCTGATCCTAAACGTGCTGCACATGCTATATCCTCCACATCCTTAACGTGCTGCACATACGATATCCTCCCGATCCTAAACATGCTGCACTTACTATATCCTCCACATCCTAAATGTGCTGAACATGCTATATTTTCCCCATCCTAAACCTGCTGCACATGCTATATCCTCCAAATCCCTAAACGTGCTGCACATGCTATATCCTTCCCATTCTAAACGTGCTGCACATGCTTTAACCTCCCCATCCTAAACGTGCTGCACATGCTATATCCTCCCGTTCCTAAACGTGCTCCACATGCTATATCCTGCCCATCCTAAACGTGCTGCACATGCGATATCGTCCCGATCCTAAATAAATGTGCTGCACATGCTATATCCTCCCCATCCTAAACGTGCTGCACATGCTATATCCTCCCCAAACTAAACGTTCTGCACATGCTTTATCCTCCCCATCCTAAATGTGCTGCACATGCTTTATCCTCCCCATCCTAAACGTGCTGCACATGCAATATCCTCCCGATCCTAAATGTACTGCACATGCTATATCCTCCCCATCCTAAACGTGCTGCACATGCTATATCCTCCCCAAACTAAACGTGCTGCACATGCCATATCCTCCCCATCCTAAAATTGCTGCACATGCTATATCCTCCCAATCCTAAACGTGCTGCACAAGCTATATCCTCCCGATCCTAAACGTGCTGCACATGCTATATCCTCCCCATCCTAAACATGCTGCACATGCTATAACCTCCCCATCTTAAACGTGCTGCACATGCTTTATCCTCCCCATCCTAAACGTGCTGCACATGCTTTATCCTCCCCATCCTAAACGTGCTGCACATGCGATATCCTCTCCATCCTACACTTGCTGCACATGCGATATCCTCCCGATCCTAAATGTGCTGCACATGCTATATCCTCCCGATCCTAAACGTTCCGCACATGCTATATCCTCCCCCTCCTAAACGTGCTGCACATGCGATATCCTCCCCATCCTAAACGTGCTGCACATGCTATATTCTCCCCATCCTAAACGTGCTGCATATGCTATATCCTCCCGATTCTAAACGTGCTGCACATGCTATATCCTCCCCATCTTAATTGTGCTGCACACTCTCAATCCTAAACGTGCTGCACACGCTATATCCTCCCCATCTAAAACGTGCTGCACACTCTATATCCTCCCATCCTAAACATGCTGCACACGCTATATCCTCCTGATCTTAAATGTGCTGCACATGCTATATCCTCCCCATCCTGAACGTGCCGCACATGCTATATCCTCCTGATCCTAAACGTGCTGCACATGCTATATCCTCCACATCCTAAACGTGCTGCACATGCGATATCCTCCCGATCCTAAATGTGCTGCACATGCTATATCCTCCACATCCTAAACGTGCTGAACATGCTATATTTTCCCCATCCTAAACGTGCTGCACATGCTATATCCTCCAAATCCTAAACGTGCTGCACATGCTTTATCCTCCCCATCCTAAATGTGCTGCACATGCTTTTTCCTCCCCATCCTAAACGTGCTGCACATGCTATATCCTTCCCATCCTAAACGTGCTGCACATGCCTATATCCTCACCATCCTAAACGTGCTGCACATGCTATATCCTTCCCATCCTAAACGTGCTGCACATGCTATGTCCTCTCCATCCTAAATGTGCTGCACATGCTATATCCTCCCCATCCTAAACGTGCTGTACATGCTATATTCTCCCTGTCCTAAACCTGCTGCACATGCTATATCCTCCTGATCCTAAATGTGCTGCACATGCTATATCCTCCCAATCCTAAACGTGCTGCACATGCTGTATCCTCCCCATCCTAAACGTGCTGCACATGCGATATCCTCCACATCCTAAATGTGCTGCACATGCTATATCCTCCCCATCCTAAACGTGCTGCACATGCTATATCCTCCCCAAACTAAACGTGCTGCACATGCTATATCCTCCCCATCCTAAACGTGCTTTACATGCTATATCCTCCCAAAACTAAACGTGCTGCACATGCCATATCCTCCCCATCCTAAACGTGCTGCACATGCTATATCCTCCCGATCCTTAACGTGCTGCACATGCTATATCCTCTCCATCCTAAATGTGCTGCATAAGCTATATCCTCCCCATCCTAAACGTGCTGCACATGCTATATCCTCCCTGTCCTAAATGTGCTGCACATGCTATATCCTCCCCAACCTAAACGTGCTGCACATGCCATATCCTCCCCATCCTAAACGTGCTTCACATGCTATATTCTCCCCATCCTAATTTTGCTGCACATGCGATATCCTCCCCATCCTAAACGTGCTGCACATGCAATATCCTCCCGTTCCTAAATGTGCTGCACATGCTATATCCTCCCGATCCTAAACGTGCTGCACACTCTATATCCTCCCCATCCTAAACATGCTGCACACGCTATATCCTCCTGATCTTAAATGTGCTGCACATGCTATATCCTCCCCATCCTAAACGTGCTGCACATGCTATATCCTCCTGATCCTAAACGTGCTGCACATGCTATATCCTCCACATCCTAAACGTGCTGCACATGCGATATCCTCTCGATCCTAAACGTGCTGCACATGCTATATCCTCCACATCCTAAACGTGCTGCACATGCTATATCCTCCCCATCCTAAACGTGCTGCACATGCTGTATCCTCCAAATCCTTAACGTGCTGCACATGCTTTATCCTCCCCATCCTAAACGTGCTGCACATGCTTTATCCTCCCCATCCTAAACGTGCTGCACATGCTATATCCTTCCCATCCTAAACGTGCTGCACATGCTTTATCCTCCCGATCCTAAACGTGCTGCACATGCTATATCCTCCCCATCCTAAATGTGCTGCACATGCTATATCCTTCCCATCCTAAACGTGCTGCACATGTTATATCCTTCCCATCCTAAACATGCTGCACATGCTATATCCTCTCCATCCTAAATGTGCTGCACATGCTATATCCTTATGATACTTAGCTTAGTTGATTAAAAGCTGACTAACAGAAGACAAAAATTAAGTCCAAAGAGCCCCAATGCTGTGAAGCAGTGGTTCTCAAACTCAGTCCTCAGGACCCCACACAGTTCATGTTTTCCAGATCACCCGGCAGGAGCACTGTGTATCACCAACTGTCACATTTTAAAACTCCACAGGTGACCTGGAAAGCATGCACTGTGTGAGGTCCTGAGGACAGAGGGACAGAATGTATTAAGCCTGGAGAAGTGAACAAGCAGTGATAAGTGCAAGGTGATAACGCATCAGCCAATCAGCTCCAATATGTAAATTAACAGTTAGAAGGTGATTGGCTGGTGCGTTATCACCTTCCATTTATCACTGCTTTATCACTTCTCCAGGCTTAATACATCTGCCCCAGAGTTTGTTAATCTGTGCTGTAAAGCAATGATCATCTGCTACTAATTGTACGGAAGTCCAGCGTGAGGTTTCAACGGGTTGGGGCTGTAATGCTAGTGGTCGGGATCCCAGAGGTCAGCATCCCGACCACGGGATCCCGGCCGCCAGGATGCTGGCGGAATGTGTGTGTGAGCATAACGGAGCCTCTTGCGGACTTGCTGCACTCGCTGTGCAGGAGGCTCGGTGGCTCGCTATGCTCGCCACAGGTTCTATTCCCACTCTATGGGGTAAATTTACTAAGGTGATACTTTTTTAGAACTAGTGATATTGCCAATAGCAGCCAATCAGATTACATCTAATAACTTTTAGAAGCAGCTAGATAAATGTTAAGTAGAATCTGATTGGTTGCTATGAGCAACATCACCAGTTCTAAAAAAACTCCCACCTTAGTAAATTTATCCCTATGGGTGTAGTGGACACCCATGAGTGGGAATGGTATCCGGACTCTGGGTTGACAGCAGTTAGGTTGACACACCTTAGGTCGACGCTTATTGGTCGGCAGTGACTAGGTCGACACCAGAAACAGGTCGACATTGCCATAAGGTCGACATGAACAAGGTCAACATGGAAAAAGGTCGACATGAGTTTTACTAATTTTTTTTCTTTTTTGGGGACTTTTTCATACTTTACAATCCACTTGGATTACAATTGGGGAAGGTAACCTTGTCTGAAGCATGGCGAGCGAAGCGAGCCATGCGAGGGGACACGGTGCACTAATTGGGGTCCCCGGTCACTTTACGGAGAAAACGACACCAAAAAAACATAAAAAACTCATGTTGACCTTTTTCCATGTCGACCTTGTTCAAGTCGACCCAATGGTCGCGTTGACCTATTTCCTGTGTCACCTTACTCACCGTCGACCAATAGGTGTCGACCTAGACACTGTCGACCATGAGTCTCATACCCAGTGGGAATAACCCCTGTTTGCCGGCATTTTAAGCGGTCGGGATCCAGCGTCGGGATCCTGAACAGCGGGATCCTGACTGCCGGTAAAGAAAATACATCCCATTCCAACAACAGGGGACCCTGATAACATAGATCCTGACAATTTTTAATATTCATTCTGGGGGCACTGCCATTCCGTCCCCATCTACATACTAATTGTGTAAGATCTGTCCCACCTCCTTACAGTGCGTGTTCTGGGAGTCTGAGAACCAGAAGAGGAGAACTTAGATTTGCAAGCAGTAGATGAGCATTAATGCACTGAATACTAGCTAAGGCTATAACACAATAAGATCATAAAAAGAGTCCACATTGGCCAAAGCAAACTCATGTTGTAATAAGAACACACAGAAATGTTAGACTGCATTAAGGGGGTACTCACGGAGCGATCGCTGCTTAAAATCTAAGCAATCTGACTACATTGCTTAGATTTTAAGCCTGATGGCTCCGTGTGTACCCCCTACAGCGATAGCGATGCGCAGCCCCGCACATCGCTATCGCTGGTGCTAGATTGGCCTGCATGCAGGCCAATCTAGCGGGTCGCTCATTTCACCCGCTGGGTGAAATGAGCGCCCCCCCGTCTCCCCCCGCACGCTCATCACACATCTCTCCTGCATCGGCCAATGAGTACTGGCCTTTAGATACTGTCAGTAAGAGATACATAAATGGTAATCAAACGCCATCTTTCTTATTTATATAGAAAGAATGTAGTTACTACTGCAAATGTGTGTAGTTAATTATGATTACATCTATATACAGTAATAGTCAATGGCGGTCAGGGGAGGAGGACTGTGGCACCTGCAGTGTGGTACGTACAGTATAATGGGTCCGAGCCAGGTCCATTTTAATGGGATACGGTTGTTAGGTCGACCCAACTTAGGTCGACACTCATTAGGTCGACATTGCCCTTAGGTCGACATGGACGTTAGGCCGATGTGTACTAGGTCGACAGGTCAAAAGGTCGACATGCGTTTCTCAATTTTTTCCCATTTTTTGGATTTTTTCATACTTAAGGATCCAGGTGGACTACGATTGGAACGGTAATCTGTGCCGAGCGAAGTGGTAGCGGTGCGAGGCACCTTGCCCGAAGCATGGCAAGCAATGTGAGCTATGCGAGGGGACACGGTGCTCTAATATGGGTTCCCCGTCACTTTACGGAGAAAACGACAACAAAAACAGTAAAAAAATGCATGTCGGCATTTTGACTTGTCAACCTAATGCATGTCGACCTAAGGGCAATGTCGACCTAACGCATGTAAACCTAAGGGCAATGTCGACCTTCAGTGGTCGACCTAATGAGTGTCGACCTAAATTGGGTTGACCCAACGACCCATACCCATTTTAATAGTATACTATTATTACTATAAGCCTTTATTTATATGGCGCCACAAGGGTCCTAACAAAGTACATAAACAAATGCGCCAAACAAGAAAACAGTAACTTACAGTACAAAACAATGCAGGACAAGTATATGGTATATACACACTGCTGCGTCAACGGACAGGACACTGAAATAAGCATCAGGGTGGCCTAAACTGAGGGGTAGGTGCTGATATAAAGTATGGAGCAGGAGATAGTCTAAGTAAGAGAAGGAAAAGCACACGATGGAAGAGGGACCTGCTCGTGAGAGCTTACATTCTAAAGGGGAGCGGCAGACAGACAGCGGTGACACAGATGGGGAGGGAGTGAGTAAGGAACAGAGACTTATGCGCCCTACACACTTGCCGATGTGTGCGGGCGATATGAACGATCTCATTCGGTAATGAACGAGAAATAGTTCATATCGCTCAGTGTGTAGGCAACAACGGTGAACGATGCACGGCCCCGCGGTTGTACATCGTTGGTTCTCCGTCGCTTTGCAATGCAAGTCAATTTGGACGATGATTGGTCATCATTCAGACCGATCTTCGCCAAAATTTAATGGATCAGCAAGTGTGTAGGGCGTATTAGGGGTAAATTTACTAAAGTGAGAGTTTTTTAGAACTGATGATGTTGCTCATAGCAACCATTTATCTAGCTGCTTCTAGAAAATAATAGGAGGTGATTCAGACCGTACAGCGGTGATGCTTTCGCACCTTTCAAGTAGCTCCCTACCTGCGCAGCATACCTGCCGCATTCCGGGTTGCAGCGGCTGCGTGTAAAGTCATGCAGTCGCAACGGCCCACCCCCGCAACGATCCGGACATGCCTGCGTTGTCCGGACCGCACCCCACTAACGGTGTTCTAACGCCGTTGACACGCACCCTCCTGCCCTACGACCGCCTCTGCCTGTCAATCAGACAGAGGCGATCGCAGCCCTGAGATGCTTTTGCATCTCACTGGGTGTTGCTGGGTGCGCACGCGCAGTGTGGCCGCTGCACGTGATCACTCCAGAAAGTGCTTCAGGCTATGATCGCTATTGTACCAGCAATCGGGTCTGAATTAGGCCCATAATCTGATTGGTTGCTATGGGCAACATCACCGGTTCTAGAAAAGACTCCCACCTCACTAAATTAACCCCTGAGGCTCAGTGACGGCTGGGTTTGATGAAGAAGTGAGAGTCCGTTTGACGTTTTATAGAGATGTGGATAAAATACTTTTTTATTGTTATGAGATACTTATCAGAAAAAGATCCACATTCAAAACACATGCATACCGTTTACCCTTATTGTAAAGTAGTTTATCATGCATACAAAGGATATGCTTTATGTTACTTATTGCATACAATTATCTTTTACCAGTAATCAGCCTGCAGACTTATACCCAGTGGCTACATTATCGGGTACACCTACTGTCATACTGGCTGGGACACCGCCCTCCCTTATTTGCCCCAGAGCAGCCTGAGCTCTTTATGGTAGGGATTCAATAGGTTGTGGATATAATTTAATAGAGATTCTGGTACATACTGACAGATGGCATTTGATAGATCTACACTGTCTATATAGACAGTCAATAGGTCGACAACATATGGCTAACATGCATTAGGTCGACAGGGTTAAAAGTTCAATATGGTCAAAAGGTCGCCTGTGTCTAAGGTCAACGGGTTCAAAAAGTTGATATGCCAATGGTTGACACACAAATGGTTAACATGAAGTTTTTGTTTTTCAAATACTTTACCATCCATGAGAACTTTGGTAACAGTAACATGTGCAGAACGCAGCGCAGTGAGGCACTTTGTCAAAGCATGGCAAGCGAATGTTGATCTTTTTTATGTCAACCATTTTTAAGTTGACCTTTTGACCCCTGTTGACTTTTTGTACTTGTCGACCATATATACACAGGCAACCTTACACCTGTTGACTTTTTAACCCTGTTGACATATTGCATGTCGACCATGTATAGTCAACCTATTGACTATCTAGCATCATGAAGTTGTTGCAGGTTTGGTTGCTGCACACTCAGGCTGTAAATCTCATGTCCCACCACATCTGGAGGCCATTGAAGTACAGCAATCTCATTGGGGGTTATTCAGATGTTGTTGTAGGTGCGCTGCATAGGCGCCAATACCGTGGGTGCTCCCGTGCCTGAGCACCCACAGGAAATAATGAGTACCCACGGCCAGTACCGGGACCACAGGCAGTGCCATTTTCGCCTGCCGCTGCACTTTTCCCCTGTACCGACTGCTCCCCCACCTCCCTGTCATAGAACTCCGCTCGGGGTGCGGAGTTTCACGGAATGACGCGTTTGCATTGTGATGTCACAACACAACGCGTCATTTCACGATACTCCGCCCTCAAGCAGAGTACTATGACAGGAAGGAAAGGGAGCGAGCGGGCGGGCAGGGGAGTTGGCGGGAGCTGGTGGGTGGGCTGGCTGACTGTGGCTGACTGTAGACACCTCTGGCAACGAGCATTACCCCAGGCAAATAGCATTACACACCCCTAGCAACTAGCATTACACACCCCTAGCAAATAGCATTACCCCTGGTAACTAGCATTACACACCCCTAGCAACTAGCATTAACCCTGGCAACTAGCATTACACACCCCTGGCAACGACTATTACCCCTGGCAACGAGCATTACCCCTGGCAACGGGAATGCACCTGTTCCAGAGCATGAAACCCCTGGCAACAAGCATGGATCCAAGAGCATAAAATACCTGGCAACGAGCAAGACACCCAGTGCATGAAACCCCTGGCAACAAGCATGACACCCAGCGCATGGGTGTGTGGCATAATATGAGGCAGGGGGCATTACTGTGTGGGGCTTAATATGGTGGAATTTTTTTTCCCCCTGTGGTGGCCGAGGTCTGTTGGTGCAGAGTCAAAAACTGGGGTGTAAGGTAGTCTTATTTTGTGAGGTCATGCCCATTTAAGCAAGACCACGCCCATTTCAGCAGGCCATGCCCCTCGCAGGCGGGCGTTATAGGCTTGAGCACCCACCAGCAAAAACATAAATCGGCACCTGT
Organism: Pseudophryne corroboree; assembly: GCF_028390025.1. NCBI lineage: Eukaryota > Metazoa > Chordata > Amphibia > Anura > Myobatrachidae > Pseudophryne > Pseudophryne corroboree. The sequence goes on along the minus strand of NC_086444.1, from coordinate 92,465,300 downwards.
CGGCATCGGTACTTTGCGCATGTGCAGGACCCATTCTGCACATGCATGAAGGGTCCTGCGACATAACATAACATGCAGATGGTTTCCCATCATTGATAGTACAGAGCTACCAAATTTTTGTAATTATTTTCTCTCCAAATGTCTGGACATGGAGCTTAGCTCTGCCCTGACACCCGCAAAGCCCTGCCACTGGGCTTTGATGTCCCACAGCTCTTTTACCACTAATGCAGGTGTGACAATCGGTGGGAAAAACACTTTTGATGTTATCCATCAATGGTACCATCAATGATGACCATCGATGGATAACCCTATCCCTACTTTATCCTCTGCCTTCTCTGCACACTTCCTGGTTCAGGACTGTCTGTATGCATCAGTTGTCACTTTCAGAGAACAAAAAGGGGCAGCTAAGGAGGTAACCCCTGCTGTGTCTGCAGGCCCGGTGACAGAAGGGTACAAAGGTTACCCACATCCCGGGCCCCGAGCTTCAGAGGCGCCCCAAGGGTTGCGGGCACAAAATGGGGCCACGGTGCCTAAGAGGGATTTCATTAGTTAGTAGCAGCGACAGAATGGGAGTGGGTTGAGCTTTGCTGCTAATGCTGCTACGTCAGCCCTAAACACTCTAACATCTCATAAAGTTTCCAGCCTTTGAATGTAGCAGTAGTGCTGGGTACTGCTGGGAGTTGTAGTCCCCGTGGTGGTCCAGCTCATGGAATGCTTGTGGGACTAGGCGGAGTATAGGAGAGGAGAGAGAGCAGATCAGTGGCAGCACTAGTGGCGGAAGCTGGGGAAGTCGCAGCGCTGTTCTCTGCTTTAGTGCATTAGTGATAAGGGATTGCTGCGGCTGAACTTTGCAGATGATACTAAGCTGTGTAAGGTAATTAAGTCAGAAAGTGATGTGGAGTCTCTACAAAATTACTTATTTAAACTTGAAGCCTGGGCGTCTAAATGGGGAATGAAGTTCAAGATAGAAAAATGCAAAGTTTTGCATTTTGGGACAAAAAACACACATGCATCGTACACTCTAAATGGGGAAATTATAGGGGTAACTGTGGTGGAAAAAGATTTGGGGGTGCTCATAGATAATACACTCAATAACAGTACACAGTGTCAAAATGCAGTGAAGAAGACAAGTAAAGTCCTTGCTTGCATAAAACGGGGCATTGAGACAAGGGACGAAGATGTAATCCTGCCGCTGTACAAATCATTGGTATGTCAGCACCAGGGGGGTCATTCTGACCCGTTCGCACACAGTGATTCTTCGCTGTGGTGCGATCGGGTCTGGAATGTGCATTCGTGGCATGCGCATTGCGCACATGTGTCATTGCTGCTGGGCAATGACACTAACAGAGAGGAAAGTGGTCGCAGCGGCAACCGCAAGAAGATGGACAGCAAGAGGGCGTTCCGAAGCGTCAACTTATCGTTTGCTGACGTTTTCGGGGGAGTGGTAAGTAAAATGCAGGCGTGTACAGGCGAACGGAGGGCGGAGGTGTGACATCAAAGCCGGCCCCATCATCGCTGGATCCGTCGCACAGGGTAAGTATTAGTGATGAGCGGGTTCGGTTCCTCGGAATCCGAACCCGCCCGAACTTCAGGTTTTTTTTACACGGGGCCGAGCGACTCGGATCTTCCCGCCTTGCTCGGTTAACCCGATCGCGCCCGAACGTCATCATCCCGCTGTCGGATTCTCGCGAGGCTCGGATTCTATCGCGAGACTCGGATTCTATATAAGGAGCCGCGCGTCGCCACCATTTTCACACGTGCATTGAGATTGATAGGGAGAGGACGTGGCTGGCGTCCTCTCCGTTTAGACTAGAGTACTAGAGAGAGACACTAATTTTGGGGAGCATATTATTAGGAGGAGAACTACTTGCTGCTGATAGTGTGACCAGTGACCACCACCAGTTTAATTAATCCGTTCTCTGCCTGAAAAAAAACGATACACAGTGTGACACAGTCACATACCATATCTGTGCTCAGCCCAGTGTGCTGCATCATATGTAATACTGTATATCATTATCTGACTGTGCTGAGTGCTCACTGCTCACACAGCTTAATTGTGGGGGAGACTGGGGAGCAGTTATAGCAGGAGTACATATTTTAAGTACAGTGCACACTTTTGCTGCCAGAGTGCCACTGCCAGTGTGACTGACCAGTGACCACTGACCACCAGTATTGTGATTGTCTGCTGACCACCAGTATATTGTGATTGTCTGCCTGAAAAAGTTAAACACTCGTCGTGTGGTGTTTTTATAAACGCATTCTGCAGACAGTGTCTAGCAGGTCCGTCATTACATAATATATACCTGTCCGGCTGCAGTACTAGTGTGATATATATATTTTAATTTTATCTCATTATCATCCAGTCTATATTAGCAGCAGACACAGTACGGTAGTCCACGGCTGTAGCTACCTCTGTGTCGGCAGTCGCTCGTCCATCCATAATTGTATACCACCTACCCGTGGTTTTTTATTCTTTTCTATCTTCTTGATACTAGTAGCTTACTTTAGGAGTCTGCAGTGCTGACAGACAGTGTCCAGCAGGTCCGTCATTACATAATATATACCTGTCCGGCTGCAGTACTAGTGTGATATATATATATATTTTAATTTTATCTCATTATCATCCAGTCTATATTAGCAGCAGACACAGTACGGTAGTCCACGGCTGTAGCTACCTCTGTGTCGGCAGTCGCTCGTCCATCCATAATTGTATACCACCTACCCGTGGTTTTTTATTCTTTTCTATCTTCTTGATACTAGTAGCTTACTTTAGGAGTCTGCAGTGCTGACAGACAGTGTCCAGCAGGTCCGTCATTACATAATATATACCTGTCCGGCTGCAGTACTAGTGTGATATATATATATTTTAATTTTATCTCATTATCATCCAGTCTATATTAGCAGCAGACACATTACGGTAGTCCACGGCTGTAGCTACCTCTGTGTCGGCAGTCGCTCGTCCATCCATAATTGTATACCACCTACCCGTGGTTTTTTTTTTTTCTATCTTCTTGATACTAGTAGCTTACTTTAGGAGTCTGCAGTGCTGACAGACAGTGTCTAGCAGGTCCGTCATTACATAATATATACCTGTCCGGCTGCAGTACTAGTGTGATATATATATATATTTTAATTTTATCTCATTATCATCCAGTCTATATTAGCAGCAGACACAGTACGGTAGTCCACGGCTGTAGCTACCTCTGTGTCGGCAGTCGCTCGTCCATCCATAATTGTATACCACCTACCCGTGGTTTTTTTTTTTCTATCTTCTTGATACTAGTAGCTTACTTTAGGAGTCTGCAGTGCTGAGTCTGACAGACAGTGTCCAGCAGGTCCGTCATTACATAATATATACCTATCCGGCTGCAGTACTAGTGTGATATATATATATATTTTAATTTTATCTCATTATCATCCAGTCTATATTAGCAGCAGACACAGTACGGTAGTCCACGGCTGTAGCTACCTCTGTGTCGGCAGTCGCTCGTCCATCCATAATTGTATACCACCTACACGTGGTTTTTTTTTTCTATCTTCTTGATACTAGTAGCTTACTTTAGGAGTCTGCAGTGCTGAGTCTGACAGACAGTGTCCAGCAGGTCCGTCATTACATAATATATACCTGTCCGGCTGCAGTACTAGTGTGATATATATATATATATTTTAATTTTATCTCATTATCATCCAGTCTATATTAGCAGCAGACACAGTACGGTAGTCCACGGCTGTAGCTACCTCTGTGTCGGCAGTCGCTCGTCCATCCATAATTGTATACCACCTACCCGTTGTTGTTTTTTTTTCTATCTTCTTGATACTAGTAGCTTACTTTAGGAGTCTGCAGTGCTGAGTCTGACAGACAGTGTCCAGCAGGTCCGTCATTACATAATATATACCTGTCCGGCTGCAGTACTTGTGTGATATATATATATATTTTAATTTTATCTCATTATCATCCAGTCTATATTAGCAGCAGACACAGTACGGTAGTCCACGGCTGTAGCTACCTCTGTGTCGGCAGTCGCTCGTCCATCCATAATTGTATACCACCTACCCGTGGTTTTTTTTTTTTCTATCTTCTTGATACTAGTAGCTTACTTTAGGAGTCTGCAGTGCTGAGTCTGACAGACAGTGTCCAGCAGGTCCGTCATTACATAATATATACCTGTCCGGCTGCAGTACTAGTGTGATATATATATTTTAATTTTATCTCATTATCAACCAGTCTATATTAGCAGCAGACACAGTACGGTAGTCCACGGCTGTAGCTACCTCTGTGTCGGCAGTCGCTCGTCATCCATAAGTATACTAGTATCCATCCATCTCCATTGTTTACCTGAGGTGCCTTTTAGTTGTGCCTATTAAAATAACGAGAACAAAAATGTTGAGGTTCCAAAAATAGGGAAAGATCAAGATCGACTTCCACCTCGTGCTGAAGCTGCTGCCACTAGTCATGGCCGAGACGATGAAATGCCATCAACGTCGTCTGCCAAGGCCGATGCCCAATGTCATAGTACAGAGCATGTCAAATCCAAAACACCAAATATCAGTAAAAAAAGGACTCAAAAATCTAAAATAAAATTGTCGGAGGAGAAGCGTAAACTTGCCAATATGCCATTTACCACACGGAGTGGCAAGGAACGGCTGAGGCCCTGGCCTATGTTCATGGCTAGTGGTTCAGCTTCACATGAGGATGGAAGCACTCAGCCTCTCGCTAGAAAAGACTCAAGCTGGCAAAAGCACAGCAAAGAACTGTGCGTTCTTCGAAATCCCAAATCCACAAGGAGAGTCCAATTGTGTCGGTTGCGATGCCTGACCTTCCCAACACTGGACGTGAAGAGCATGCGCCTTCCACCATTTGCACGCCCCCTGCAAGTGCTGGAAGGAGCACCCGCAGTCCAGTTCCTGATAGTCAGATTGAAGATGTCAGTGTTGAAGTACACCAGGATGAGGAGGATATGGGTGTTGCTGGCGCTGGGGAGGAAATTGACAAGGAGGATTCTGATGGTGAGGTGGTTTGTTTAAGTCAGGCACCCGGGGAGACACCTGTTGTCCGTGGGAGGAATATGGCCATTGACATGCCTGGTGAAAATACCATAAAAATCAGCTCTTCGGTGTGGAAGTATTTCAACAGAAATGCGGACAACATTTGTCAAGCCGTGTGTTGCCTTTGTCAAGCTGTAATAAGTAGGGGTAAGGACGTTAACCACCTCGGAACATCCTCCCTTATACGTCACCTGCAGCGCATTCATAATAAGTCAGTGACAAGTTCAAAAACTTTGGGCGACAGCGGAAGCAGTCCACTGACCAGTAAATCCCTTCCTCTTGTAACCAAGCTCACGCAAACCACCCCACCAACTCCCTCAGTGTCAATTTCCTCCTTCCCCAGGAATGCCAATAGTCCTGCAGGCCATGTCACTGGCAATTCTGACGAGTCCTCTCCTGCCTGGGATTCCTCCGATGCATCCTTGCGTGTAACGCCTACTGCTGCTGGCGCTGCTGTTGTTGCTGCTGGGAGTCGATGGTCATCCCAGAGGGGAAGTCGTAAGACCACTTTTACTACTTCCACCAAGCAATTGACTGTCCAACAGTCCTTTGCGAGGAAGATGAAATATCACAGCAGTCATCCTGCTGCAAAGCGGATAACTGAGGCCTTGGCATCCTGGGTGGTGATAAACGTGGTTCCGGTATCCATCATTACTGCAGAGCCAACTAGAGACTTGTTGGAGGTACTGTGTCCCCGGTACCAAATACCATCTAGGTTCCATTTCTCTAGGCAGGCGATACCGAAAATGTACACAGACCTCAGAAAAAGACTCACCAGTGTCCTAAAAAATGCAGCTGTACCCAATGTCCACTTAACCACGGACATGTGGACAAGTGGAGCAGGGCAGGGTCAGGACTATATGACTGTGACAGCCCACTGGGTAGATGTATGGACTCCCGCCGCAAGAACAGCAGCGGCGGCACCAGTAGCAGCATCTCGCAAACGCCAACTCTTTCCTAGGCAGGCTAAGCTTTGTATCACCGCTTTCCAGAATACGCACACAGCTAAAAACCTCTTACGGCAACTGAGGAAGATCATCGCGGAATGGCTTACCCCAATTGGACTCTCCTGTGGATTTGTGGCATCGGACAACGCCAGCAATATTGTGTGTGCATTAAATCTGGGCAAATTCCAGCACGTCCCATGTTTTGCACATACCTTGAATTTGGTGGTGCAGAATTATTTAAAAAACGAGAGGGGCGTGCAAGAGATGCTGTCGGTGGCCAGAAGAATTGCGGGACACTTTCGGCGTACAGGCACCACGTACAGAAGACTGGAGCACCACCAAAAACGCCTGAACCTGCCCTGCCATCATCTGAAGCAAGAAGTGGTAACGAGGTGGAATTCAACCCTCTATATGCTTCAGAGGTTGGAGGAGCAGCAAAAGGCCATTCAAGCCTATACAATTGAGCACGATATAGGAGGTGGAATGCACCTGTCTCAAGCGCAGTGGAGAATGATTTCAACGTTGTGCAAGGTTCTGCAACCTTTGAACTTGCCACACGTGAAGTCAGTTCAGACACTGCCAGCCTGAGTCAGGTCATTCCCCTCATCAGGCTTTTGCAGAAGAAGCTGGAGACATTGAAGGAGGAGCTAACACAGAGCGATTCCGCTAGGCATGTGGGACTTGTGGATGGAGCCCTTAATTCGCTTAACAAGGATTCACGGGTGGTCAATCTGTTGAAATCAGAGCACTACATTTTGGCCACCGTGCTCGATCCTAGATTTAAAACCTACCTTGGATCTCTCTTTCCGGCACACACAAGTCTGCTGGGGTTCAAAGACCTGCTGGTGAGAAAATTGTCAAGTCAAGCGGAACGCGACCTGTCAACATCTCCTCCTTCACATTCTCCCGCAACTGGGGGTGCGAGGAAAAGGCTCAGAATTCCGAGCCCACCCGCTGGCGGTGATGCAGGGCAGTCTGGAGCGACTGCTGATGCTGACATCTGGTCCGGACTGAAGGACCTGCCAACGATTACGGCCATGTCGTCTACTGGCACTGCATATGATTCTCTCCCCATTGAAAGAATGGTGGAGGATTATATGAGTGACCGCATCCAAGTAGGCACGTCAGACAGTCCGTACTTATACTGGCAGGAAAAAGAGGCAATTTGGAGGCCCTTGCACAAACTGGCTTTATTCTACCTAAGTTGCCTTCCCACAAGTGTGTACTCCGAAAGAGTGTTTAGTGCCGCCGCTCACCTTGTCAGCAATCGGCGTACGAGGTTACTTCCAGAAAATGTGGAGAAGATGATGTTCATTAAAATGAATTATAATCAAATCCTCCGTGGAGACATTGACCAGCAGCAATTGCCTCCACAAAGTACACAGGGAGCTGAGATGGTGGATTCCAGTGGGGACGAATTGATAATCTGTGAGGAGCGGGATGTACACGGTGATATATCGGAGGATGATGATGAGGTGGACATCTTGCCTCTGTAGAGCCAGTTTGTGCAAGGAGAGATTAATTGCTTCTTTTTCGGTGGGGGTCCAAACCAACCCGTCATTTCAGTCACAGTCGTGTGGCAGACCCTGTCACTGAAATGATGGGTTGGTTAAAGTGTGCATGTCCTGTTTATACAACATAAGGGTGGGTGGGAGGGCCCAAGGACAATTCCATCTTGCACCTCTTTTTTCTTTCATTTTTCTTTGCGTCATGTGCTGTTTGGGGAGTGTTTTTTGGAAGGGCCATCCTGCGTGACACTGCAGTGCCACTCCTAGATGGGCCAGGTGTTTGTGTCGGCCACTAGGGTCGCTTAGCTTACTCACACAGCTACCTCATTGCGCCTCTTTTTTTCTTTGCGTCATGTGCTGTTTGGGGAGTGTTTTTTGGAAGGGCCATCCTGCGTGACACTGCAGTGCCACTCCTAGATGGGCCAGGTGTTTGTGTCGGCCACTAGGGTCGCTTAGCTTACTCACACAGCTACCTCATTGCGCCTCTTTTTTTCTTTGCGTCATGTGCTGTTTGGGGAGTGTTTTTTGGAAGGGCCATCCTGCGTGACACTGCAGTGCCACTCCTAGATGGGCCAGGTGTTTGTGTCGGCCACTAGGGTCGCTTAGCTTACTCACACAGCTACCTCATTGCGCCTCTTTTTTTCTTTGCGTCATGTGCTGTTTGGGGAGTGTTTTTTGGAAGGGCCATCCTGCGTGACACTGCAGTGCCACTCCTAGATGGGCCAGGTGTTTGTGTCGGCCACTAGGGTCGCTTAGCTTACTCACACAGCTACCTCATTGCGCCTCTTTTTTTCTTTGCGTCATGTGCTGTTTGGGGAGTGTTTTTTGGAAGGGCCATCCTGCGTGACACTGCAGTGCCACTCCTAGATGGGCCAGGTGTTTGTGTCGGCCACTAGGGTCGCTTAGCTTAGTCATCCAGCGACCTCGGTGCAAATTTTAGGACTAAAAATAATATTGTGAGGTGTGAGGTGTTCAGAATAGACTGAAAATGAGTGGAAATTATGGTTTTTGAGGTTAATAATACTTTGGGATCAAAATGACCCCCAAATTCTATGATTTAAGCTGTTTTTAGGGTTTTTTGAAAAAAAACACCCGAATCCAAAACACACCCGAATCCGACAAAAAAAATTCGGTGAGGTTTTGCCAAAACGCGGTCGAACCCAAAACACGGCCGCGGAACCGAACCCAAAACCAAAACACAAAACCCGAAAAATTTCAAGTGCACATCTCTAGTAAGTATGTCCAGGGCTGGTCTGTTTTGAGTGAAACTTTTTTAGCATAGCAGGACTGCACAAGTGTTCGCAGCCCAGCTATGCTAAAATACACTCCCCCAAAGGCGGAGATTAGTTGATCGCACCAGCAGCAAAAAGTTGCTTGGTGCAATCAACTTGGAATGACCCCCCTGGAATATTGTGTTCAAATTTGGGCACCATATTATAAAAAAGATATCGGGGAACTAGAAAGAGTTCAAAGGCATGCTACTAAATTGATTAAAAGGTTAGAGACACTGGAGTACGAGGAAAGGCTAACTATGTTCAATATGTATACTCTAGAAAAGAGGCGTCTAAGAGGAGATATTATTAATATCTTCAAATATGTAAAGGGTCATTACAAGGAGGGATTTGTTTACTAAAAGAACTCTGTATAGGACACGTGGGCACTCGCTGAGGCTAGAGGAGAGAAAATTCCGTACACAATGTAGGAAGGGGTTCTTCTCGGTAAGGGCAATAAAGATTTGAAACTCCCTGCCGGAGAAGGTAATAATGGCGGACTCTGAAAATGCAATTAAAAACCAATTGGACAAATTTCTGACTGGAAAAAGTATCCAGGGTTATAGCATTTAGCAGAGTGACATTAATCTGGGAGTGGTAAGATTCATTGTTGTCAATTAGTACTAAACCATTACTTCAGCAGGTGCTTTATATTATGAACAATTTATCACAAAATACAGGTTGAACCCAATGGCCATTTTGCCTCTTTTCAACCTCACTAACTATGTAACTATGTAACTATATGTAACTACAGTATATAACTATGTAACTTAAGGGCAGTCAGGCTGCTCTGTCCTTGAGCAGGAGGGAGGATTAGGATCACTGGTCTGGAGTCTCCAGGGTCACATAATTTGTGATTGGTCACTTATGTTGCAGAGGTATTAACTACAGCATCAGTATAGCCAGTCTGCAGTGTCTCATGTAGTGTGGGGAAATTTGACACACACACACACACACACACACACACACACACACACATACACACACACACACACACACACACACACACACACACACACACACACACACACACTTAGGCCAGTCCCCCAGTTCTGCATTGTGGTGATAGTGTAGTTTCACTTTATTTAATTTTCCATTGGTTATTTATGTATGGGATATTATCTATCTATCTATCTATCTATCTATCTATCTATCTATCTATCTATCTACCTATCCTGTATGTATATATATATATATATATATATATATATATATATAGAGAGAGAGAGAGAGGTTGTATGGCCGGCACTCCCTCCTTGAAATTCTCAATGCCCCGGTGCCTCCCACGGAGGTCTCTCAACCAGATACACAGCACGGAAATGGTGGCACTCATGGGTCTTTCAATCAAAGTAATACGGACACAATGGTCTCAAGTTTGGATCAACGTTTCGTTAATTTAATAACGTCATCAGGATACATATTAAAGACAAAAACAAACAATATATAGCCACTTACCACAACTCGTGAGTCCCCGCCATCGTCCCCGGCTCTGGGTCCACTGACGACGCCCCCCGGCGTCACGCACTTCCCGTGCGTACGGCAGCGTCAGACGGTAACTAGGCAACCTATCATAACAACACACACAGTGAAGGGGATCGAGCGGGCACAATAACAGGCAAAATAACAATTAGTATCAACATCACAAGAATGCATAAATGCATAAAGCAATATCCTAGAGGCATGGCAAGTAACCATAATAAAGTACACATGTAACAGGATGATATACAATACAACCGATATATGCAAAGAGAAAAGAACATGAAAATTACATGTCTCAAAAATGTACCCACATATGCAGGTCAAATCTCCAATAATGTTATCATGAATACAACTAAAAATCAGTAACATAAATTTCAATACAGCAGTCAGATAACGGAAAGAATCAGATTTAAGAATAACAACGCCACAAAGTGGCCACTTATCCCCATGAATCTATTTTCAAACAAGTATAGTCCAAAGAACTAGAGAAAGCAGTTCAAGGGTAAATGTTCATAGAGTCCTCTCGGGGCAATGGTATTCAGGCGATGGATCCATCGAGATTCTTTTTGCAACAGAGTTTTACCTCTGTCGCCACCTCGCAGTCGTCTGGGCACTGTATCTATGATCTTGTATCTTAACGTAGCCAGACCATGATTTAAAGCTTTAAAATGACGGGCAACGGGTTGATTGATACCACTGTTGCCCCCTCCAGAGCCTGTCGGATAGAGGACCTATGGAGTGCCATACGCTCTTTGAACTGCCTTGTGGTCTTCCCCACATAGAGGAGACCACAAGGACAGCGTATAATATAAACAACATAGGTGCTGCTACAAGTCAGAATATGGCGTATGGCGATCCGCTCCCCCGAATGTGGGTGGGCGAAGGAATCCCCATGTTCCATAAAACTGCATGTAGTACAGCCGGTGCAGCGATAGCAACCCGGTTTTCTGGATAGAAAAGTGCTGGGACCACTAGTAGTACGGGCAGATATATCATTCTTTACAAGCCAGTCCTTCAAATTCTTATTTCGGGTATAGCTTGACATCAGTCTCGACTTTTTTAACATGTGGAGTTCTGGATCAGAGGTCACGACTGGCCACAAATTCTTAGCCACCTTCGCAATTGCTGGACTAGCAGAATTGAATTGTTGGACAAAGGGTATAATATCCAGCTTCTTTTGCTTGTTGGTGTTTTTCATCGGAACCAAAGTTTTAGAGCGTGGAATGGCCAGCGCTTTGTTCTTTGCCTCTATCAGATCTTGATACTTGTATCCCCTCGTCATGAATTGTCGGATCATGATGTCAACCTCTCTGATGGTGTTAGCCATATCATCCGAGATACGATGTATCTGGAGGAATTGTGAGTATGGATTGGAAGTCCCTTTTTGGTGGAACCCGGGTGCTGACTGTCACCGTGCAAAATGGTGTTCCGGTCCGTATTTTTCTTATACAATGCAGTATGTACCTTACCGTCCTTCAACGACAGCTGGACATCCAGATAGTTGACACACTGGGTGCTCATACAGTAGGTGAATTTGATGGTACTCTCTGTGGAGTTAATCCTTGCCATAAAGTCATTAAATTCGACATCAGTGCCCAGCCAGATAAGGAGGAGATCATCGATATAGCGTACAAAGAAATATATCTTCTCTACAATCTCACTCTCACTGAAGAATGCCTGTCGTTCAACCCCAAACATATGATGAACTTCTAGAATTAACATTAAAGAGGAATTACTTCTTATTTGATTCTCGCTGGTTTGTACAACAACAAGGCTGTGCCATGGGATCCTGCGTGGCATCAGCCTTCGCCAATAGCTATATGTTTGGGGTTGAACGACAGGCATTCTTCAGTGAGAGTGAGATTGTAGAGAAGATATATTTCTTTGTACGCTATATCGACGATCTCCTCCTTATCTGGCTGGGCACTGATGTCGAATTTAATGACCATATGGCAAGGATTAACTCCACAGAGAGTACCATCAAATTCACCTACTGTATGAGCACCCAGTGTGTCAACTATCTGGATGTCCAGCTGTCGTTGAAGGACGGTAAGGTACATACTGCATTGTATAAGAAAAATACGGACCGGAACACCATTTTGCAGGGTGACAGTCAGCACCCGGGTTCCACCAAAAAGGGACTTCCATACTCACAATTCCTCCGGATACATCGTATCTCGGATGATATGGCTAACACCATCAGAGAGGTTGACATCATGATCCGACAATTCATGACGAGGGGATACAAGTATCAAGATCTGATAGAGGCAAAGAACAAAGCGCTGGCCATTCCACGCTCTAAAACTTTGGTTCCGATGAAAAACACCAACAAGCAAAAGAAGCTGGATATTATACCCTTTGTCCAACAATTCAATTCTGCTAGTCCAGCAATTGCGAAGGTGGCTAAGAATTTGTGGCCAGTCGTGACCTCTGATCCAGAACTCCACATGTTAAAAAAGTCGAGACTGATGTCAAGCTATACCCGAAATAAGAATTTGAAGGACTGGCTTGTAAAGAATGATATATCTGCCCGTACTACTAGTGGTCCCAGCACTTTTCTATCCAGAAAACCGGGTTGCTATCGCTGCACCGGCTGTACTACATGCAGTTTTATGGAACATGGGGATTCCTTCGCCCACCCACATTCGGGGGAGCGGATCGCCATACGCCATATTCTGACTTGTAGCAGCACCTATGTTGTTTATATTATACGCTGTCCTTGTGGTCTCCTCTATGTGGGGAAGACCACAGGGCAGTTCAAAGAGCGTATGGCACTCCATAGGTCCTCTATCCGACAGGCTCTGGAGGGGGCAACAGTGGTATCAATCAACCCGTTGCCCGTCATTTTAAAGCTTTAAATCATGGTCTGGCTACGTTAAGATACAAGATCATAGATACAGTGCCCAGACGACTGCGAGGTGGCGACAGAGGTAAAACTCTGTTGCAAAAAGAATCTCGATGGATCCATCGCCTGAATACCATTGCCCCGAGAGGACTCTATGAACATTTACCCTTGAACTGCTTTCTCTAGTTCTTTGGACTATACTTGTTTGAAAATAGATTCATGGGGATAAGTGGCCACTTTGTGGCGTTGTTATTCTTAAATCTGATTCTTTCCGTTATCTGACTGCTGTATTGAAATTTATGTTACTGATTTTTAGTTGTATTCATGATAACATTATTGGAGATTTGACCTGCATATGTAGGTACATTTTTGAGACATGTAATTTTCATGTTCTTTTCTCTTTGCATATATCGGTTGTATTGTATAGCATCCTGTTACATGTGTACTTTATTATGGTTACTTGCCATGCCTCTAGGATATTGCTTTATGCATTTATGCATTCTTGTGATGTTGATACTAATTGTTATTTTGCCTGTTATTGTGCCCGCTCGATCCCCTTCACTGTGTGTGTTGTTATGATAGGTTGCCTAGTTACCGTCTGACGCTGCCGTACGCACGGGAAGTGCGTGACGCCGGGGGGCGTCGTCAGTGGACCCGGTGCCGGGGACGATGGCGGGGACTCACGAGGTGTGGTAAGTGGCTATATATTGTTTGTTTTTGTCTTTAATATGTATCCTGATGACGTTATTAAATTAACGAAACGTTGATCCAAACTTGAGACCATTGTGTCCGTATTACTTTGATTGAGAGACCCGTGAGTGCCACCATTTCCGTGCTGTATATATATATATATATATATAGCCTATATATTAGCCCAGATCTGTAACTCTGTGACTCATTTCCTAACGCTGGGCGGAGTCACAATGCTGGGTGGAGTCAGAGTCATAGAGTCACAGATCTGCCCAAATATATAAGAGAGGTGGCTGGATGCTGGACATGATCCTTTTACTTTCTGGTGAGTAGCTGATGCACCCGCCCCTCCCGCACTTGCCCCTCACCACCCGAGGCGCCTATGGACCCCATCCGCGGCACCGCCACACCTGACACTCCCCCACCCACATCAACCCTGCTTCTCCCCCACCCGCTGTGCCTCACGACCCCTACCCCACTCGCAGCATTTGCCTCTTCCCCATCCGCAGCACCTCCGTAACCCCTCCCCCATCTGCAACAGCCATGCACCTACCCCTCCCCCACTCACGGCACCCCCGCCCCACCACCAACTGCAGTGCCTCTGGTACCCATCCCCCATCCATGGCCCCCACTTATCCACCCCCACCCGCAAACACCTCTCGACCACCTCCCCCATCCGCAGCACCCCCTCTGCACCCACCCCTCCACCACCCACCCCTCCCCTACTCACAGCACCTCCTGCCCCCTCCCCCATCCACGGCCCACCTACAGCCACCCCTGCCCCACCCGCAGCATCTACAGACCCCATCCACGGCACCCCGCAACCACCCATCCCCCACATGCACCCCTCCTGCACCCGCCCCCACGGACAGCACCTCCAGACCTCCTCCTTCATCCGCAGCTCCCCACACCCACCGCTCACCCGCCAGCAGCATCTACATGCCCCCCCTCCCTCCCCCCCGCGCAATGAATCACCAAGTATATACTGTATATACACAGTGCATCCGGAAAGTATTCACAGCGCTTCACTTTTTCCACATTTTGTTATGTTACATCCTTATTCCAAATAGAATAAATCCATATTTTCCCCTCAAAATTCTACACACAATGGTGGTCATTCCGAGTTGTTCGCTCGCTAGCTGCTTTTAGCAGCATTGCACACGCTAGGCCGCTGCCCTCTGGGAGTGTATTTTAGCTTAGCAGAATAGCGAACGATAGATTAGCAGAACTGCTACTAAATATTTTCTTGCAGTTTCTGAGTAGCTCCAGACCTACTCCTAAATTGCGATCAGCTCGGTCCGTTTAGTACCTGGTTTGACGTCACAAACACGCCCTGCGTTCGGCCAGCCACTCCCCCGTTTCTCCAGACACTCCCGCGTTTTTCCCTGACACGCCTGCGTTCTTTAGCACACTCCCGGAAAACGCTCAGTTACCTCCCAGAAACGCCCCTTTCCTGTCAATCATTTACCGGTCAGCAGTGCGACTGAAAAGCGCTGCACGAACACCAGCAAATCTAGTAAGTTTTGTGTTAAATAACTTAGCGCATGCGCTCTGCATACCATGCGCATGCGCAGTTAGCAACAAATCGCAGCATAGCGAAAATTGGCAACGAGCGAACAACTCGGAATGACCACCAATGCCCCATGATGACAACGTGAAAAACTTTAATTTTTTAGATTTTTGCAAGTGTGTCCCGTGCCCCAAGATTTCTGTTGCCTGTGTGTCTGTTAACCCCTGCAGTGCTTGGGGAGTTTTTCTGGGACTGCACATGAGAGATCTCGCCATGTATGTGAGATCCATTGCATGCAGGCCCGGCGCTACCCGCTCAGCGAAGGGATGCAGTGCAAGGAGGCGCTGGGACAGAGAGGCGCTTTCCCTGCTCTGAATCCCTTCACTGCTGCGCCGTCCTGTCCCCCCTGCTGCTGCTGCTGCTGCTGCTGTGTCTGTCACTGTATGACAGGCACTGGCAGCAGCGCCTGCAGAATCAAAAACCTCCTGCCTCCCCTCCCCGTGTGACAGCGGCTGAGTACGGGACAGAAGGGGGCGGAGCTAAACGGACTGAAAGGGGCGGGGCTAAACGGGACAGAAGGGGCGGAGCTACACTGACTAGGCTGCAGTACAGAGGGAGACTGGCTTAGGTAAGTGGTGTGTGTGTGTATGGTGAGTGTGTATGTGTGCATATGGTGGGTGGGTGTGTATGTGTGTGTATATATGTGTGAATTGTGTGTGTGAGGTATGTCTGCGTACGCGCACTTTATGGACGCTAGTACTGGGGGGGGCATTACGTATAATGACGCTACTACTGGGGGAGGCCATTACATGCAAGGACGCTACTACTACTGGGAGGGTGCATTACGTATAAGGACGCTACTACAGGGGGGGCATTACGCGTAACAACGCTATTACTGCTGGGGGGTGCATTACTTATAAGGATGCTACTAGTACTACGGGGGAATTGCATATAAGGAGGCTTGTACTGGGGGTGCATTATGTATAAGGACGCTACTACTACTCTGGGGCATTACGTATATGGACGATACTACTATTATGGGGAATTACGTATAAGGACGCTTTTACTACTGGGGGTGCACTACGTATAAGGATGCTACTACTGCTGGGGGGAGCATTACGTATAAGAACGCTACTACTACGTACTTGGGGGCATTATATATAAGGACGCTACTATTACTCGGGGGGCATTACGTATAACAATGCTACCACTACTAGAGGGGCATTACGTATAAGGATGCTACTACTGGGGGGGCATTATGCATAAGGACGCTACTACTACAGGGGGGGGGCATTACATGTAAAGATGCTACTACTGGGGGGGCCATTACGTATAAGGACGCTACTAGTACTGTGGGGGGGGGGGCATTACGTATAAGGACGCTACTACTACTAGGGGGGAATTACGTACAAGGACGCTTCTACTACTGGGGGTGCACTACGTATAAGGACGCTTCTACTACTGGGGGGGGCATTACGTATATAAGGACGCGTCTACTACTGGGGGTGCACTACGTATAAGGACGCTTCTACTACTGGGGGGGGCATTACGTATATAAGGACGCGTCTACTACTGGGGGTGCACTACGTATAAGGATGCTACTACTACTCTGGGTGCATTATGTATAAGGATGCTACTACTACTGGGGGGGATTACGTATAAGGATGCTACTACTACTGGGGGGGCACTACGTATAAGGATGCTACTACTACTGGGGGGGATTACGTATAAGGATGCTACTACTACTGGGGGGGCACTACGTATAAGGATGCTACTACTACTGGGGGGCATTATGTATAAGGATGCTACTACTACTGTGAGTGCATTATGTATAAGGACGCTACTACTACAGGGGTGCATTACATATAAGGACGCTACTACTACGGGTGGGGCATTACGTATAAGATTAATAAGATTGTGCTACATTGTGGAGTAATTTTAAATGGGGGTACTATTGTGTGGCCATGCCCCTTAGTTGTGAGACCACTCCCCTTTTCCCGGCGCACGCCAACGGAATATGGGAGGGCGCAATTTTATAGTTTGCAGGGGGGCGCCGAACACCCTAGCACCGGCCAATTTGCATGCACAGTGGAGCCAGCCAGTAGGTAAGATACAGCACTTCGGCACTAGGCTGATGCGCTGTGGGTGTGACAGGGATCGCCGGAAGGGGTGCATTCACTCCCCCACTCTGGCAGCCAAGATGTTAACACATTTTGTTGGTATTGCAACCTGCTTTACCTCAATAAGTGGCGAAGCAGGAAGTGCTGCAGTATAGCCAGGGGTTAAAGTGAGTCGGAACGCAGTTCCGCCTCCTCCGGCTCACCTCACCCGATGTGTCCCAACGCCGCACAGGAAGATGCTGGGTGCCCGCTGAGATTGTGTTATCATCGGCGCCTGGCTCTCCCTGCTTAGTGGAAGCCGACGGCAGGAGCTCAGTACTGAGCTCCGGCTTCCGGCTCCCGGCTCAGTGCGCGCTATGAGAGAGACGTCATAATGTCTCTCTCATAGTGCTGGGGAGCCGGAATCCAGGAGTATCACAGCGGTCTGATGCGGGAGTGGGGCTTGGTAAGTATGGTGGCTTTTTTTTTATTTTTAAACATGGGTAACTGTACAGCGCATCTACTGGGAGCAAGCTACAGGGGTCCAAACTACTGGGGGTAATCTACTGAGGGCAAACTACTGGGGGCAAGCTACAGGGGGCCAAACTACTGGGGCAAGCTACAGGGGGACAAACTACTGGGGCAAGCTACAGGGGGCCAAACTACTGGGGGCAAGCTACAGGGGGCCAAACTATTGGGGGCAAGCTACAGGGGTCCAAACTACTGGGGGCAATCTACTGAGGGCAAACTACTGGGGTCAAGCTATAGGGGGCTAACCACTGGGGGCAAGTTACAGGGGGCAAGCTACAGGGGCCCAAACTACTGGGGCAAGCTACAGGGGCCCAAACTACAAGGGGCGAGGTACAGGGGGCCAAACAACTGGGGCAAGCTACAGGGGCCCAAACTACTGGGGCAAGCTACAGGGGGCCAAACAACTGGGGCAAGCTACAGGGGGGCCAAACTACTGGGGCAAGCTACAGGGGGGCCAAACTACTGGGGCAAGCTACAGGGGGGCCAAACTACTGGGGGCAGACTACAAGGGGCTAAACTACATGGGGCTAACTACAGGGGAGCATTACTACTGCGGGCATAACTTCAGGGGCGCATTCCTACCAGGGGCATAACTACACGGGCGCATTACTACTGGGGGGCATAACTATGGGGGCGCATTACTACTGGGGGCATAACTACAGGGGCTAAACTACTGGGGGCATTACTACAGGGGGGCTAAACTACAGGGTGGCTAAACTACAGGGGGGCATTACAACTGGGGGCATAATTATAGGGGACATTACTACTTGGGGCAAACTACATGGGGCTAAACTAAAGGGCTATACTACTGGGGCATTACCACTGGGGGCTAAACTACTGGGGGCATAACCACTGAGGCTAAACTACAGGGTGAGGGAGGAAGTCCTGAGCCAACGCGGTTGTGGGAGGGGTGGGTGCAGGGCTGCCACAGGTGGAGGAGAGGCAATTGCAGAGGGGGCGTGGATGAGGGAGGGGGCCCAGGGGTGCTGCGGGTGGGGCAGGGGCGGGTGCTTGGGGGGCGCAGATGGGAGAGGGGGTATGTAGATGCTGCTGGTGGGAGAGGGGCGGGTGCGGGGGGCCGCGGATGAAGGAGGGGGTCTGGAGGTGCTGTCCATGAGGTAGTGGCAGGTGCATGGGTGGTGCGTTTGGGGGAGGGGGGAGGGCAGGGTGGGATGGGTTTGGGGGAGGGGTTCCAGAGGTGTTGCGGGCGGGGTGGTTGTGAGGTGCAGCGGATGGGGTCTGTAGATGCTGCGGGTGGGGGAGGGGTGGCTGCAGGTAGGCCGCGGATGGAGGAGGTGGGCAAGAGGTGCTGTAGGTGGTGGAGGGGTGGGTGCAGAGGGGAAACTGCAGACATGAGAGGTGGTTGGGAAGTGTTGCGGGTGGAGGAGGGGCTGAGAAGTAGGGGCCATGGATGGGGGATGGGTTCCGGAGGTGCTGTGAGTGGTGGAGGGCCGGGGGTGCCATGGGTGGGGTAGATGCGTGGGGGAGGGGTAGATGGGGGAGGGGTAACGGAGGCGCTGTGGGTGGGGAATGGGCGTGTGCGAGGGTGTTGTGAGTGGGGTAGGTGGTCGGGAGGTCAGCGGGTGGGGGGAGGAGCGGGGTTGACACGGATGGGGGACTGGCAGGTGTGGGGGTGCTGAGGATGGGGGATGGGGTCCATAGGCGCTGCGGGTGGTGGAATGGTGGGTGCGGGGGTGCCGCAGTTTTGGTACAGGGTCTGGAGGTGCCGTGGGTGGGGGAGGGGCGGGTGTGTCGCGTATGGAGGAGGGGGCAGGTGCGGGGGTGCTGTGGGTGGGTGAAGGGTGGGTGCGGGGTGCCGCGGGTATGGGAGGGGCGGGCGCGGGGGTGCCGCAGGTGAAGGAGGGATGGGCGCGGAGGTGCCGTGGGTGGGAGAGGGGCGGGTGCGGGAGGGTTTGGTGCATCAACTACTCACCAGAAATTAAAATGATCATGGCCTGCATCCAGCCACGTCTCTCTGATATATTTGGGAAGATCTGTGACTCTATGACTCGGACTCCGCCCAGCGTTGTGACTACGCCCAGCTTTAGGAAATGAGTCACAGAGTCACAGATCTGGGTTAATATATAGGAGATACATTACTGCACAATATATGTTCAATGACTTAAATGTTGCAAAGCAAACACAAATTTGGCATCAAATCAAAACAACAGTTGGAAACACAAGCTATGTAAATAGCAGAATTCCACCGTCAGCATATTTTACCAGAGTCTATTTACCAAGCACTGATAAGACAAATTCCAGTGAAAACTGTTTTTTTTATTTTATTAGGGAAAATAGCTTAGTAACAGCTTCATTTTGTGTCAGACAAGTGCTAAACGCCGGAGATATCACAGACATCTTTGGTGTTAGCACATTTTTGGCAGTACGTGCAGAGAGGAGCATACTGCATCAGCACGCAGCAAGGAGATGAGGCATGAGGTGGGCTGTCGCAGGAGCTCCCCAGAGGCTTAAACAGATTATATACAGTTATATTTCAAGAATATGGAATGGAACTTAACGGCATTATAAGTAGAGATGTGTGGCGGGCACTTTTCGTGTTTTGGTTTTGGTTCTAATTCCATTTTCGTGTTTCGGTTTTGGCTTGGTTTTGCCAAAACCACCCTTTCGTGTTTTGATTTTGGTTTTGGATCTGGATGATTTTTGAAAAAAAACATAAAAACAGCTAAAATCACAGAATTTGGGGGTCATTTTGCTCCTACGGTATTATTAACCTCAATAACATTTATTTCCACTCATTTCCAGTCTATTCTGAACACCTCACACCTCGCAATATTGTTTTTAGGCATAAAAGTTGCACTGAGGTGGCTGTATGACTAAGCTAAGCGACTCAAGTGTTCGGCGCAAACACCTGGCCCATCTAGGCGTGGCACTGCAGTTGCAGACAAGATGGCACTGTTCAAAACCTAGTCCCCAAACAGCACATGATGCAAAGAAGAAAAAGAGGTGCAATGAAGTAGCTGGATGGCCAAGCTTAGCGACACAAGTGTGCGGCACAAACACCTGGCCCATCAATGAGTGGCACTGCAGTTACAGCAGGGCCGTAACTAGGGGGGGGGGAGGGGGGGGCTAGGGGGGCACGTGACCTGGGCGCAGCATTCTGGGGGGCGCAGAGAGAGTGCAAGAGAACAGATGGCAGACCCGGCAGTAGCAGCGGTATACATAACTTGGAGCTCGCGGCTGTGAGAGGCGGACCCGCGAAGAAGCTGTGACACAGATGCCGGCTTCTCCTTGGAGTACTAGTGAAGCCGCACCTCCCGAGTCTGCCTCTCACAGCCGTGGCTGTCACTCACCACCAGTCCAAGGTTCAGGCACCGCTGCAATGTCTCAGCTCTCTGGCAGCCTGCTGAAGTCACTAGCAGGCGGCCCGGCCAGAGAAGAGGAGGCGGCCAGCAGTGTCAGTGCAATCTCTGCTACGCCCTGCCTCCCGCCCTGCAATCTCTGCTACGCCCTGCCTCCTCTGCAAGTAACCTTTATTATATGGTGGCTGGTCCCTGCTCCAGGACCAGCCACCCGTGGGCTGCTGCTGCTGATGTGAACCAGGTGGCCCGTCCCCCTTCATCCACCGAGTCCACTCCATGCTGTCCTAATTTAAACTATGGATTTCCATAGTAGCACAGAGGAGCTAAGAATTAGAGACAGACCTTACTCAAGGTAAGCTTATGTGGAGTCAGTAAGATGTTGTAATGTTATTGTGGGGAATGGGTCTGTAGTGTAGTTATGTAGTGTAGTATATATGGTATGTAGTGCAGTGTATAGGAACATGTGGTGTAGTAATGTAGTGCAGCGTATAAGGGGTTATAGTGTAGTATTGTAGTACAGTGTATAGGGGTATGTAGTGTAGTGATGTAGTGCAGTGTGGCATATAGGGGGATATTTGTGATGTAGTGTAATGATGCAGTGCAGTTACGTCGTGCAGTGTATGGGGACAAACGGGGCATGTAGTGGAAGACGCTGTTAGTGAGGCCATGTGACAGATATTAAGCACATCTGGGACACACAGTGGACATGTGGGGAACACGCTGCTGTGTGCGGCATTTGGGGCACACACTGGGGGCAATATAGTCTAATAGTATCCACTTTTTTCTAAATATATAGTCATTTAGTGTGATATTGTGTGTGTGTGGTGCGTTGGAGGGGGGGTAGGCGCGACAAATTGCAGCCTTGCCCCGGGTGACGAAAATCCTAGTTTCGGCCCTGGTTACAGACAGGATGGCGCTTAAAAAAACTAGTCCCCAAACAGCACATGATGTAAAGAAGAAAAAGAGGTGCAAGATGGAATAGTCTTTGGGCCCTCCCACCCACCCTTATGTTGTATAAACAGGACATGCACACTTTAACAAATCAATCATTTCAGCGACAGGCTCTGCCACACGACTGTGGCTGAAATGACTGGTTTGTTTGGGCCCCGACCAAAAAAGAAGGAATCAATCTCTCCTTGCACAAACTGGCTCTACAGAGGCAAGATGTCCACCTCATCATCATCCTCTGATTCCTCACCCCTTTCACCGTGTACATCCTCCTCACTGAGTATTCATTCGTCCCCACTGGAATCCACCATCAAAGGTCACTGTGTACTTTCTGGGGGCAATTGCTGGTAAAGGTCTTCCCGGAGGACATTATAATTCATTTTGATGAACATCATCTTCTCCACATTTAGTGGAAGTAACCTCCTACGCCAATCGCTGACAAGGTTACCGGCTGCACTAAACACTCTTTCGGAGTACACACTGGAGGGGGTGCAACTTAAGTAAAATAAAGCCAGTTTGTGCAAGGGCCTCCAAGTTGCCTTTTTCTCTAACGTCCTAGTGGATGCTGGGGACTCCGTCAGGACCATGGGGAATAGCGGCTCCGCAGGAGACAGGGCACATCTAAAGAAAGCTTTTAGGATCACATGGTGTGTACTGGCTCCTCCCCCTATGACCCTCCTCCAAGCCTCAGTTAGGTTTTTGTGCCCGTCCGAGCAGGGTGCAATCTAGGTGGCTCTCCTAAAGAGCTGCTTAGAAAAAGTTTTTTTAGGTTTTAAATCTCAGTGAGTCCTGCTGGCAACAGGCTCACTGCATCGAGGGACTTAGGGGAGAGATTTTCAACTCACCTGCGTGCAGGATGGATTGGAGTCTTAGGCTACTGGACATAGCTTCAGAGGGAGTCGGAACACAGGTCATCCTGGGGTTCGTCCCGGAGCCGCGCCGCCGACCCCCCTTACAGATGCTGAAGATCGGAGGTCCGGAAACAGGCGGCAGAAGACTCTTCAGTCTTCATGAAGGTAGCGCACAGCACGGCAGCTGTGCGCCATTGTTGCTACACACTTCTCACTGACCAGTCACGGAGGGTGCAGGGCGCTGCTGGGGGCGCCCTGGGCAGCAATATTAAATACCTTTAGTGGCAAAGAATACATCACATATAGCCATTAAGGCTATATGTATGTATTTAACCCAGGCCAGATTTCTCAAAACCCGGGAGAAAAGCCCGCCGAAAAGGGGGCGGAGCTTATTCTCCTCAGCACTCAGCGCCATTTTCCTGCTCAGCTCCGCTGTGAGGAAGGCTCCCAGGACTCTCCCCTGCACTGCACTACAGAAACAGGGTAACAAAGAGAAGGGGGGCATAAATTGGCGATATTTATATATTAAAAGCGCTTATAACAAAAACAACACCTTTTAGGGTTGTTTATATACATTTATAGCGCTTTTGGTGTGTGCTGGCAAACTCTCCCTCTGTCTCCCCAAAGGGCTAAGGGGGTCCTGTCTTCGATTAGAGCATTCCCTGTGTGGCTGCTGTGTGTCGGTACGTGTGTGTCGACATGTATGAGGACGATGTTGGTGTGGAGGCAGAGCAATTGCCGGTAATGGTGATGTCACCCCCTAGGGAGTCGACACCGGAATGGATGGCTTTAGTTATGGAATTACGTGATAATGTTAGTACATTACAAAAGTCAGTAGACGAAATGAGACGGCCGGAAAACCAGTCAGTACCGGCTCAGGCGTCTCAGACACCGTCAGGGGCTGTAAAACGTCCCTTACCTCAGTCAGTCGACACGGGTACCGACACAGATGAATCTAGTGTCGACGGTGAAGAAACAAACGTATTTTCCAACAGGGCCACACGTTATATGATCACGGCAATGAAGGAGGCTTTGCAGATCTCTGATACTGCTGGTACCTCAAAAAGGGGTATTATGTGGGGGGTGAAAAAACTACCTGTAGCTTTTCCAGAATCAGAGGAATTGAATGACGTGTGTGATGAAGCGTGGGTTAACCCAGATAGAAAACTGCTAATTTCTAAGAAGTTATTGGCATTATACCCTTTCCCACCAGAGGTTAGGACGCGCTGGGAAACACCCCCTAGGGTGGATAAGGCGCTCACACGTTTATCAAAGCAAGTGGCGTTGCCGTCTCCTGATACGGCCGCCCTCAAGGATCCAGCGGATAGGAGGCTGGAAACTACCCTGAAAAGTATATACACTCATACTGGTGTTATACTGCGACCGGCAATAGCCTCAGCCTGGATGTGCAGTGCTGGGGTAGTGTGGTTGGATTCCCTGACTGAAAATATTGATACCCTGGATAGGGACAGTATTTTATTGACTCTAGAGCAATTAAAGGATGCGTTTCTTTATATGCGAGATGCTCAGAGGGATATTTGTACTCTAGCATCAAGAGTAAGTGCGATGTCCATATCTGCCAGAAGAAGTTTATGGACGCGACAGTGGTCAGGTGATGCGGATTCCAAAAGGCATATGGAAGTATTGCCATATAAAGGAGAGGAATTATTTGGGGTCGGTCTATCGGATCTGGTGGCCACGGCAACTGCCGGCAAATCCACTTTTTTACCTCAGACCCCCTCCCAACAGAAAAAGACACCGTCTTTTCAGCCGCAGTCCTTTCGCTCCTATAAAAACAAGCGAGCAAAAGGACAGTCTTATCTGCCGCGAGGCAGAGGAAAGGGTAAGAGAGGGCAGCAAGCAGCCCCTGCCCAGGACCAGAAGCCCGCCCCGGGTTCTACAAAGCCATCAGCATGACGCTGGGGCTTTACAAGCGGACTCAGGAGCGGTGGGGGGTCGACTAAAGATTTTCAGCAATCAGTGGGCTCGCTCACAGGTGGACCCGTGGATCCTGCAGATAGTATCTCAGGGTTACATGTTGGAGTTCGAAAGGTCTCCCCCTCGCCGGTTCCTAAAGTCTGCTTTACCAACGTCTCCCTCAGAAAGGACGACGGTATTGGAAGCCATTCACAAGCTGTATTCTCAGCAGGTGATAGTCAAGGTACCCCTCCTACAACAGGGAAAGGGGTATTATTCCACACTATTTGTGGTACCGAAGCCGGACGGTTCGGTAAGACCTATTCTAAATCTGAAATCCTTGAACCTGTACATACAGAAATTCAAGTTCAAGATGGAGTCACTCAGAGCAGTGATAGCGAATCTGGAAGAAGGGGACTTCATGGTGTCCCTGGACATAAAAGATGCTTATCTGCATGTCCCAATTTACCCCTCACACCAAGGGTATCTCAGGTTCGTGATACAAGACTGTCATTATCAGTTTCAAACGCTGCCGTTTGGTTTGTCCACGGCCCCTCGGGTCTTTACCAAGGTAATGACCGAAATGATGGTTCTTCTACGAAGAAAAGGCGTATTAATTATCCCTTACTTGGACGATCTCCTGATAAGGGCAAAGTCCAGAGAACAGCTGGAAGTCGGTGTAACACTAACCCAAGTAGTGCTTCAGCAACACGGGTGGATTCTGAATCTTCCAAAATCTCAATTGACCCCGATAACACGTCTGCTGTTCCTGGGAATGATTCGGGACACGGTTCAGAAAAAGGTGTTTCTCCCGGAGGAGAAAGCAAGGGAGTTATCCGAACTGGTCAGGAACCTCCTAAAACCAGGAACTGTGTCAGTACATCAATGCACAAGAGTCCTGGGAAAGATGGTGGCTTCTTACGAAGCAATTCCATTCGGCAGATTCCATGCACGAACATTTCAGTGGGATCTGCTGGACAAATGGTCCGGATCGCATCTGCACATGCATCAGCGGATAACACTGTCACCAAGAACAAGGTTGTCTCTCCTGTGGTGGTTGCAGAGTGCCCATCTGTTAGAGGGCCGCAGGTTCGGCATACAGGACTGGGTCCTGGTGACTACGGATGCCAGCCTACGGGGCTGGGGAGCAGTCACACAGGGAAGAAACTTCCAGGGTGTATGGTCAGACATGGAGACGTCTCTTCACATAAATATACTGGAGCTAAGAGCGATATACAATGCTCTAAGCTTGGCAAAACCGCTGCTTCAGGGTCAGCCGGTGTTGATCCAGTCGGACAACATCACGGCAGTCGCCCACGTAAACAGACAAGGCGGCACGAGAAGCAGAAGAGCAATGACAGAAGCTGCAAGGATTCTTCGCTGGGCGGAAAATCATGTCATAGCACTGTCAGCAGTGTTCATCCCGGGAGTGGACAACTGGGAAGCAGACTTCCTCAGCAGACACGACCTTCACCCGGGAGAGTGGGGACTTCATCCGGAAGTTTTCCACATGATTGTGAACCGTTGGGAAAAACCAAAGGTGGATATGATGGCGTCTCGCCTCAACAAAAAACTGGACAGATATTGCGCCAGGTCAAGAGACCCTCAGGCAATAGCTGTGGACGCTCTGGTAACACCATGGGTGTACCAGTCAGTGTATGTGTTTCCTCCTCTGCCTCTCATACCAAAGGTACTGAGAATTATTCGGAAAAGGGGAGTAAGAACAATACTAGTGGCTCCGGATTGGCCAAGAAGAACTTGGTATCCGGAACTTCAAGAGATGCTCACGGAGGATCCGTGGCCTCTACCTCTAAGAAGGGATCTGCTTCAGCAGGGACCTTGTATGTTCCAAGACTTACCGCGACTGCGTTTGACGGCATGGCGGTTGAACGCCGGATTCTAAAAGAAAAGGGCATTCCAGAGGAAGTTATTCCTACCTTGATTAAGGCTAGGAAGGAAGTGACCGCACAACATTATCACCGCATTTGGAGAAAATATGTTGCGTGGTGTGAAGCCAAGAAGGCCCCAACGGAAGAATTTCAATTGGGTCGATTCTTACATTTCCTGCAGGCAGGATTGTCTATGGGCCTCAAATTGGGGTCTATTAAAGTTCAAATTTCGGCCTTATCAATCTTCTTCCAGAAGGAATTGGCTTCAGTGCCTGAAGTACAAACTTTTGTCAAGGGTGTACTACATATAGAGCCCCCGATTGTGCCCCCAGTGGCACCGTGGGATCTAAACGTAGTTTTGGATTTTCTCAAATCTCATTGGTTTGAGCCTCTCAAATCTGTAGATTTGAAGTATCTTACATGGAAAGTAACCATGCTACTGGCCCTGGCTTCAGCCAGGAGAGTTTCAGAGTTGGCGGCTTTATCGTACAAAAGCCCATATCTGATTTTCCATTCGGACAGGGCAGAACTGCGGACACGTCCTCATTTTCTCCCTAAGGTGGTTTCGGCTTTTCACTTGAACCAGCCTATTGTGGTGACTGCGGCTACTAGCGACTTGGAGGACTCCAAGTTACTGGACGTTGTCAGAGCATTAAAAATATATATTTCAAGGACAGCTGGAGTCAGAAAATCTGACTCGTTGTTTATATTGTATGCACCCAACAAGATGGGTGCTCCTGCGTCTAAGCAGACGATTGCGCGTTGGATCTGTAGCACAATCCAACTTGCACATTCTGTGGCAGGCCTGCCACAGCCTAAATCTGTAAAGGCCCACTCCACAAGGAAGGTGGGCTCATCTTGGGCGGCTGCCCGAGGGGTCTCGGCATTACAACTTTGCCGAGCAGCTACGTGGTCAGGGGAGAACACGTTTGTAAAATTTTACAAATTTGATACTCTGGCTAAGGAGGACCTGGAGTTCTCTCATTCGGTGCTGCAGAGTCATCCGCACTCTCCCGCCCGTTTGGGAGCTTTGGTATAATCCCCATGGTCCTGACGGAGTCCCCAGCATCCACTAGGACGTTAGAGAAAATAAGAATTTACTTACCGATAATTCTATTTCTCATAGTCCGTAGTGGATGCTGGGCGCCCATCCCAAGTGCGGATTGTCTGCAATACTTGTACATAGTTATTGTTACAAAAATCGGGTTATTATTATTGTTGTGAGCCATCTTTTCAGAGGCTACTTCGTTTGTTATCATACTGTTAACTGGGTTCAGATCACAAGTTGTACGGTGTGATTGGTGTGGCTGGTATGAGTCTTACCCGGGATTCAAGATCCTTCCTTATTGTGTACGCTCGTCCGGGCACAGTACCTAACTGAGGCTTGGAGGAGGGTCATAGGGGGAGGAGCCAGTACACACCATGTGATCCTAAAAGCTTTCTTTAGATGTGCCCTGTCTCCTGCGGAGCCGCTATTCCCCATGGTCCTGACGGAGTCCCCAGCATCCACTACGGACTATGAGAAATAGAATTATCGGTAAGTAAATTCTTATTTTTTCCTGCCAGTATACGTATGGACTGTCTGACATGCCTACTTAGATGCTGTCACTCATATAATCCTCCACCATTCTTTCAATGGTGACAGAATCATATGCAGTGACAGTAGACATGTCAGTAATCGTTAGCAGGTCCTTCAGTCCGGACCAGATGTCAGCTTTCGCTCCTGACTGCCCTGCATCACTGCCAGCGGGTGGGCTAGGAAATCTTATCCTTTTCCTTGCAGCCCCAGTGCGGGAGAAATTGAAGGAGGAGATGTTGACGGGTCACGTTCTGCTTGAGTTGACAATTTTCTAACCAGCAGGTCTTTGCACCTCTGCTCACTTGTGTCTGCTGGAAAGAGAGATACAACGTAGGCTTTAAACCTAGGATCGAGCACGGTGGCCAAAATGTAATGCTCTGATTTCAACAGATTGACCACCCTTGAATCCTGGCAAAGCGAATGAAGGGCTCCATCCACAAGTCCCACATACTTTGCGGAATCGCTCCGTCTTAGCTCCTCCTTCAATTTATCCAGCTGCCTCAAGCTGGCAGTGTCTGAACTGACTTCACGTGTGGCAAGTTCGAAGGGTTGGAGAACCTTGCACAAGACGGAAATCATTCTCCACTGCGCTTGAGTCAGGTGCATTACCCCTCCTTTGCCTATATCGTAGGTGGCTGTATAGGCTTGAATGGCCTTTTGCTGCTCCTCCGTCCTCTGAAGCATATACAGTGTTGAATTCCACCTCGTTACCACCTCTTGCTTCAGTTGATGGGAGGGCAGGTCCAGGAGTGTTTGCTGGCGCACCAGTCTTCGGCACGCAGTGGCAGAATGCCGAAAGTCGCCACTAACAGCATCTCCTGCACACCCCTCTAATTTTTCAAAAAATTCTGCACCAGCAAATTAATTGTATATGCAAAACATGGGACATGCTGGAATTTGCCCAGATGTAATGCACGCACAATATTGGTGGCGTTGTCCGATATCACAAATCTGTAAGAGGTTGTCAGCTGTGTGCCTCTTATGAAAAGCGGTGATACATAGCGTAGCCTGCCTAGGAATGAGTTGGCGTTTGCAAGATGCTGCTACTGGTGCCGCTTTGCGGGAGGCCATATATCTACCCAGTGGGCTGTTACAGTCATATAGTCCTTAGTCTGCCCTGTTCCACTTGTCCACATGTCCGTGGTTAAGTGGACACTGGATATAACCGCATTTTGTAGGACACTGGTGACTCTTTTTCTGACGTCTGTGTACATTCTCGGTATCGCCTGCCTAGAGAAGTGGAACCTAGATGGGATTTGATACCGGGGACACACTATCTTCATCAAATCTTTAAGTGACTCTAAACTAATGGTGGATACCGGACGCACCTCTAACACCAACATAGCTGTCAAGGCCTCAGTTATCCACTTTGCAAAAGGATGACTGCTGTCATATTTCATCTTCCTCACAAAGGACTGTTGGACAGTCAATTGCTTACTGGAAGTAGTACAAGTGGTCTTCCGACTTTCCCTCTGGGATGACGATCGACTCCCAGCAGCAACAAAAGCAGCAACAGCAGGCGTACCACTCAAGGATCCTACGGAGGAATTCCAGTTAGGAGAGGACTCCTCAGTCTTGACAGTGACATGGCCTGCAGGACTACGGACGTTCCTGACTGAGGAGGAAGTTGACATTGAGGGAGTTGGTGGTGTGGCTTGCAGGAGCTTGGGTACAAGAGGAAGAAGAGATTTAGGTGTCAGTGGACTGCTTACGCTCTTAACCAAAGTTTCTGAACTTGACACTGACTTCTGATGAATGCGCAGCAGGTGACGTATAAGGGAGGATGTTCCTAGGTGGTAAACATCCTTACCCATTGACTCCATACGTAAGGACATCACATCACACCAGACCATCAGTAACCAGCTTTCTCCCATCCCTTACCAACCCTCCCCATCCCTCCCACCAACTCTGACATCTTTCTCCCATGCATCTGGAGAGGAAGTCATGGCCCTCATTCATTCCTGTCCCCTCACCACCTCCCCACTTGACCCTATCCCCTCCCGCCTCCTCCGCTACCTCTCTCCTTCTGCTTGTTCCCATCTTTCCCACCTAATCAATCTCTCCCTCTCATCAGGCACTGTCCCCTCTGCCTTCAAGCATGCACTCATCTCTCCTACTCTTAAAAAACCTACCCTTGATCCAAACACTCTCTCCAACTACCGACCCATCTCTCTCCTCCCTTTTGCCTCCAAACTCCTTGAGCGTATTGTCTACAACCACCTTATTTCCTTTCTTTCCTCACACTCACTACTTGACCCATTCCAGTCTGGCTTCCGTCCTCTCCACTCCACTGAAACTGCCCTTACAAAAGTTTGCAATGACCTCCATGCTGCTAAATCTAAGGGACACTACTATATACTTATTCTACTTGATCTCTCTGCTGCTTTTGACACTGTGGACCATCCTCTCCTACTGCAAATCCTTCACTCCATTGGTCTGCGTGACACTGCCCTCTCTTGGCTGTCTTCCTACCTTTCTGACCGTTCATTCTCTCTCTCCTCTCATGACTCCACCTCGGCCTCACTCCACTAACTGTAGGTGTACCCCAAGGTTCTGTCCTTGGTCCTCTTCTCTTCTCTCTCTATACATCCTCACTAGGTAAGCTCACTAGTTCTTTTGGCTTCCAATATCATCTCTATGCTGATGACACTCAAATACTAGACCTTCACTGGCTCCCCTTCCCTTTCAGAATCCATTTCAAGCTTCTCACATCGCTTACAAAGCCCTCACCCACTCCTCTCCCACCTACATCTCTGACCTTATCTCCCTTTACACTCCCACCCGTCCTCTTCGCTCTGCTAATGCATGACGACTCTCCTGCCTACGGATTACTTCCTCCCACTCCTACCGTGCTGCACCACTTCTCTGGAATTCCCTACCTCTCCACCTCTCTACAAAACTTCAAACGGGCTCTCAAGACCCACTTCTTCAACAAACCCAGCCAAATCTCATCCTAAGCCTCTGTTCCACATTCTCTATGTACCCCATCTGTGTCACCCCTGTCTGTCTACCCCTCCCCTTTAGATTGTAAGCTCTCACGAGCAGGGCCCTCTTCCCTCATGTGCTTATCCTTTGTCTTACTTTAATATTCTTCAACTGTACCACATCCAGCAGTCTTCTGCCACCTGATACTTATTCCAGTGTCATCTGCTGATGTAACTATGTTTATTTACCCTGTACTTATCCTATACTGTCATCAACTGTAAGTTGCTGTTTTCCTGTTTGATTATTTATGTACTCTGTAATTGGGCGCTGCGGAACCCTTGTGGCGCCATATAAATAAAGGATAATAATAATAATAATACCCCTACTTATTACAGATTTACAGAGGCAACAGATGGCTTGACACCTGTTGTCCGTATTTGTGGAGAAATAATTCCACACCGAAGAGGTGGCTTTTTTGGTAGTTTGCCCAGGCATCACAATAGGCTTCTTCGTCCCAAGGACAACAGGTGTCTCCCCCGGTGCCTGACTTAAACAAACCACATCACCATCAGAATCCTCATTGTCAACTTCCTCCTCAGCGCCAGCAGCACCCATATCCTCATCCTGGTGTACTTCAACAGTGAAATCTTCAATTTCAATATCAGGAACTGGACTGTGGGTGCTCCTTCCAGCACTTGCACGGGGCGTGCAAATGGTGGAAGGAGCCACCTCTTCCCGTCCAGTGTTGGGAAGGTCAGGCATCGCAACCGCCGACACACTTGGACTCTCCTTGGGGATTTGTGATACCATCTCAGAGCGCACAGTTCTTTTCTGTGCTCTTTCCAGCTTAATTCTTTTAATTTTTCTAGTGGGAGGATGAGGGCTTCCATGGTCATGTGAAGCTGAACCACTAGCCATGAACATAGGCCAGGGTCTCAGCCATTCCTTGCCACTCCGTGTCGTAAAAGGCATATTGGCAAGTTTACGTTTCTCCTCAGACGGTTTACATTTATTTTTTTGGTTCTTTCTACTGAACTTTGGCTTTTTGGATTTTACATGCCCTCTACTATCACATTGGGCATCGGCCTTGGCAGACGACGTTGATGGCATTTCATCGTCTATGTCATGGCTAGTGGCAGCAGCTTCAGCACTAGGAGGGTTCTTCTTGACCTTTCCCTATTTTCTCCCCAAAATTTTTGTTCTCCATTATTTTTTGGGAGTTATATGAGACAATATGCGTCACAGGAATGACTGGAATTACTGATGACACAGGACACTACCACTGGTCTGATGCAGCCCAACCGGTTGTTATAATTGTTATACCGCAGCAGTGGATATTTATAGCAGCAGCGTATATAGTCACTGGAATTACTGGTGACACAGGACACTACCACTGGTCTGCGCAACACAGCACCACTTTATACAGCTACACTGGATATATGGCAGCAGAGAACACCAACACTGTGAATGGCTGGACTGATACAGCACAATACACTGACTACACTTGACTGGTGTGCACAACACAGCACCACTTTACAGCTACACTGGATATATCTGCCTGGACTGATACAGCACAATACACTGACTACACTGGACTGGTCTGCACAACACAGCACCACTTTAAAGCTACACTGGATATATGGACTGGACTGAGCAGCACAACACTTGCCACCCCACTTTCTCGCCCCAACACACAGACACTGAGCACACTGAAGACACATCCTCTCACTCTCCGAGACTGGAGTGAAAATGGCCACGACGCGCTGCTCCTTATATGGAATCCAAATCCCACGAGAATCCGACAGCGGGATGATGACGTTTTGCCGCGTTCGGGTTTCCGAGTCAAGAGGGAAAATCCGAGCCTGGCTTGGATCCGCACTCGGAAGGCGAGTTCAGTAGGGTTCGGTTCTCTGAGAACCGAACCCGCTCATCTCTAATTATAAGCCTTGATAACAATACCCCTAAATGCAACCATAACTGGTTAAATGACAAACAGAGCCTCCTTTGGGTTTTATTTATTCATTATTGGGCTTTAGTCCTGATACTATTTATTATCCCCATTTATCGTCACCATAAGAAATTTGGGGGATGATTCAGATATTTTGAGGCCGCATCACTGGCCCCCAGGCAGCGTTGGACAGCCATAGTAACCTAAGGGTCTCTCAGATATCTGCGGCGGGATGTAATACCGCCCGACTCCGGTGGCCTTGCTGGATGCCGGCCGAACTCGGACGATTTTTTTAAAGGGGCAATCACTTACAAGGAATGGTTTTGCCTTGTAAGCGATTGCCCCTTTAAAAAAAACATCAGCGTCGTCCGGCATCCCCGGACTTGGGCGGCATTACATCCCGCCGGTCTGATGTTCATGCAGTTGAACTAATGATACAACCTCGGGTGCAGCAGCGGATCATAGAAGCCGGCAGCGGGCTTCTCTTCCTTAAGACGCCTGATGTGGCTTTTGCAAATGCAGTTACTGTATTATAGCATCCACCTCTGTATCTTCCCCTATGTACCACACCCATAGCCGAAACATGCATATCAGGTACTTACTGTAATTCTAGAACATATAACTATCATGGCACACTAATGTATCCCTAAAAACAAGTAACGTTTTCTGATTGACAACAGTTTTACCCCATTTATTGGGCGGTGTTCTTCTTCGCACACTTGCACAGGGCGGGTTTTCACCATCACACAGGGCGGCAATGTGATGGCAGACCTCTGCAAAAACGCAGAGGAGCGATCAGGCCTGAGTTAGGCCCAAAGGCCCAATGATACTTCATTCTGGTTAAGCAAGAGTCTGTTATTCTGGAAATATTTTACATAGATAACTTCTGTTCTAGGTAAGCAGTGACTTAGGTGGAGATGTACTAAGCAGTGATAAAAGTGGAGAAGTGAGCCAGTGGAGAAGTTGCCCATGGCAACCAATCAGCATTGACGTAACATTTATAATTTGACTACTATAAAAGTATACAGAGCAGCTGATTGGTTGCCATGGGCAACTTCTCCACTGGCTCATTTCTCCACTTTTATCACTGCTTAGTACATGTCACCCTTAGTTCAGCTTTTTAGAATGTCTCACCATTATGTTGCATTGCAGCATCAAGACGTGTCCTTGTACTGCTATTGTACAGTCAGAGCGATACAGTTACTAGGCAACATGGGAAATCCACTGCAGCGCTGGTGAGGGCCTCGGTTCTAGCTTAACAAGAAAGTCTAAGGGGCATATTTATCACAATCCGCATCTAGTTGCGGATGGGATGTGATGGGATGAATTCTCCCCAATCCGCAATGCAATAATTGAATACATGACAGGGATGCATCAATTATAGCATGCAGGGACAGAGCTGGCGAGAAAACTCCCTGCGAATCCTGTCCCCAAACTGCTCAGGGTATTTTTCACAAAAAATATCCTGAGAGTTTAATATCAATATCTAAAAAGTTTAATTTTGGGGGATTTGTTACTTTTTATATCTTGGCAGTGTTTCCATAAATTGATTTCTTTAATAGTCTTATACATTTAGACAGCAACACTTAAGGGTGCATTGCATTATAAGTTGAGACTTTTTTGCTATTAGATAAAATGGACAGGCGCCGCTATATATAAAAGTATACATGTGCAACAAGTTTTGAGACAATAAAATAGACTCAAGAAAATAAAAAAATTGTACAAATATATCTATAGATAGTAAGCTTGTGAGCAGGGCCTTCCTACCTCTACGTCTGCCTGTTTTTACCCAGTTTTGTTCTATTACTGTTGTTCCAACTGTAAAGCGCAACGGAATATGCTGCGCAATATAAGAAACTGTTAATAAATAAATAATTTCTCTCATATTACAATTTACGGAAAATGTAAAATGAACCATGAAACTATAGTCCATATCTGGTTTCTTTTACCAGTTTTACCAGGTTAAACATTTTCATCTTATTATCAGGTTCCTACTGTGATATGAGATACATATGATATCCCGACATATGGGATGCCGGTGGTGATATGACCAACACCTGCATCCCGATGCAGAGAATCGGGTAAGTATGGTTACCCTCCCCACTTACCCTCCTAACCCTAACCCCTGTCCCCACAGCCTAACCCTGCCCCAGCAGCCCAAATCTAACCTCCTCCTGGCTTACTAATATGGAGTCCCGGCAGAGGTCGTTCGTGATTCCGGCATTTGTGATCCTGGTGCCGGCATTTCTATCCATGTCATGATGCCGACATCTGCATTCCAAGCAGTGTCAGTATTCCGGCGTCACCAGTCCGACAGCCAGGATGCCGGACGCCGGTATCCTGAATGGATCCCTGTGATACATGGGGCTAGAGATTCCTAGAACACTGCAGTGCTCTCCCTAAATATCACCTGCATCTCCCATCCCACCATTACCGACAATGGGGGTCATTCTGACCCGATCGCACGCTGCGCTTCATCGCAGCCGTGCGATCGGGTCGGAGCTGCGCAGGCGCGTTGTTGCCCAGCGACGGCTGTCACTTGGCAGCGATGCCACTAGCGAAGAAAGCGGTCACAGCGGTAACCGCAAGAAGATTGACAGGAGGAAGGCGTTCCGTGGATTCAACTCACCGTTTTCTGGGCATGAAGATCTGAACGCAGGCGTGTCGAGACGTTTGGAGGGCGGACGTCTGATGTCAATTCCGGGACCTGCAACACTGGATTCATCGCACTGGGTAAGTAACTCTTACCCTGGTCTTGTTTTACACAAAACTTTTTTAGCATAGCAGGGCTGTACAAGCGATCGCAGCCCTGCTATGCAGAAATACACTCCCTCATAGGCGGCGTCTAGTTGATCGCACGGGCTGCAAAAGGTTGCAGCGTGCGATCAACTCAGAATGAGGGCATATGAGCAGCCCAGTTATGTTACCAGTGGTTTTGGTTTATTGATAGATAGCAGTTACAGCTGTACTCACTGTTACATGGAGCAGATTGGGGTTTCATCCATCTCACCAGCTGTAGAGTGTATGCAAACGGGTAGTGGTGCAGGGATACTGGAACAGCTTTATAGCAGATAGTAACCAGGTCTCTCATATTAGCTAAACAGGAGACTTCAGTCTCCCACCATGTAACGCCACACAGTATAGACAAGATGGCCTCTGCACATGCTCAGTAGTGATCATGCAGGCTATGCAAAGTTGTGAGCACACAGAGATCTCTTACACCTAGGGGTAAATTTACTAAGATTCGTATTTTCCCGTTTCAGGTCAAAGTTCAATCACGAATGACATCGAAAGTGTAAAACTGCAACTTTTTGAATTGATTACGACTAATTTACTAAGCTGTCGTATTCGGGTTTTTCTTTTGTTCCGATGTCGATGTCATTCGTGGTTTTTTTTCTATTTTTACGGCAGTGATTAGCAAAACACTGCCGACTTTTTTACAATGAATCTCGGACGGATCTGTGTGATCCGTGCTGGGGTTCATTTTTTTTGTTTTTTTTAAATTAAACACTGTCAAATATTTAAAAAAAAATTGCGTGGGGTCCCCCCTCCTAAGCATAACCAGCCTCGGGCTCTTTGAGCCGATCCTGGTTGCCGAAATATGGGAAAAAAAATGACAGGGGTTCCCCCATATTTAAGCAACCAGCATCGGGCTCTGCGCCTGGTCCTGGTTCCAAAAATACGGGGGACAAAAAGAGTAGGGGTCCCCCGTATTTTTAAAACCAGCACCGGGCTCCACTAGCTGGACAGATAATGCCACAGCCGGGGGTCACTTTTATATAGTGCCCTGCGGCCGTGGCATCAAAAATCCAACTAGTCACCCCTGGCCGGGGTACCCTGGGGGAGTGGGGACCCCTTCAATCAAGGGGTTCCCCCCCCCAGCCACCCAAGGGCCAGGGGTGAAGCCCGAGGCTGTCCCCCCCCCATCCAATGGGCTGCGGATGGGGGGGCTGATAGCCTTTGTTGTAAAAGAAAAGATATTGTTTTTAGTAGCAGTACTACAAGTCCCAGCAAGCCTCCCCCGCATGCTGGTACTTGGAGAACCACAAGTACCAGCATGCGGCGGAAAAACGGGCCCGCTGGTACCTGTAGTACTACTACTAAAAAAATACCCAAAAAAACACAAGACACACACACCGTGAAAGTATAATTTTATTACATACATACACACATACATACATACTTACCTTATGTTCCCACGCAGGTCGGTCCTCTTCTCCAGTAGAATCCAAGGGGTACCTGTTGAAGAAATTATACTCACGAGATCCAGGGGTCCAGGGTCCTCGGGGAATCCAGGTGTAATCCACGTACTTGAAAAAAATAACAAAACGGACACCCGAGCCACGCACTAAAAGGGGACCCATGTTTGCACATGGATCCCCTTTTACCGACTGCCAGAAACCCACTCTGACTGATGTCTAAGTGGGTTTCTTCAGCCAATCAGGGAGTGCCACGTTGTAGCACTCTCCTGATCGGCTGTGTGCTCCTGTACTGAGTGACAGGCGGCACACGGCAGTGTTACAATGTAGCGCCTATGCGCTCCATTGTAACCAATGCTGGGAACTTTCTGCCCTGCGGTTGACCTAAAGTGACGTCACCGCTGAGCAGAAAGTTCCCAGCATTGGTTACAATGGAGCGCATAGGCGCAACATTGTAACACTGCCGTGTGCCGCCTGTCACTCAGTACAGGAGCACACAGCCGATCAGGAGAGTGCTACAACGTGGCACTCCCTGATTGGCTGTAGAAACCCACTTAGACATCAGTCAGATTGGGTTTCTGGCAGTCGGGAAAAGGGGATCCATGTGCAAACATGGGTCCCCTTTTAGTGCGTGGCTCGGGTGTCCGTTTTGTTATTTTTTTCAAGTACGTGGATTACACCTGGATTCCCCGAGGACCCTGGACCCCTGGATCTCGTGAGTATAATTTCTTCAACGGGTACCCCTTGGATTCTACTGGAGAAGAGGACCGACCTGCGTGGGAACATAAGGTAAGTATGTATGTATGTATGTGTGTATGTATGTAATAAAATTATACTTTCACGGTGTGTGTGTCTTGTGTTTTTTTGGGTATTTTTTTAGTAGTAGTACTACAGGTACCAGCGGGCCCGTTTTTCCGCCGCATGCTGGTACTTGTGGTTCTCCAAGTACCAGCATGCGGGGGAGGCTTGCTGGGACTTGTAGTACTGCTACTAAAAACAATATCTTTTCTTTTACAACAAAGGCTATCAGCCCCCCCATCCGCAGCCCATTGGATGGGGGGGGGGACAGCCTCGGGCTTCACCCCTGGCCCTTGGGTGGCTGGGGGGGGACCCCTTGATTGAAGGGGTCCCCACTCCCCCAGGGTACCCCGGCCAGGGGTGACTAGTTGGATTTTTGATGCCACGGCCGCAGGGCACTATATAAAAGTGACCCCCGGCTGTGGCATTATCTGTCCAGCTAGTGGAGCCCGGTGCTGGTTTTAAAAATACGGGGGACCCCTACTCTTTTTGTCCCCCGTATTTTTGGAACCAGGACCAGGCGCAGAGCCCGATGCTGGTTGCTTAAATATGGGGGAACCCCTGTCAATTTTTTCACCATATTTCTGCAACCAGGATCGGCTCAAAGAGCCCGAGGCTGGTTATGCTTAGGAGGGGGGACCCCACGCAATTTTTTTTTAAAAAATAAGCACTTTCCCACCCCTTCCCACTGATATACATGCACGGATCTCATGGATCCGTGCATGCCTATCCAATCACGAATAAAAAAAAAAGGTCTGTTTTTTTTTAGCACTTTTTTACGAGTTGTAATTTTTCACGGCAGTGTTTGTTTTTTTTTTGCTTTGCACTTCTTAGTAAATGACCGAGATTCATACTTAAACAGCCGCGTTTTGACCGATGGTGTATTCATTCGTGATTTTTTTCCTAGGACTTCAAAATATTACGAATGCCCTCATCACTGCCGTGATTATTGCTTAGTAAATTACCGAGATGACACTTTGATGAAAAAACGGCATCTCGGTCAAAATCGGGAGCTTAGTAAATTTACCCCCTAGTATCTGTGCCTCCCTCACCCCCAAGAACACAATGCCATGTGAAGGGGCGGGACAGCCAGAAGGATGACATTCCGGGGGGATCTACATACTGGGTGCTTGTCTGTAGCATCCTTTGACACCATTTTGAAGCCTAGTGAAAGGACAGGCTTTCAGAAGGAGAACGAATTGACAGAATAGGAGAGGAGTGGGTTAAACCTCAGCTAGTCTGGGGGGCAGGACGGTAAGGCATTATGGGAGTTTATTGTTAGCCAATAGGAGTGAACGTTGGGGGTAGATGGAAATAAGAATTTACTCACCGGTAATTCTATTTCTCGTAGTCCGTAGTGGATGCTGGGGACTCCGTAAGGACCATGGGGAATAGACGGGCTCCGCAGGAGACTGGGCACTCTAAAGAAAGATTCAGTACTATCTGGTGTGCAGTGGCTCCTCCCTCTATGCCCCTCCTCCAGACCTCAGTTAAGGAAACTGTGCCCGGAAGAGCTGACATTACAAGGAAAGGATTTTGGAATCCAGGGTAAGACTCATACCAGCCACACCAATCACACCGTATAACTTGTGATAAACTTACCCAGTTAACAGTATGAACAACAACTGAGCATCACTCAACCGATGCTACATAACCATAACCCTTTGTTAAGCAATAACTATATACACGTATAGCAGAAAGTCCGCACTTGGGGGGTCATTCCGAGTTGTTCGCTCTGTAAATTTCTTCGCATCGCAGCGATTTTCCGCTTAGTGCGCATGCATAATGTTCGCACTGCGACTGCGCCAAGTAAATTTGCTATGCAGTTAGGAATTTTACTCACGGCTTTTTCTTCGTTCTGGTGATCGTACTGTGATTGACAGGAAGTGGGTGTTTCTGGGCGGAAACTGGCCGTTTTATGGGTGTGTGTGAAAAAACGCTTCCGTTTCTGGGAAAAACGCGGGAGTGGCTGGAGAAACGGAGGAGTGTCTGGGCGAACGCTGGGTGTGTTTGTGACGTCAAACCAGGAACGACAAGCACTGAACTGATTGCATATGCCGAGTAAGTCTGAAGCTACTCAGAAACTGCTAAGAAGTGTCTATTCGCAATTCTGCTAATCTTTCGTTTGCAATTTTACTATGCTAAGATTCACTCCCAGTAGGCGGCGGCTTAGCGTGTGCAAAGCTGCTAAAAGCAGCTTGCGAGTGAACAACTCGGAATGAGGGCCTTGGGACGGGCGCCCAGCATCCACTACGGACTACGAGAAATAGAATTACCGGTGAGTAAATTCTTATTTTCTCTAACGTCCTAGTGGATGCTGGGGACTCCGTAAGGACCATGGGGATTATACCAAAGCTCCCAAACGGGCGGGAGAGTGCGGATGACTCTGCAGCACCGAATGGGCAAACACAAGGTCCTCCTCAGCCAGGGTATCAAACCTGTAGAATTTTGCAAAAGTGTTTGAACCCGACCAAGTAGCAGCTCGGCAAAGCTGTAATGCCGAGACCCCTCGGGCAGCCGCCCAAGAAGAGCCCACTTTCCTTGTGGAATGGGCTTTCACTGATTTCGGCTGCGGCAATCCCGCCGCAGAATGATCCTGCTAAATCGTGTTACAGATCCAGCGAGCAATAGTTTGCTTTGAAGCAGGATCACCCAGCTTGTTGGATGCATACAGGATAAACAGCGAGTCAGTCTTCCGGACTCCAGCCGTTCTGGTTACATAAATCTTCAAACCCCGGACTACGTCCAGCAACTTGGAGTCCTCCAAGTCACGAGTAGCCGCAGGCACCACAATAGGTTGGTTCAAATGAAAAGATGACACCACCTTTGGCAGAAACTGCGGACGAGTCCGCAATTCTGCCCTGTCCATATGGAAAACCAGATAGGGGCTTTTACATGACAAAGCCGCCAATTCTGACACACGCCTAGCTGAAGCTAAAGCCAACAGCATGACCACTTTCCACATGAGATACTTTAGTTCCACGGTCTTAAGTGGCTCAAACCAGTGGGATTTCAGGAAATCCAACACAACGTTAAGATCCCAAGGTGCCACTGGTGGCACAAAAGGGGGCTGAATATGCAGCACTCCCTTAACAAACGTCTGAACCTCAGGCAGTAAAGCCAGTTCTTTTTGAAAGAAGATGGATAGGGCCGAAATCTGGACCTTTATGGACCCTAATTTTAGGCCCATAGTCATACCTGACTGTAGGAAGTGCAGGAATCGACCCAGCTGGAATTCATCTGTAGGGGCCTTTCTGGCCTCACACCAAGCAACATATTTTCGCCATATACGGTGATAATGCTTTGCTGTCACGTCCTTCCTAGCCTTTATCAGCGTAGGAATAACTTCATCCGGAATGCCCTTTTCTGCTAGGATTCGGCGTTCAACCGCCATGCCGTCAAACGCAGCCGCGGTAAGTCTTGGAACAGACAGGGCCCCTGTTGCAACAGGTCCTGTCTGAGAGGCAGAGGCCATGGTTCCTCTGTGAGCATTTCTTGCAGTTCCGGGTATCAAGTCCTTCTTGGCCAGTCCGGAACAATGAGTATTGTTTTCACTCTTCTTTTCCTTACGATTCTCAGTACCTTGGGTATGAGAGGAAGAGGAGGAAACACATAGACCGACTGGAACACCCACGGTGTTACCAGTGCGTCCACAGCTATCGCCTGAGGGTCCCTTGACCTGGCGCAATACCTTTTTAGCTTTTTGTTGAGGCGGGACGCCATCATGTCCACCTGTGGCAGTTCCCACCGACTTGCAATCTGCGTGAAGACTTCTTGATGAAGTCCCCACTCTCCCAGGTGGAGGTCGTGCCTGCTAAGGAAGTCTGCTTCCCAGTTGTCCACTCCTGGAATGAACACTGCTGACAGTGCTTGCACGTGATTCTCCGCCCAACGAAGAATCCTGGTGGCTTCCGCCATCGCCACTCTGCTTCTTGTGCCGCCCTGGCGGATTATATGAGCCATTGCGGTGATGTTGTCTGACTGAATCAGCACCGGTTGGTTGCGAAGCAGAGGCTCCGCTTGACTCAGGGCGTTGTATATGGCCCTTAGTTCCAGGATATTTATGTGCAGACAAGCCTCCTGACTTGACCACAACCCTTGGAAGTTTCTTCCCTGAGTGACTGCCCCCCATCCTCGGAGGCTCGCATCCATGGTCACCGGGATCCAGTCCTGTATGCCGAACCTGCGGCCCTCGAGAAGGTGAGCACTCTGCAGCCACCA
The DNA here is from genome assembly GCF_028390025.1 of Pseudophryne corroboree. Lineage (NCBI taxonomy): Eukaryota > Metazoa > Chordata > Amphibia > Anura > Myobatrachidae > Pseudophryne > Pseudophryne corroboree. The sequence continues at coordinate 92,422,779 of NC_086444.1, read as the reverse complement.
CAGAAGAGACACCCTGGCCCTGGGGGACAGGGTGATCAGCCGATGCATCTGAAGATGCGATCCGGACCACTTGTCCAACAGATCCCACTGAAAGATCCTCGCATGGAACCTGCCGAAGGGAATGGCTTCGTATGATGCCACCATCTTTCCCAGGACTCGCGTGCAGTGATGCACCGACACCTGTTTCGGTTTTAAGAGGTCTCTGACTAGAGTCACGAGCTCCTGAGCCTTCTCCGCCGGGAGAAACACCTTCTTCTGGTCTGTGTCCAGAATCATGCCCAGAAAGGGCAGACGCGTCGTAGGAATCAGCTGCGATTTTGGGATATTCAGAATACAGCCGTGCTGTTGCAACACTTCCTGAGAGTGTGCTACGCTGATTAGCAACTGCTCTCTGGACCTCGCCTTTATGAGGAGATCGTCCAAGTATGGGATTTTTGTGACTCCTTGCTTTCTCAGGAGCACCATCATTTCCGCCATTACCTTGGTAAATATTAGAGATGAGCGCCTGAAATTTTTCGGGTTTTGTGTTTTGGTTTTGGGTTCGGTTCCGCGGCCGTGTTTTGGGTTCGAACGCGTTTTGGCAAAACCTCACCGAATTATTTTTGTCGGATTCGGGTGTGTTTTGGATTCGGGTGTTTTTTTCCAAAAACACTAAAAAACAGCTTAAATCATAGAATTTGGGGGTCATTTTGATCCCAAAGTATTATTAACCTCAAAAACCATAATTTACACTCATTTTCAGTCTATTCTGAATACCTCACACCTCACAATATTATTTTTAGTCCTAAAATTTGCACCGAGGTCGCTGTGTGAGTAAGATAAGCGACCCTAGTGGCCGACACAAACACCGGGCCCATCTAGGAGTGGCACTGCAGTGTCACGCAGGATGTCCCTTCCAAAAAACCCTCCCCAAACAGCACATGACGCAAAGAAAAAAAGAGGCGCAATGAGGTAGCTGTGTGAGTAAGATTAGCGACCCTAGTGGCCGACACAAACACCGGGCCCATCTAGGAGTGGCACTGCAGTGTCACGCAGGATGGCCCTTCCAAAAAACCCTCCCCAAACAGCACATGACGCAAAGAAAAAAAGAGGCGCAATGAGGTAGCTGACTGTGTGAGTAAGATTAGCGACCCTAGTGGCCGACACAAACACCGGGCACATCTAGGAGTGGCACTGCAGTGTCACGCAGGATGTCCCTTCCAAAAAACCCTCCCCAAACAGCACATGACGCAAAGAAAAAAAGAGGCGCAATGAGGTAGCTGTGTGAGTAAGATTAGCGACCCTAGTGGCCGACACAAACACCGGGCCCATCTAGGAGTGGCACTGCAGTGTCACGCAGGATGTCCCTTCCAAAAAACCCTCCCCAATCAGCACATGATGCAAAGAAAAAGAAAAGAAAAAAGAGGTGCAAGATGGAATTATCCTTGGGCCCTCCCACCCACCCTTATGTTGTATAAACAAAACAGGACATGCACACTTTAACCAACCCATCATTTCAGTGACAGGGTCTGCCACACGACTGTGACTGATATGACGGGTTGGTTTGGACCCCCCCCAAAAAAGAAGCAATTAATCTCTCCTTGCACAAACTGGCTCTACAGAGGCAAGATGTCCACCTCATCTTCACCCTCCGATATATCACCGTGTACATCCCCCTCCTCACAGATTATCAATTCGTCCCCACTGGAATCCACCATCTCAGCTCCCTGTGTACTTTGTGGAGGCAATTGCTGCTGGTCAATGTCTCCGCGGAGGAATTGATTATAATTCATTTTAATGAACATCATCTTCTCCACATTTTCTGGATGTAACCTCGTACGCCGATTGCTGACAAGGTGAGCGGCGGCACTAAACACTCTTTCGGAGTACACACTTGTGGGAGGGCAACTTAGGTAGAATAAAGCCAGTTTGTGCAAGGGCCTCCAAATTGCCTCTTTTTCCTGCCAGTATAAGTACGGACTGTGTGACGTGCCTACTTGGATGCGGTCACTCATATAATCCTCCACCATTCTATCAATGTTGAGAGAATCATATGCAGTGACAGTAGACGACATGTCCGTAATCGTTGTCAGGTCCTTCAGTCCGGACCAGATGTCAGCATCAGCAGTCGCTCCAGACTGCCCTGCATCACCGCCAGCGGGTGGGCTCGGAATTCTGAGCCTTTTCCTCGCACCCCCAGTTGCGGGAGAATGTGAAGGAGGAGATGTTGACAGGTCGCGTTCCGCTTGACTTGACAATTTTGTCACCAGCAGGTCTTTCAACCCCAGCAGACCTGTGTCTGCCGGAAAGAGAGATCCAAGGTAGGCTTTAAATCTAGGATCGAGCACGGTGGCCAAAATGTAGTGCTCTGATTTCAACAGATTGACCACCCGTGAATCCTTGTTAAGCGAATTAAGGGCTGCATCCACAAGTCCCACATGCCTAGCGGAATCGCTCCGTGTTAGCTCCTTCTTCAATGCCTCCAGCTTCTTCTGCAAAAGCCTGATGAGGGGAATGACCTGACTCAGGCTGGCAGTGTCTGAACTGACTTCACGTGTGGCAAGTTCAAAGGGCATCAGAACCTTGCACAACGTTGAAATCATTCTCCACTGCACTTGAGACAGGTGCATTCCATCTCCTATATCGTGCTCAATTGTATAGGCTTGAATGGCCTTTTGCTGCTCCTCCAACCTCTGAAGCATATAGAGGGTTGAATTCCACCTCGTTACCACTTCTTGCTTCAGATGATGGCAGGGCAGGTTCAGTAGTTTTTGGTGGTGCTCCAGTCTTCTGTACGTGGTGCCTGTACGCCGAAAGTGTCCCGCAATTTTTCTGGCCACCGACAGCATCTCTTGCACGCCCCTGTCGTTTTTAAAAAAATTCTGCACCACCAAATTCAAGGTATGTGCAAAACATGGGACGTGCTGGAATTTGCCCATATTTAATGCACACACAATATTGCTGGCGTTGTCCGATGCCACAAATCCACAGGAGAGTCCAATTGGGGTAAGCCATTCCGCGATGATCTTCCTCAGTTGCCGTAAGAGGTTTTCAGCTGTGTGCGTATTCTGGAAAGCGGTGATACAAAGCGTAGCCTGCCTAGGAAAGAGTTGGCGTTTGCGAGATGCTGCTACTGGTGCCGCCGCTGCTGTTCTTGCGGCGGGAGTCCATACATCTACCCAGTGGGCTGTCACAGTCATATAGTCCTGACCCTGCCCTGCTCCACTTGTCCACATGTCCGTGGTTAAGTGGACATTGGGTACAACTGCATTTTTTAGGACACTGGTGAGTCTTTTTCTGACGTCCGTGTACATTCTCGGTATCGCCTGCCTAGAGAAGTGGAACCTAGATGGTATTTGGTAACGGGGGCACACTGCCTCAATAAATTGTCTAGTTCCCTGTGAACTAACGGCGGATACCGGACGCACGTCTAACACCAACATAGTTGTCAAGGACTCAGTTATCCGCTTTGCAGTAGGATGACTGCTGTGATATTTCATCTTCCTCGCAAAGGACTGTTGAACAGTCAATTGCTTACTGGAAGTAGTACAAGTGGGCTTACGACTTCCCCTCTGGGATGACCATCGACTCCCAGCGGCAACAACAGCAGCGCCAGCAGCAGTAGGCGTTACACGCAAGGATGCATCGGAGGAATCCCAGGCAGGAGAGGACTCGTCAGACTTGCCAGTGACATGGCCTGCAGGACTATTGGCATTCCTGGGGAAGGAGGAAATTGACACTGAGGGAGTTGGTGGGGTGGTTTGCGTGAGCTTGGTTACAAGAGGAAGGGATTTACTGGTCAGTGGACTGCTTCCGCTGTCACCCAAAGTTTTTGAACTTGTCACTGACTTATTATGAATGCGCTGCAGGTGACGTATAAGGGAGGATGTTCCGAGGTGGTTAACGTCCTTACCCCTACTTATTACAGCTTGACAAAGGGAACACACGGCTTGACACCTGTTGTCCGCATTTCTGGTGAAATACCTCCACACCGAAGAGCTGATTTTTTTGGTATTTTCACCTGGCATGTCAACGGCCATATTCCTCCCACGGACAACAGGTGTCTCCCCGGGTGCCTGACTTAAACAAACCACCTCACCATCAGAATCCTTCTGGTCAATTTCCTCCCCAGCGCCAGCAACACCCATATCCTCCTCATCCTGGTGTACTTCAACACTGACATCTTCAATCTGACTATCAGGAACTGGACTGCAGGTGCTCCTTCCAGCACTTGCAGGGGGCATGCAAATAGTGGAAGGCGCATGCTCTTCACGTCCAGTGTTGGGAAGGTCAGGCATCGCAACCGACACAATTGGACTCTCCTTGTGGATTTGGGATTTCAAAGAACGCACAGTTCTTTGCGGTGCTTTTGCCAGCTTGAGTCTTTTCAGTTTTCTAGCGAGAGGCTGAGTGCTTCCATCCTCATGTGAAGCTGAACCACTAGCCATGAACATAGGCCAGGGCCTCAGCCGTTCCTTGCCACTCCGTGTGGTAAATGGCATATTGGCAAGTTTACGCTTCTCCTCCGACAATTTTATTTTAGGTTTTGGAGTCCTTTTTTTTCTGATATTTGGTGTTTTGGATTTGACATGCTCTGTACTATGACATTGGGCATCGGCCTTGGCAGACGACGTTGCTGGCATTTCATCGTCTCGGCCATGACTAGTGGCAGCAGCTTCAGCACGAGGTGGAAGTGGATCTTGATCTTTCCCTAATTTTGGAACCTCAACTTTTTTGTTCTCCATATTTTATAGGCAGAGCTAAAAGGCACCTCAGGTAAACAATGGAGATGGATGGATTGGATACTAGTATACAATTATGGACGGACTGCCACGGTTAGGTGGTATAAAAAAACCACGGTTAGGTGGTATATATTGTAATACAATTATGGATGGACGGACTGCCTGCCGAGTGCCGACACAGAGGTAGCCACAGCCGTGAACTACCGCACTGTACACTGGTTGATAAAGAGATAGTAGTATACTCGTAACAACTAGTATGACTGACTATGACGGTATAAAGAATGAAAAAAAAACCACGGTTAGGTGGTATATATTGTAATACAATTATGGATGGACGGACTGCCTGCCGAGTTCCGACACAGAGGTAGCCACAGCCGTGAACTACCGCACTGTACACTGGTTGATAAAGAGATAGTAGTATACTCGTAACAACTAGTATGACACTATGACGGTATAAAGAATGAAAAAAAAACCACGGTTAGGTGGTATATATTATAATACAATTATGGATGGACGGACTGCCTGCCGAGTGCCGACACAGAGGTAGCCACAGCCGTGAACTACCGCACTGTACACTGGTTGATAAAGAGATAGTAGTATACTCGTAACAACTAGTATGACTGACTATGACGGTATAAAGAATGAAAAAAAAACCACGGTTAGGTGGTATATATTATAATACAATTATGGATGGACGGACTGCCTGCCGACTGCCGACACAGAGGTAGCCACAGCCGTGAACTACCGCACTGTACACTGGTTGATAAAGAGATAGTAGTATACTCGTAACAACTAGTATGACACTATGACGGTATAAAGAATGAAAAAAAAACCACGGTTAGGTGGTATATATTATAATACAATTATGGATGGACGGACTGCCTGCCGACTGCCGACACAGAGGTAGCCACAGCCGTGAACTACCGCACTGTACACTGGTTGATAAAGAGATAGTAGTATACTCGTAACAACTAGTATGACACTATGACGGTATAAAGAATGAAAAAAAAACCACGGTTAGGTGGTATATATTATAATAATACAATTATGGATGGACGGACTGCCTGCCGACTGCCGACACAGAGGTAGCCACAGCCGTGAACTACCGCACTGTACACTGGTTGATAAAGAGATAGTAGTATACTCGTAACAACTAGTATGACTATGACGACGGTATAAAGAAAGAAAAAAAAATACCACGGTTAGGTGGTATATAATTATACAATTATGGATGGACGGACTGCCTGCCGAGTGCCGAGTGCCGACACAGAGGTAGCCACAGCCGTGAACTACCGCACTGTACTGTGTCTGCTGCTAATATAGACTGGTTGATAAAGAGATAGTATACAACAATATACTACTATACTGGTGGTCAGGCACTGGTCACCACTAGTCACACTGGCAGTGGCACTCCTGCAGCAAAAGTGTGCACTGTTTAATTTTAAATTAATATAATATTATGTACTCCTGGCTCCTGCTATAACAACCTGCAGTGCTCCCCAGTCTCCCCCACAATTATTATAAGCTTTTATACATTGATGTGCAGCACACTGGGCTGAGCTGAGTGCACACAGACTGAGTCACACTGTGTGACTGCTGTGTATCGTTTTTTTCAGGCAGAGAACGGATATAGCAGAGAACGGATATATTAAATAAAAGTTAACTTAACAACAACTGCACTGGTCACTGTGGTAAACTCTGTCTGCACAATCTCTCTCTCTCTCTCTCTCTTCTAATCTATTCTAATGGAGAGGACGCCAGCCACGTCCTCTCCCTATCAATCTCAATGCACGTGTGAAAATGGCGGCGACGCGCGGCTCCTTATATAGAATCCGAGTCTCGCGAGAATCCGACAGCGTCATGATGACGTTCGGGCGCGCTCGGGTTAACCGAGCAAGGCGGGAAGATCCGAGTCGCTCGGACCCGTGAAAAAAAAAGTGAAGTTCGTGCGGGTTCGGATTCAAAGAAACCGAACCCGCTCATCTCTAGTAAATATTCTCGGTGCCGTGGAGAGCCCAAACGGCAACTTCTGGAATTGGTAATGACAGTCCTGTACCACAAATCTGAGGTACTCCTGATGAGGTGGATAAATGGGGACATGCAAGTAAGCATCCTTGATGTCCAGAGACACCATAAAATCCCCCTCTTACAGGCTTGCAATGACCGCTCTGAGCGATTCCATTTTGAACTTGAATTTCTTCAGATAAATGTTCAGGGATTTTAAATTCAAGATGGGTCTGACCGAACCGTCCGGTTTCGGTACTACAAACATAGTGGAATAGTAACCCCTTCCCTGTTGAAGGAGAGGAACCTTTACAACCACCTGCTGGAGGTATAACTTGTGAATTGCTGCCAGCACTACCTCCCTTTCCATGGGGGAAACTGGCAAGGCCGATTTTAGGTAACGGTGAAGGGGCGTCACCTCGAATTCCAGTTTGTATCCCTGAGACACAACTTGTATAGCCCAAGGATCCACCCGTGAGCGAACCCACTGGTGGCTGAAATGTCGGAGACGCGCCCCCACGGCTTCTGGCTCCGCCTGTGGAGCCCCAGCGTCATGCGGTAGATTTAGTGGAAGCCGGGGAGGACTTTTGTTTCTGGGAACTAACTGCGTGGTGCAGCCTCTTTCCTCTACCCCTGCCTCTGGCAAGAAAGGATGCACCTCTGACTTTCTTGCTCTTTTGCGAACGAAATGACTGTATTTGGTAATACGGTGCTTTCTTAGGCTGTGGCGGGACATAAGGCAAGAAATTTGACTTCCCAGCCGTAGCTGTGGAAACTAGGTCTGAGAGACCGTCCCCAAACAATTCCTCACCCTTATAAGGTAAAACCTCCATGTGTTTTTTAGAGTCGGTATCCCCTGTCCATTGCCGAGTCCATAAGACCCTTCTGGCAGAAATGGACATTGCGTTTACTCTAGAGCCCAGCAGGCAAATGTCCCTCTGGGCATCCCGCATATATAGGACCGCGTCCTTGATATGTGCCAGGGTCATTAGAACAGAGTCCCTGTCCAGGGTATCTAACTCCTCAGACAGAGTATCCGTCCATGCTGCTACCGCACTACACATCCAGGCCGAAGCAATTGCTGGCCTCAGCAGGGTACCAGAATGTGTGTAAACAGACTTCAGGATAGCTTCCTGCTTTCTATCTGCAGGATCCTTTAGGGCCGTATCCTGAGACGGCAGGGCCACCTTCTTAGATAAGCGTGTCAACGCCTTGTCTACCCTGGGGGAGGATTCCCAGCGTAACCTGTCCGTTGGCGGGAAAGGATACGCCATCAGCAATCTCTTGGAAATGACTACCTTCCTATCAGGGGAATCCCACGCTTTTTCACATAATTCATTCAATTCATGTGACGGGGGAAAAGCCACTTCTTGCTTTTTCTCCCCATACATATAAATCCTCTTGTCAGAGACAGGATTTTCCTCAGAAATGTGTAACACATCCTTCATTGCCACAATCATGTAGCGGATGGCTTTAGTCATTTTAGGCTGCAACTTTGCATCATCGTCATCGACACTGGAATCAGATTCCGTGTCGACGTCTGTGTTAACTAACTGGGATATTGGGCGCTTTTGAGACCCTGACGGCCTCTGCGCTGTGGGAGCAGGCATGGGTTGAGACCCCGACTGTCCCAAGGCTACAGCTTTATCCAATCTGTTATGTAAGGAGCTTACATTATCATTTAACACCTTCCACATATCCATCCAATCAGGTGTCGGCCCCGTCGGGGCGACACCACATCTATTTGCACTTGTTCTGCCTCCACGTATCCTTCCTCATCAAACATGTCGACACAGGCGTACCGACACACCGCACACATACAGGGAACGCTCTGACTGAGGACAGGACCCCACAAAGGCTTTTGGGGAGACAGAGAGAGAGTATGCCAGCACACACCCCAGCGCTATATAACCCAGGGATTACACTGTACCTTAGTGTTTACCCAGTAGCTGCTGTTTTTATATATATCTGCGCCTAAATTTATGTGCCCCCCCTCTCTTTTTTACCCTCTATTGCACCTGTATACTGCAGGGGAGAGCTTGGGGAGCGTCCTTCCAGCGGAGCTGTGAAGAGAAAATGGCGCTGGTGTGCTGAGGAAGAAGCCCCCCCCCCCTCAGCGGCGGGCTTCTGTCCCGCTTCTCATGTGTAAAAATGGCGGGGGCTCGCACATATATACAGTGCCTGACTGTATATATGTATACTTTTGCCATCAGGTATCTTAATTGCTGCCCAGGGCGCCCCCCCCTGCGCCCTGCACCCTACAGTGACCGGAGTGTGTGGGTGTGCTGCGGGAGCAATGGCGCACAGCTGCAGTGCTGTGCGCTACCTTAAGTGAAGACAGGAGTCTTCTGCCGCCGATTTCGATGTCTTCTTGCTTCTGCTGCTTCTGTACTTCTGGCTCTGCGAGGGGGACGGCGGCGCGGCTCCGGGAACGGACGATCAAGGTTAGGTACCTGTGTTCGATCCCTATGGAGCTAATGGTGTCCAGTAGCCTAAGAAGCGCAACTTAGCTGCAGTGAGTAGGTTTGCTTCTCTCCCCTCAGTCCCACGTAGCAGAGAGTCTGTTGCCAGCAGAAGCTCTCTGAAAATAAAAAACCTGACAAAACACTTTCTTTTCTAGCAAGCTCAGGAGAGCCCACTAGGAGCACCCAGCTCTGGCCGGGCACAGATTCTAACTGAGGTCTGGAGGAGGGGCATAGAGGGAGGAGCCAGTGCACACCAGATAGTACTGAAACTTTCTTTAGAGTGCCCAGTCTCCTGCGGAGTCCGTCTATTCCCCATGGTCCTTACGGAGTCCCCAGCATCCACTAGGACGTTAGAGAAAGTGTTTTTAAGCCTGGTAAAGGGGCTGGGTCAGCCTCTTCTGCTGTAATCGTCCCACCCTCCCTCCCTACTGGTTGTGTTTGTTTTATTGTGTTGTGTGCGTTGGCTATTTCCGTGGTCTGGGTTGTCACGGTTTTTGTTGTGGCGGGAAAGAACGGCAAGTTAACTTTTGTTGTATTAAAGGAGTTGATTGGAGGTCGTTTGGTGGTTGGTTTTTTAGGTGCGCTCTCCTTCGTTGACTGGTATTACATCTGCTGGACCACCTTCACGGGGGCAGCCTCATCACCTTCACGGGTGGGTAGTCAAGATGGAGGTTGAGCGGATACCTCTTGTTTGTTGGAAGGTTTACGTCAGTTTTTTATAAGATAGGTTTTCTGTACATGGAATAGGGTTGTTTTAGCCATTCTTTCTGGCCACCATACTTTAGTTTAATTATTCATCAGTTAATGGTTCATTTAAATAAATAGCTAACATTTTCTGCCAAATTCAAGTCTCCGTGTCTTTATTTATTATAGTTAAGTGTTAAGATGGTATGGTTTAAGTTTACGGACAATCCTCAGACTATATGAGGTTTATGACCTGTATATGGCTACATGTCCACGTCATTAGAGTTCTGCATTTAGTATGTGTTTTCATGCCGTTTACATGTATAAAATTTCTTTCAAATGACACAGTACATATTTTTGTTTCTATGCCTGTTTAAAGTAGAGATGTGTAGGTTCGGATTAACTCAGTTCTAAACGCCAGAATTAACGCCAGTTCGGAATTATCTTATGGGCTAACCAAAACATGTGACATCCGAGAGCCAATAAGATACCGTTTTGAGAGTCAGGTAAATCCGAGTAAATCCAGGTAAATCCTAACCCGCTCATCTCTAGTTTAAAGTTACATGCTTGATGCACGGCTGTACTATGGCCCTCATTCCGAGTTGATCGCTCACTAGCTACTTTTTGCAGACATGCAAACACATAGTCACCGCCCACGGGGCAGTGAATTTTCGCTTTGTAAGTGTGCGATTGAATGTGCAGCCGAGCAGTGCGAAAAAGTTTTTTGCAGTTTCTGTCTGAGTAGGTCTGAACTTACTCAGCCCGTGCAATCACTTCAGCTTGTCCAGTCCCGGAATTGACGTCAGACACCCGCCCTGCAAACGCTTGGACACGCCCCTGTTTTCCTAAACACTCCCAGAAAACGGTCAGTTGACACCCATAAATGCCTTCTTCCTGTCAATCTGCTTGCGATCGGCTGTGCGAATGGAATCGTTGCTAAAAGTATTGCACAGCAACGATGTTGTTTGTACCCGTACGACGTGCGAGCGCATTGCGGTGCATACACATGCGCAGTTTTGCCATTTTTTTACCGGATCGCTGCGCTGCGAAAATCGTCAGCGTGTCTTGTGTACATTCACACTCTGCATGCTCCGGAACTGAGTACAGGTATGCAGATGGTTTGAGTATGATATACCGGTGGCCAGGATGCCGGCCGTCATTGTACCAACAGACGAGCACTAGAAAGCCCCTTGCGGGGGCTCACTGCGGTCGCCACACTATGGGCACGGTGGATCGCTGCGTTTGCCACAGGTTATAATCTCCCTCTATGGGTGTCATTGACACCCACACAGGGAGAATAGCCTGTCTCGCCAGGATTCCGGTGTCGGCATTTCACTGCTTGTCGGCATTCCGGCGTCTGTATTGTGATCGCCGGGATACCGACTGGCGGTATGTTAACCGCTTCCCATGCAGAGCTCTACGTATCTCCATTACAGCTACACCTCTGGCTGAAAGTGTAACGGGGAGTGTAGGCAATGTTTAGTGAGGGTGTGTTGATGTCACATGCAGGCTACACAGGGATGTGTACATACAGGTAGGTGGAAATACATTTGTGTGCAGGCGTATATTTTTCACCTAGCGTGGCATATCTATAGTCGGTGCAAGGTGTGTGGTGCATACGTGCCCCTGGGTCCAGGTCAGCCAACACTGCACACCCTGGACCCATACTGTATAATCCTACTTACCCCTCTGGAGTCTAAAGGCTGCCGGTGCTGCAGACAGAAATCACTGGGAAAATGGCCACCACGGTTTGTGCATGTGCAACAGATTTGTCCCGGAGAACAAAGTGCCTGTGTTATGTTCCCGGAGACCTGCGCATGCGCAGTAGGCTCTGGCACAAAGCCTGAGTCTAGGGCACATCCAGAGAGGAGGAGGCCAAACACAGAGACTGCACATGGAGTCTCTCCCTTCTTAAAACGCCTCTGGCACCTATTATAGGTGCCATGATGATGACAAGCAAATCACTGAGAAAATGGCTGCTGCGGCCATGTTCCGGCGATTCACACATGTGCAATAGAGATGTCCCCGGGAATGAAGCTTGGGTGCCATGTTCCCGAAGACCTGCGCAATGCCAGAATCTGCTGAAAGTTATTTCTATTTTATCTGTCCCAACATTTCAAAACAACCTGTGTGTAACTTTACCCATAATGCAACAGTGTTACATGTCCACATAGAATGCAGTACACAGAGCACAGCAGTATCTGCGCCAGCTATGCAGAGGTCAGCCAACTGCTGTACTGTAAATAATCTATGCAATGAGATTGTCATTACATACATTTTCAGGACTGCGCTGGGATTTGCTGAGACATGAAGGGAATGGTATGTCTGATAATACTGTGATTTGTCTGCAACATTTCAACATATTTGCTGGGCTTGTTTTGAAATACTGTTCCCCAGTTACTGAACGTTACACTGGAATTCAGGCGAGGAGGCATTCGGGACACATGAAGTAAACATGTGATAAGGGGAAGATAAATATTTGTTCTAACGTTAGGGTTTAGTCAGCAAATGTTATCATATACTGTATATGCAGTACCGTGCAAAAGTTTTAGGCAGGTGTAGAAAAAATGCTGCAAAGTAAGAATACTTAAAAAAATTAGAAGCATTAATAATTTATTTTTATCAATTAACAAAAGTCAAAGTGAATGAATAGAAGAGAAATCTAAATCAAATCAATAGTTGGTGTGGCCACCCTTTGCCTACAAAACAGCATTCGTTTTTCTAGATACACTTGCACACAGTTTTCGAAGGAACTCGGCAGGGAGGTTGTTACAAACATCTTGGAGAAGTAGCAACAGATCTTCTGTGGATGTAGACTTGCTCAAATCCTTCTGTCTGCATGTTGGGGGTAATTCCGAGTTGATCGCAGCAGAAAATATGTTAGCAGTTGGGCAAAACCATTTGCACTGCGGGGGGGGGGGGGGGGGGGCAGATATAACATTTGCAGAGAGAGTTAGATTAAAGTTGGGTGTGTTCAAACTGAAATCTAAATTGCAGTGTAAAAATAAGGCAACCAGTACTATTTACCCTGCACAGAAACAAAATAACCCACCCAAATCTTACTCTCTCTGCACATGTTATATCTGACCCCCCTGCAGTACACATAGTTTTGCCCACCTGCTAACAAATTTGCTGCTGAGATCAACTCTGAATTACCCCCACTATCCCAGAGAGACTCGATGATGTTGAGATATCATCACTTCCAGGACTTTTTGTTCTTCTTTATGCTGAAGATATCTCTTAATGACATTGGCTGTATGTTTGGGGTCATAGTCCTGCTGCAGAATACATTTGGAGCCAATCAGATGCCTCCCTGAAGGTATTGCAGTATATGGGAAGCAGGATTCCATAGGAAAAAAATTCACTACAAAAAGCCACTGTCCAATGCCATAATACCCGTCAGCGACTTTTTGCACAAACATTTTTTGACTCAGAATTCTGATTCCCATGACCTAATTAGCTGGAGCGTCTGTGACAGAAAGGATCATATTTAGTCGTGTCCAGAGTGCGACAGTTATCAAGGGCATAATGCCATACACAGAGCATGAGAAGATATCATCAGCTAGCAGAAACAGCAGCCAGAAAATTATATGAAGTGCGCGGGAGAGCTGGACATCGAGGAGGGTTATGTGTAAGAATCATAGAATGATGACAGCAAATGTGACAGCAGAAGTCTACATCATACTTACCGATATTTTAAATCTCCTCTCCGGGAGATGACCGGAGAGGAGAAGCAGGTGGGCGGGGATGAGGGAGGAGCCAAGCTGATTACATCAGTAGACTCCGCCCACTCCCTGGTAAACGACTGTAATTGGATGAAATATGGCTAGGGGCGGGGCTAAAATGACGCGATTAGCATCTGATCGCGTCATTAGGCTCCCCCCCGCCGGGTCCGTGATTTTACTGTGTTATTCTCCCTATTCTGCCCACTTCACTAGGAAGTGGGCAGAATGCGGGAGGGGTGCCCACTCTTCCGGGGGCTGCGGGGGACTACCCGAAAACCGGGTGTCTCCCGCAGAATCCGGGAGAGTAGGTAAGTATGGTCTACATTCATCTTAAAAAGCCTTATACCTACCTGTACATCTATCATGCACTGTAGAGCTGTAGTAGGCCAACCTCTAATTACTGACAGACACAGCTCTCTGTGTTTGCAATTGTTTCTTTTCTGTGCATTGGTTCCTCCCAGTCTCCCCACCAAAAAATTGGTAACTTAAAGGGCTTTGTATTACAAAATGAAACCTAGTGTGTCAGCCCATGTTGTAGGGAATATAGACTGTATGGTCCACTAGGGCAGTTTGGATGACTGCAATACTGTAAAGAGCTGTGCAATATGTGTGCGCTATAATTAAAAGATGGCACCCTGCCCCCCCAGCCCAGTCTACCTATGAAGGAGCCAGTGGCGTAAGTTCGTCACAGTTGCCCGGAGGCAAGATAAATATTGGTGCCCCCCTATTTCCTATATTAAGATAAATATATGTTTGTATGTGTGCGTGCGTGCGTGCGTGCGTGTGTGTGCGTGCGTGTGTGTTTGTGTATATGGAGTATTCTGGAAAAAAATTATATACTGTATTTATACATTTAATTGTCTTTTATTTTAAATCACACATTTCTTAGCAGTCATACCCAGGATTAGAACCCATGACCTGTTACACTGACAGAAGACACCTTACTGATGGAGTTACTTGCTCCTGTAGAGGAAGCATGAGAATTATATATGAAGTTACGTGTAATTGTCAGAGAAGTAACTTCATATAGTTAGAATTCTCATATTGCCTATATAGGAGCAAATAGCTCCATCAGTAAGGTGCCTACTTCCAGTGTAATAGGTAGAGATGAGCGGGTTCGGTTTCTTTGAATCCGAACCCGCACGAACTTCACTTTTTTTTTCACGGGTCCGAGCGACTCGGATCTTCCCGCCTTGCTCGGTTAACCCGAGCGCGCCCGAACGTCATCATGACGCTGTCGGATTCTCGCGAGACTCGGATTCTATATAAGGAGCCGCGCGTCGCCGCCATTTTCACACGTGCATTGAGATTGATAGGGAGAGGACGTGGCTGGCGTCCTCTCCATTTAGATTAGATTTAGAAGAGAGAGAGAGATTGCTGTGATACTGTAGATTAGAAGAGAGTGCAGAGTGCAGACAGAGTTTAGTGACTGACGACCACAGTGACCAGTGACCACCAGAGACAGTGCAGTTGTTTGTTTTATTTAATATATCCGTTCTCTGCCTGAAAAAAAACGATACACAGTCACACAGTGACTCAGTCTGTGTGCACTGCTCAGCCCAGTGTGCTGCACATCAATGTATTGTATATAAAGCTTATAATTGTGGGGGAGACTGGGGAGCACTGCAGGTTGTTATAGCAGGAGCCAGGAGTACATGATAAATAATATTATTAAACAGTGCACACTTTTGCTGCAGGAGTGCCACTGCCAGTGTGACTAGTGGTGACCAGTGCCTGACCACCAGTATATTAGTAGTATTGTATACTATCTCTTTATCAACCAGTCTATATTAGCAGCAGACACAGTACAGTGCGGTAGTTCACGGCTGTGGCTACCTCTGTGTCGGCACTCGGCAGGCAGTCCGTCCATCCATAATTGTATTATATACCACCTAACCGTGGTTTTTTTTTTCTTTCTTTATACCGTCGTCATAGTCATACTAGTTGTTACGAGTATACTACTATCTCTTTATCAACCAGTGTACAGTGCGGTAGTTCACGGCTGTGGCTACCTCTGTGTCGGAACTCGGCAGGCAGTCCGTCCATCCATAATTGTATTATAATATATACCACCTAACCGTGGTTTTTTTTTCGTTCTTTATACCGTCGTCATACTAGTTGTTACGAGTATACTACTATCTCTTTATCAACCAGTGTACAGTGCGGTAGTTCACGGCTGTGGCTACCTCTGTGTCGGAACTCGGCAGGCAGTCCGTCCATCCATAATTGTATTATAATATATACCACCTAACCGTGGTTTTTTTTTCGTTCTTTATACCGTCGTCATACTAGTTGTTACGAGTATACTACTATCTCTTTATCAACCAGTGTACAGTGCGGTAGTTCACGGCTGTGGCTACCTCTGTGTCGGCACTCGGCAGGCAGTCCGTCCAACCATAATTGTATTATATACCACCTAACCGTGGTTTTTTTTTCATTCTTTATACCGTCGTCATACTAGTTGTTACGAGTATACTACTATCTCTTTATCAACCAGTGTACAGTGCGGTAGTTCACGGCTGTGGCTACCTCTGTGTCGGCACTCGGCAGGCAGTCCGTCCAACCATAATTGTATTATATACCACCTAACCGTGGTTTTTTTTTCATTCTTTATACCGTCGTCATACTAGTTGTTACGAGTATACTACTATCTCTTTATCAACCAGTGTACAGTGCGGTAGTTCACGGCTGTGGCTACCTCTGTGTCGGCACTCGGCAGCCCGTCCATAATTGTATATACCAGTGACCTAACCGTGGTTTTTTTTTCTTTCTTTATACATACATACTAGTTACGAGTATACTATCTCTTTATCAACCAGTCTATATATTAGCAGCAGACACAGTACAGTGCGGTAGTTCACGGCTGTGGCTACCTCTGTGTCGGCACTCGGCAGCCCGTCCATAATTGTATATACCACCTAACCGTGGTTTTTTTTTCTTTCTTTATACATACATACTAGTTACGAGTATACTATCTCTTTATCAACCAGTCTATATATTAGCAGCAGACACAGTACAGTGCGGTAGTTCACGGCTGTGGCTACCTCTGTGTCGGCACTCGGCAGCCCGTCCATAATTGTATATACCAGTGACCTAACCGTGGTTTTTTTTTCTTTCTTTATACATACATACTAGTTACGAGTATACTATCTCTTTATCAACCAGTCTATATATTAGCAGCAGACACAGTACAGTGCGGTAGTTCACGGCTGTGGCTACCTCTGTGTCGGCACTCGGCAGCCCGTCCATAATTGTATATACCAGTGACCTAACCGTGGTTTTTTTTTCTTTCTTTATACATACATACTAGTTACGAGTATACTATCTCTTTATCAACCAGTCTATATATTAGCAGCAGACACAGTACAGTGCGGTAGTTCACGGCTGTGGCTACCTCTGTGTCGGCACTCGGCAGCCCGTCCATAATTGTATATACCAGTGACCTAACCGTGGTTTTTTTTTCTTTCTTTATACATACATACTAGTTACGAGTATACTATCTCTTTATCAACCAGTCTATATATTAGCAGCAGACACAGTACAGTGCGGTAGTTCACGGCTGTGGCTACCTCTGTGTCGGCACTCGGCAGCCCGTCCATAATTGTATACTAGTATCCAATCCATCCATCTGCATTGTTTACCTGAGGTGCCTTTTAGTTGTGCCTATTAAAATATGGAGAACAAAAATGTTGAGGTTCCAAAATTAGGGAAAGATCAAGATCCACTTCCACCTCGTGCTGAAGCTGCTGCCACTAGTCATGGCCGAGACGATGAAATGCCAGCAACGTCGTCTGCCAAGGCCGATGCCCAATGGCATAGTACAGAGCATGTCAAAACCAAAACACCAAATATCAGTAAAAAAAGGACTCCAAAACCTAAAATAAAATTGTCGGAGGAGAAGCGTAAACTTGCCAATATGCCATTTACCACACGGAGTGGCAAGGAACGGCTGAGGCCCTGGCCTATGTTCATGGCTAGTGGTTCAGCTTCACATGAGGATGGAAGCACTCAGCCTCTCGCTAGAAAACTGAAAAGACTCAAGCTGGCAAAAGCACCGCAAAGAACTGTGCGTTCTTTGAAATCCCAAATCCACAAGGAGAGTCCAATTGTGTCGGTTGCGATGCCTGACCTTCCCAACACTGGACGTGAAGAGCATGCGCCTTCCACCATTTGCACGCCCCCTGCAAGTGCTGGAAGGAGCACCCGCAGTCCAGTTCCTGATAGTCAGATTGAAGATGTCAGTGTTGAAGACTTGAAGTACACCAGGATGAGGAGGATATGGGTGTTGCTGGCGCTGGGGAGGAAATTGACCAGGAGGATTCTGATGGTGAGGTGGTTTGTTTAAGTCAGGCACCCGGGGAGACACCTGTTGTCCGTGGGAGGAATATGGCCGTTGACATGCCAGGTGAAAATACCAAAAAAATCAGCTCTTCGGTGTGGAGGTATTTCACCAGAAATGCGGACAACAGGTGTCAAGCCGTGTGTTCCCTTTGTCAAGCTGTAATAAGTAGGGGTAAGGACGTTAACCACCTCGGAACATCCTCCCTTATACGTCACCTGCAGCGCATTCATAATAAGTCAGTGACAAGTTCAAAAACTTTGGGTGACAGCGGAAGCAGTCCACTGACCAGTAAATCCCTTCCTCTTGTAACCAAGCTCACGCAAACCACCCCACCAACTCCCTCAGTGTCAATTTCCTCCTTCCCCAGGAATGCCAATAGTCCTGCAGGCCATGTCACTGGCAAGTCTGACGAGTCCTCTCCTGCCTGGGATTCCTCCGATGCATCCTTGCGTGTAACGCCTACTGCTGCTGGCGCTGCTGTTGTTGCCGCTGGGAGTCGATGGTCATCCCAGAGGGGAAGTCGTAAGCCCACTTGTACTACTTCCAGTAAGCAATTGACTGTTCAACAGTCCTTTGCGAGGAAGATGAAATATCACAGCAGTCATCCTACTGCAAAGCGGATAACTGAGTCCTTGACAACTATGTTGGTGTTAGACGTGCGTCCGGTATCCGCCGTTAGTTCACAGGGAACTAGACAATTTATTGAGGCAGTGTGCCCCCGTTACCAAATACCATCTAGGTTCCACTTCTCTAGGCAGGCGATACCGAGAATGTACACGGACGTCAGAAAAAGACTCACCAGTCTCCTAAAAAATGCAGTTGTACCCAATGTCCACTTAACCACGGACATGTGGACAAGTGGAGCAGGGCAGGGTCAGGACTATATGACTGTGACAGCCCACTGGGTAGATGTATGGACTCCCGCCGCAAGAACAGCAGCGGCGGCACCAGTAGCAGCATCTCGCAAACGCCAACTCTTTCCTAGGCAGGCTACGCTTTGTATCACCGCTTTCCAGAATACGCACACAGCTGAAAACCTCTTACGGCAACTGAGGAAGATCATCGCGGAATGGCTTACCCCAATTGGACTCTCCTGTGGATTTGTGGCATCGGACAACGCCAGCAATATTGTGTGTGCATTAAATATGGGCAAATTCCAGCACGTCCCATGTTTTGCACATACCTTGAATTTGGTGGTGCAGAATTTTTTAAAAAATGACAGGGGCGTGCAAGAGATGCTGTCGGTGGCCAGAAAAATTGCGGGACACTTTCGGCGTACAGGCACCACGTACAGAAGACTGGAGCACCACCAAAAACTACTGAACCTGCCCTGCCATCATCTGAAGCAAGAAGTGGTAACGAGGTGGAATTCAACCCTCTATATGCTTCAGAGGTTGGAGGAGCAGCAAAAGGCCATTCAAGCCTATACAATTGAGCACGATATAGGAGATGGAATGCACCTGTCTCAAGTGCAGTGGAGAATGATTTCAACGTTGTGCAAGGTTCTGATGCCCTTTGAACTTGCCACACGTGAAGTCAGTTCAGACACTGCCAGCCTGAGTCAGGTCATTCCCCTCATCAGGCTTTTGCAGAAGAAGCTGGAGGCATTGAAGAAGGAGCTAAAAGGGAGCGATTCCGCTAGGCATGTGGGACTTGTGGATGCAGCCCTTAATTCGCTTAACAAGGATTCACGGGTGGTCAATCTGTTGAAATCAGAGCACTACATTTTGGCCACCGTGCTCGATCCTAGATTTAAAGCCTACCTTGGATCTCTCTTTCCGGCAGACACAGGTCTGCTGGGGTTGAAAGACCTGCTGGTGACAAAATTGTCAAGTCAAGCGGAACGCGACCTGTCAACATCTCCTCCTTCACATTCTCCCGCAACTGGGGGTGCGAGGAAAAGGCTCAGAAT
This sequence comes from Pseudophryne corroboree, assembly GCF_028390025.1. NCBI lineage: Eukaryota > Metazoa > Chordata > Amphibia > Anura > Myobatrachidae > Pseudophryne > Pseudophryne corroboree. The sequence goes on along the minus strand of NC_086444.1, from coordinate 92,402,926 downwards.
TCCGAGCCCACCCGCTGGCGGTGATGCAGGGCAGTCTGGAGCGACTGCTGATGCTGACATCTGGTCCGGACTGAAGGACCTGACAACGATTACGGACATGTCGTCTACTGTCACTGCATATGATTCTCTCAACATTGATAGAATGGTGGAGGATTATATGAGTGACCGCATCCAAGTAGGCACGTCACACAGTCCGTACTTATACTGGCAGGAAAAAGAGGCAATTTGGAGGCCCTTGCACAAACTGGCTTTATTCTACCTAAGTTGCCCTCCCACAAGTGTGTACTCCGAAAGAGTGTTTAGTGCCGCCGCTCACCTTGTCAGCAATCGGCGTACGAGGTTACATCCAGAAAATGTGGAGAAGATGATGTTCATTAAAATGAATTATAATCAATTCCTCCGCGGAGACATTGACCAGCAGCAATTGCCTCCACAAAGTACACAGGGAGCTGAGATGGTGGATTCCAGTGGGGACGAATTGATAATCTGTGAGGAGGGGGATGTACACGGTGATATATCGGAGGGTGAAGATGAGGTGGACATCTTGCCTCTGTAGAGCCAGTTTGTGCAAGGAGAGATTAATTGCTTCTTTTTGGGGGGGGGGTCCAAACCAACCCGTCATATCAGTCACAGTCGTGTGGCAGACCCTGTCACTGAAATGATGGGTTGGTTAAAGTGTGCATGTCCTGTTTTGTTTATACAACATAAGGGTGGGTGGGAGGGCCCAAGGATAATTCCATCTTGCACCTCTTTTTTCTTTTCTTTTTCTTTGCATCATGTGCTGATTGGGGAGGGTTTTTTGGAAGGGACATCCTGCGTGACACTGCAGTGCCACTCCTAAATGGGCCCGGTGTTTGTGTCGGCCACTAGGGTCGCTAATCTTACTCACACAGTCAGCTACCTCATTGCGCCTCTTTTTTTCTTTGCGTCATGTGCTGTTTGGGGAGGGTTTTTTGGAAGGGACATCCTGCGTGACACTGCAGTGCCACTCCTAGATGGGCCCGGTGTTTGTGTCGGCCACTAGGGTCGCTAATCTTACTCACACAGCTACCTCATTGCGCCTCTTTTTTTCTTTGCGTCATGTGCTGTTTGGGGAGGGTTTTTTGGAAGGGACATCCTGCGTGACACTGCAGTGCCACTCCTAGATGGGCCCGGTGTTTGTGTCGGCCACTAGGGTCGCTAATCTTACTCACACAGTCAGCTACCTCATTGCGCCTCTTTTTTTCTTTGCGTCATGTGCTGTTTGGGGAGGGTTTTTTGGAAGGGCCATCCTGCGTGACACTGCAGTGCCACTCCTAGATGGGCCCGGTGTTTGTGTCGGCCACTAGGGTCGCTAATCTTACTCACACAGTCAGCTACCTCATTGCGCCTCTTTTTTTCTTTGCGTCATGTGCTGTTTGGGGAGGGTTTTTTGGAAGGGCCATCCTGCGTGACACTGCAGTGCCACTCCTAGATGGGCCCGGTGTTTGTGTCGGCCACTAGGGTCGCTAATCTTACTCACACAGCTACCTCATTGCGCCTCTTTTTTTCTTTGCGTCATGTGCTGTTTGGGGAGGGTTTTTTGGAAGGGACATCCTGCGTGACACTGCAGTGCCACTCCTAGATGGGCCCGGTGTTTGTGTCGGCCACTAGGGTCGCTTATCTTACTCACACAGCGACCTCGGTGCAAATTTTAGGACTAAAAATAATATTGTGAGGTGTGAGGTATTCAGAATAGACTGAAAATGAGTGTAAATTATGGTTTTTGAGGTTAATAATACTTTGGGATCAAAATGACCCCCAAATTCTATGATTTAAGCTGTTTTTTAGTGTTTTTGGAAAAAAACACCCGAATCCAAAACACACCCGAATCCGACAAAAATAATTCGGTGAGGTTTTGCCAAAACGCGTTCGAACCCAAAACACGGCCGCGGAACCGAACCCAAAACCAAAACACAAAACCCGAAAAATTTCAGGCGCTCATCTCTAGTAATAGGTCGGGGGTTCTAATCCTGGGTATGACACTTGTAAAATGTGTATCTACAGTATAATAAAGAGGGTGTGATTTGTAAGGTGCAGGGACCAGTGAGGAAGTCTGCCACTGAAAAGACAGCGACAGCTATCAATTAACTTAATTCAATGGTGTCACAGAATGGGAGGAGAGGTGCCCCCTTCAGAGCAGGAGCCCGGCGGCAGATGTCTCTGTTGCCTCCCAGAGTTCTTCCTCTGGAAGGAGCATATTCACCATCACTACTGGGCCTGTTACACACACGGAAACGGATAGTTGTCAAATATTTTATTAAAAAGAGGGCCCATTCTTAAAACTGAAATCTACAGATGGTGCTGATTCCCGGAGCCCCTCTACTTTCTATGGGAAGACGGTCTGGGGTTGCGAAGAGGGATCCCATCGCATCCCTCCACCCCTACTGAGATCCCTCTGTCGGCTGTCGGGTTCTTTGTGAGCATGCGTGATCCCAAGTTCATGCATGTGTACCTAACACTGGGCCTAATTCTGAGTTGATCGCAGCAGCAAATTTGTTAGCAGTTGGGCAAAACCATGTGCACCGCAGGGGGAGGGGAGATATAACATGTGCAGAGAGAGTTAGATTTGGGTGGGGTGTGTTCAAACTGAAATCTAAATTGCAGTGTAAAAATAAAGCAGCCAGTATTTACCCTGCACAGAAACGAAATAACCCACCCAAATCTAGCTCTCTCTGCAAATGTTATATCTGCCCCACCTGCAGCGCACATGGTTTTGCCCAGTTGCTAACAAACTTGCTGCTGCGATCAACTCAGAATTACCCCCACTAGTCAGACTCGCAGTGCTAATTTTCACTGATAACAAACTTGCAGTGATTGTGATAACGGAGCATCTTATTTACGAATCAGCTGTCCCCACACCGGAGCAATGTTTAATTGCTCCAGTGTTTTAGTATCCTCTACTGACAATTGCAGCCAGTTGGATATTTCATTATTGCAGGCCACATGGTCCCCGATAATGAATAGGACCCCAAGTGTTTTGTTGGGATTAAGGATTGGCTGTGTGTGTTAAGGGCCCCATACACTAGAACGATATGTCTGAGGCTGAAGTTGGAGGCGATTTTCCTTGAACTCTACCGGGAGCTTCCCAGGAGTGGTTCCATAAGATTCCATACGATATGGTACATTTTGCATACAATATATCGTATGCGATCCCAGCCATGCCTGCGGGAACCGACATATCACGAGTGCAGCACTAACTTAGGGCCGGCTCTAGGCCTACTAGCACCCTGAGCGAGAAAATTTCAAAGCGCCCCCTCCCAGAAAAGTGGGCGTGGCCTCCTGGAAAAGTTGGCGTGGCCTCACAACTTCATATTCTCAAACTATAAAAGAAAATATATTTTCACACCCCCTCTACGCACACAATTAGCAGCCTTACACATAACAGCCACAGTAGTATTCCTTACACACAATGTCTATAGCAGTGCCAGCTACACATGACATGACCCCCAGCAGTGCCAGCTACACATGACATGCCCCCCAGCAGTGCCAGCTACACATGACATGCCCCCCAGCAGTGCCAGCTACACATGACATGCCCCCCAGCAGTGCCAGCTACACATGACATGCCCCCCAGCAGTGCCAGCTACACATGACATACCCCCCCAGCAGTGCCAGCCACACATGACATGCCCCTCAGCAGTGCCAGCTACACATGATAGTGTTCACTCTAGGATTTTTTTAGGGCCGGGTGCTGATCACGGGGAGGGCACATTTTTCATTCGGGAGGGCATTTTTAAGTTAGGTAAAAATTATGTACATACCGTAATGCTTGGAGCTCCCCTTCCCATATGCTAAACCACAGACAGTGCGCACTGAAGGCGCGCAGCAAAAATTTAGGGGCGTTGCTTCGTGGGGAAGTGGCGTGGCCACATAATAGTGGCAATTCGCATTACACCACACAGTAGTGCAGCTAATACACATTGCACCAGGTAGAACCTCCTATACACACTGCGACAGGTAGAGCACATTTTACACTTTGCGCCAGGCAGAGCACTGAGACACATTTCACCAGGTATTGCACTGAGACACGGGAACACTACATGATATGCCCCCCAGCCGTGCCAGCTACACATGATATGCCCCCCAGCAGTGCCAGATACATAAATGCCCCCACAGTGCCAGATATGCCGCCACAGACATGACATGCCCCCCAGCAGTGCCAGATGCACATGACATGCCCCCCAGCAGTGCCAGATACATAAATGCCCCCACAGTGCCAGATATGCCCCCACAGTTACAGATAGATAAATGCCCCCTCAGTTTCAGATACATAAATGCCCCCACAGTGCCAGATATGCCCCCACAGTGCCAGATACATAAATGCCTACACGGTGCCAGATACATAAATGCCCACACAGTGCCAGATATGCCCCCACAGTGCCAGATACATTAATGCCCCCCACAGTGCCAGATATGCCACCACAGTGCCAGATACATAAATGCCCCCCACAGTGCCAGATACATAAATGCCCCCACAGTGCCAGATACATTAATGCCCCCCACAGTGCCAGATATGACCCCACAGTGCCAGATACATTAATGCCCCCCACATTGCCAGATACATAAATGCCCCACAGTGCCAGATATGCCCCCACAGTGCCAGATATGCCCCCACAGTGCCAGATACATAAATGCCCCCCACAGTGCCATATACATAAATGCCCCCACAGTGCCAGATATGCTCCCACAGTGCCAGATACATTAATGCCCCCCACAGTACCTGATATGCCCCCAGTCCCATATACATTAATGCCCCCCACAGTGCCAGATACGCCCCCACAGTGCCAGATACATTAATGCCCCCACAGTGACAGATACATTAATGCCCCCCACAGTGACAGATATGCCCCCACAGTGCCAGATACATTAATGCCCACCACAGTGCCAGATACATTAATGTCCCCCACAGTGCCAGATACATTAATGCCCCCCACAGTGCCAGATACATAAATGCCCCACAGTGCCAGATACATTAATGGCCCCCACAGTGCCAGATATGCCCCCACAATGCCAGATACATTAATGTCCCCCACAGTGACAGATATGCCCCCACAGTGCCAGATACATTAATGGCCCCCACAGTGCCAGATATGCCCCCACAGTGCCAGATACATTAATGCCCCCCACAGTGCCAGATACATTAATGCCCTCCAAAGTGCCAGATATGCCCCCACAGTGCCAGATACGTTAATGCCCCCCAGTGCCAGATACATTAATGCCCCCCACAGTAACAGATACATTAATGCCCCCCACAGTGACAGATACATTAATGCCCACCACAGTGCCAGATACATTAATGCCCCACAGTGCCAGATACATAAATGCCCCACGGTGCCAGATATGCACCCACAGTGCCAGATATGCCCCCACAGTGCCAGATACATAAATGCCCCACAGTGCCAGATATGCCCCCACAGTGCCAGATACATTAATGGCCCCCACAGTGCCAGATACACCCCCACAGTGCCAGATACATTAATGGCCCCCACAGTGCCAGATATGCCCCCACAGTGCCAGATACATTAATGCCCACCACAGTGCCAGATACATTAATGCCCTCCACAGTGCCAGATATGCCCCCACAGTGCCAGATACATTAATGCCCCCCAGTGCCAGATACATTGATGCCCCCCACAGTGCCAGATATGCCCCCACAGTGCCAGATACATTAATGCCCCCACAGTGCCAGATACATTAATAGCCCCCACAGTGCCAGATACATTAATGCCCCCCACAGTGCCAGATACATTAATGTCCCCCACAGTGCCAGATACATAAATGCCCCACAGTGCCAGATATGCCCCCACAGTGCCAGATACATTAATGGCCCCCACAGTGCCAGATACATTAATGCCCCCCACAGTGCCAGACATGCCCCCACAATGCCAGAAATGCCCCCATAGTGCCAGCTACATTAATGCCTGCCCCCACAGTGCCAGCTACATTAATGCCCCCACAGTACCTGCTGTAAGGAGGGAGTGGGCCAGTGGGGAGTGCTATGCCCCCACAGTACCTGCTGTGAGGAGGGAGAGTGCTGAGGCCGGGCCGCTGGCGGACTCTTCTTAAACTATGCAGTGCGCGCTGTGCGGCGTCTGACGTCAGACGCCGGCGCCGCATAGCGTGCACAAAGTAATTTAGTTTTAGTCCACGGCCCGTCCACAGCACTCCCCCTCCCTCGTCGGCACAGGCACACACAGCCGCCCACTGCTGCTAGGCAGATGCTGATGTGTTGCTGCAGGTGCTTGCTCTAGCCCTGTTCCAATATGGCGGCGCAAGCATGCGGCGCCCATTAAGGGTGGCGCCCTGCGCGGCCGCTCTATTCGAACATGCCTGGAGCCGGCCCTGCTAACGATCTAGGAGAGCCGATCCGACCCTCACGTGAACGCGCATCGGATCGGAAACACAACCGAAATGCCCGATTTCACCCGATATATAGGCCCGAATGCCCTAAATTGGCTGAAATCTGGCATTATCGTTCTAGTGTATGGGGCCCTTTAGTTCACTCTTTAGTAGAAAGTAGCTCAGATCTCCAGTCACAATTACACACCGTTGTGCAGTAAAACCAAAAATGGAAAAGAAACAATGGGGTTTATTTACTAATATTCGTGTTTTTGCCGTTTTGAAGGGTGTTTGATCTCGAATGGTATCGGGTGCATTTTACTGCAACTTTTTGAATCCTGATACGATCATTCACTAAGCTGCCGAGTTTTGCACATTCGTTTTTTCCGATGTCGATGTGATTCGTAATATCAGGCAGTGTTTTACGGGAGTGATGAGTAAAACACTGCCTGACAAAACACAAGGAATCCCGGCCGGATCTGTGAGATCCGTGCAAAGCTTCATTGTGTACCTTAAAAAGTTAATTAAAGTCTTAAAAAAGTTAGAAAAAATTGTGTGGGGTCCCCCCTCCTAAGCATAACCAGCCTCGGGCTCTTTGAGTCGGTCCTGGTTGACAAAATATGGGGAGAAAAATGACAGGGGTTCCCCCATATTTAATCAACCAGCACCGGGCTCTGCGCCTGGTCCTGGTTCCAAAAATACGGGGGACAAAAAGCGTAGGGGTCCCCCGTATTTTTGAAACCAGCACCGGGCTCCACTAGCTGGGGAGATAATGCCACAGCCGGGAGACACTTTGATATCGGTCCCTGCGGCCGTGCCATTAAAACCCCAACTAGTCACCCCTGGCCGGGGTACCCTGGAGGAGTGGGGACCCCTTCAATCAAGGGGTCCCCCCCCTCCAGCCACCCAAGGGCCAGGGGTGAAGCCCGAGGCTGTCCCCCCCATCCAAGGGCGGCGGATGGGCGGCTGATAGCCTTGTTAACAAAATGTGAATATTGTTTTTAGTAGCAGTACTACAAGTCCCAGCAAGCCTCCCCCGCAAGCTGGTACTTGGAGAACCACAAGTACCAGCATGCGGTGGAAAACCGGGCCCGCTGGTACCTGTAGTACTACTACTAAAAAAATACCCCAATAAAAACAGGACACACACACCGTGACAGTACAACTTTATTACATACATGCACACCAACATACACACATACTTACCTATGTTCCCACGAGGCTCGGTCCTCTTCTCCATGTAGAATCCTAGGGATACCTGTGAAAAAAATTATACTCACATAATCCAGTGTAGAATCCGACCTTTGAATAATCCACGTACTTGGCCAAAAAATAAAACGGAAACCCGACCACGCACTGAAAGGGGCCCCATGTTTACACATGGGACCCCTTTCCCCGACTGCCAGGACCCCCCCTGACCCGTGTCAAAGAGGGTCCCTTCAGCCAATCAGGGAGCGCCACGTCGTGGCACTCTCCTGATTGGCTGTGTGCTCCTTTAGTGTCTGTCAGGCAGCACACGGCACAGATACAATGGAGCGCCTATGCGCTCCATTGTAGCCAATTGTGGGAACTTTGCAGTCAGTGGTGAGGTTACTTTCGGTCAACCGCTGACCGCAAAGTTCCCACCATTGGCTACAATGGAGCGCATAGGCGCTACATTGTATCTGTGCCGTGTGCTGCCTGACAGACACTACAGGAGCACACAGCCAATCAGGAGAGTGCCACGACGTGGCGCTCCCTGATTGGCTGAAGGGACCCTCTTTGACACGAGTCAGGGGGGGTCCTGGCAGTCGGAGAAAGGGGTCCCATCTGTAAACAAGGGGCCCCTTTTAGTGCGTGGTCGGGTTTCCGTTTTATTTTTTGGCCAAGTACGTGGATTATTCAAAGGTCGGATTCTACACTGGATTATGTTAGTATAATTTTTTTCACAGGTACCCCTAGGATTCTACATGGAGAAGAGGACCGAGCCTCGTGGGAACATAGGTAAGAATGTGTGTATGTTGGTGTGCATGTATGTAATAAAGTTGTACTGTCACGGTGTGTGTGTCCTGTTTTTATGGGGGTATTTTTTTAGTAGTAGTACTACAGGTACCAGCGGGCCCGGTTTTCCACCGCATGCTGGTACTTGTGGTTCTCCAAGTACCAGCTTGCGGGGGAGGCTTGCTGGGACTTGTAGTACTGCTACTAAAAACAATATTCACATTTTGTTAACAAGGCTATCAGCCCCCCATCCGCCGCCCTTGGATGGTGGGGACAGCCTCGGGCTTCACCCCTGGCCCTTGGGTGGCTGGAGGGGGGGGACCCCTTGATTGAAGGGGTCCCCACTCCTCCAGGGTACCCCGGCCAGTGGTGACTAGTTGGGGTTTTAATGGCACGGCCGCAGGGACCGATATCAAAGTGTCCCCCGGCTGTGGCATTATCTCCCCAGCTAGTGGAGCCCGGTGCTGGTTTCAAAAATACGGGGGACCCCTACGCTTTTTGTCCCCCGTATTTTTGGAACCAGGACAAGGTGCAGAGCCCGGTGCTGGTTGATCAAATATGGGGGAACCCCTGTCATTTTTTTCACCATATTTTTTCAACCAGGACCGGCTCAAAGAGCCCGAGGCTGGTTATGCTTAGGAAGGGGGACCCCACGCAATTCCCCCCCCCCCCCGATTTTACACTAAACAGACCCTTTCCCATAGATAACCATGCACAGATCTCACTGATCCGTGCATAGTTAACCAAACTCGACTGGAAAAAGCAGGTCTATTTTTTTGCTGCTTTTTTTAACGAATCGAAAAAAAACAGACCCGCACTTGAGCACTCAGAAACTAACACCCAAATACGAATGAATAGTGAATGCCCGTATTCTATGAAATAACAGCCGCGTTTGACCGATGGTCTATTCATTCGTATCTCTGAACGTTGTCATTCAAACCATTACGAATAGTCCAAACACTGCCGAGATTGGTGCTTAGTGAATTCCCGGATTGGGACTTAGAAAAAAAAACTCAAATCGGCCAAACTCGGATTTTTAGTAAATACTGGCCAATGTTGTCACAAATGACTATTTGCTGTTCTGGGGCTGTTGGGGGTGGACACTCCAGTGGTGTAAAATTAACCAATGTAAACACAGACCCTGGACTTCTCGTTACACTGAGTCTCTCTCTTACACAAAGAGAACAGAAGCAGCCGTTCAGGTGAGTTCTGCTAATACTTGTACCTGGGATTAGTGTTTATTTTCAATTATACAATTTTGCACAGATTAATTTGGATTTGATAGTGCAAAAGTAGATAAAATAAAAAATGCTTAAGAAATCCTAAATTCTATATATTCGCCCAATTATTATTTTTTGAATATTAAAAGTATGCTGCAGGGTTCTGCTAAACATATAATGAGGGCACATTCATGGTATTAAGGGCCTAATTCAGGGGGTAATTCAGAGTTGAACGCAGCAGCAAATTTGTTAGCAGTTGGGCAAAACCATGGGGGTAATTCCAAGTTGATCGCAGCAGGAATTTTGTTAGCAGTTGGGCAAAACCATGTGCACTTAAGGGGAGGCAGATATAACATGTGCAGAAAGAGTTAGATTTGGGTGGGTTATTTTGTTTCTGTGCAGGGTAAATACTGGCTGCTTTATTTTTACACTGCAAATTAGATTGCAGATTGAACACACCACACCCAAATCTAACTCTCTCTGCACATGTTAAATCTGCCTCCCCTGTAGTGCACATGGTTTTGCCCAACTGCTAACAAAATTCCTGCTGCGATCAACTTGGAATTACCCCCCATGTGCACTACAGAAAATACACCATAGTCCAGTATAAGGTAACATGTGTATAATGTATAATTCAAGTACACAGTTTGGAATCTGATCCTTAGAGCAGAAGGTGGGCCGCCAGGCAGTGGAGCTCACCGGTGGTTTCCACTGCCTGGCGGCCCACCTTCTGCTCTAAGGATCAGGTTCCAAACTGTGCACTTGAATTATACATTATACACATGTTACCTTATACTGGACTATGGTGTATTTTCTACAGTGCATTGCTGTTATTAATCTGGTACATTATCATGCATGCAGCAGCTGAATTTACTGTATATATTTATGAAGGGGCCCAGACGTTGCACTCTCTAATACAGGGGTGGGAAACCTCCGGCCCGCGGGCCGTATAACGCCCGCAAAGCCGTTGGTTCCGGCCCACCCGCTTGTGTCAGTGAGACACGCAACCGCTCAGTCCGGCGGCAGCGTGTCTCAGCTGTCAGGGAAGAAAGCGCAGGTACTATGTCCGGCGGCAGGTAAGATCTCAAACCAGCCACCGGTTCGTAAGCCAATCAGAGCTCGCGGACCGGCAGCCAATCAGGAGCCGCCGCTGGCCGTCTGCGAGCTCTGATTGGCTCACGAACCGGCTGGTTTGAGGTCCTACACGCCGCCCGACATAGCCGCTCTCTCCTCCCTGTCCTGACCTCTTGACACCCGAGACACGCCGCCGGATGGAGCAGCAGCAGCAGCAGCAGCGGTGAGGAGCACAGTGGGGTGTGTGGGGGGGGGGGGGCGCTGTGGGGGCATTTGTGGATCTGGCATTGTGGGGGCATTTGTGGATCTAACACTGTTGGGGGCATTTGTATACCTGCACTGTGGGGGCATTTGTGGATCTGGCACTGTGGGGGCATTTGTGGATCTGGCACTGTGGGGGCATTTGTATACCTGGCATTGTGGGGGCATTTGTATACCTGGCACTGTGGGGGCATTTGTATACCTGGCACTGTTGGGGCATTTGTATACCTGGCACTGTGGGGGCAATTGTAGATCTGGCACTGTGGGGGCAATTGTTGATCTGGCACTGTGGGGGCAATTGTGGATCTGGCACTGCACTATTGGGGGCATATGTGTATCACGTCCCATTTTAATTGGCCACACCCATTTTTGGGGCGCACGCACACAATACCTCTAAGAGGCAGACCTACTGGGGGGCAGGATAATTTTTTACGTTGAGAATTTTTGTATGGCCCCCGAAGGATTTTATAAATATCCAAATGGCCCTTGGCAGAAAAAAGGATCCCCACCCCTGCTCTAATGGTTAGTCAAACCAATAAAGTGGCAGGCCACACCCCCTCTGCAGACTGACCACACCACGAAACATGGGCCCATATCCACTGCATGCCGCCCTACATGCCGCACTCCGACACTGGGCTGAAGTGATCGTAGCGGCTGAGTAAGTTCAGACCTACTCAGAAACTGCACAAAATATTTTTGTACTGCTCGGCTGCACATACGTTCGCACACTTTCAAAGCTAAAATACACTCCCCGGTAAGCGGCGACTATGTGTTCGCACGGCTTCAAAAAATAGCTAGCGAGCGATCAACTCAGAATGACCCCCACGGTTTTGCCCAACTGCTAACAAATTTGCTGCTGCGATCAACTCTGAATTAGGACCTCTGATGGGCTAGAGAGAGGAACATTATACAGGAACTTGTAACGTCCTTGTCTGTCTGCTAATAACCAGTTTTATTTTATTGTGTTTCCAATTGTAAAGCACTGCAGAGTATGCCGTCACTATGTGAATTCATGTTTAAAATAGGCTGAAGCATTGATTGCTAATATAACATAGTAACATACATGTAATTGTTCTAGCTGAATAATGGACATTTACATTTCTGTATGATGCTTATTGTAGTACAAAAATAAACCATAGCTCCCAACTCTCAGTTTCTGGGCAAACATCTTCCCCCTCCCCCCATCACCACATACACACACACACACACACACACACACACACACACACACACACACACAGCCTTAATCAGAGGTAAGTGCAGTGGCGATGCCACAAACAGGGTTATCAGCCGGCAAATGCGTCCGAGTCGCACTGGCCATGCATTCCGATGGTTAGTGCTCAAAGACGCAGGACAAAATAGCACGCAGAGAGATGCATCTTGCGGTGCGTGTTTCCAGGTGGTAACACGGGGGTGGTTAGCTGCACCAGTAAATAAAAGTAAAATGTAACTACTTTGAGCTGCAATACAGATGGGTCCACGGATATCTTGGCTAGTTTTCTGCGCCTAGGCACAACATGGTTTATTAACATAAACCCTTCATCTATTGTTCTCAGCTGCAATACAATACAGAGAACAATACAGCAGGGGATTAAGTCATTACAGCAGGGGATTAAGTCCGACTGGCCAGTCTCAGTTAATACTATTAAAGGTCAAGATAAACGTGGACCCATCTGTACATGTACAGTAAGAAAGAAAGGCACCATGGGCACAGAAAGGGTTATAATTATATGTAGAAAAGTGTTTGACATTTTCCATGTAATCCTTGTTAATACCCTACTGCAAAGGCGTTCTGAAGCTCTTCAATGGGGGTTAGGTACGGATTGAATCCCAACAGTGTGGATGCTGGCAATCAGAATACCAACAGCAGCATCCAAACTGTTAGTATCCTGACCCTTTTTAGTAATTATGCTAACCCTACCCCTCACCCTAACTATCCCTACCTGCTGTCTAACCCTAACCCTCCCCTCCTGCAGCCTAACCCTCCCCTCCTGAAGCCTAACCCTCCCTTCCTGAAGCCTAACCCTCCCGCAGCCTAACCCTAACCCTCCCCACCCGCAGCCTAACCCTCCCCTCCCGCAGCCTAACCCTAACCCTCCCGCAGCCTAACCCTAACCCTCCCCTCCCACAGCCTAACCCTAACCCTCCCGCAGCCTAACCCTAACCCTCCCCTCCCATAGCCTAACCCTAACCCTCCACCTAGTACTTTACCTTAACCCCCCTCCCCCCACAGCCTAACCCTAGCCCTCCCCCTAGTACTTTACCTTACCCCCCCCCCCCCCCTCCACCACAGCCTAACCTAAGTCTCCCCTTTATACTTATGTTTGGGATGCTGACTGTCGGGATACCATCGTCAGGATTCTTAATGGTATTGGGATGCCAACTACATCCCTTCAACGGAAATAGCACACTGAGGAATAGAAAATACAACCTAGAATAGAACAGAAAGGCATTACACAGCTATAAAATAGAGGGAAAAGCATCTTCACCATTTATTAGATCTATCCCAAGCTCATTACTGCCAGCAAGCTGGTTCAGCTGGGAAAAATGTGAAAACATTGGGGTAAATTTACTAAAGTGGGAGTTTTTTTTAGAACCGGTGATGTTGCCCATAGGAACCAATCAGATTCTACTTAACATTTATCTAGCTGCTTCTAGAAGATAATAGATAGAATCTGACTGATTGCTATGTGCAAATTTAGTAAATTTACACCCTTGTGGCAATCACCGGAAAACCATTGATGGTGCAGAACCATCACACCCACTGTCATCGACGGTAAGACCATTGACCTTCGGAGATGAACCATGGCTGAAGGACAACTCTACTGCAGTGCAAAACAGTAATGTTCTAATCCTATCTATTGACTGGTCAAGATGAAACCCATTCATGCGTAGCTAGACAACCACTAAGATTAGATTTGAAGTCTTCCTAAGCAATGTGAGATGCATTTTATTGATATCTATGAGAGGATAATACAAACATGGTAAGGATATTCAGGGAGTATTACTTTAGGATATTAGTGACACTGTTATATGCATTTCTTTCAGTTCTAAACACCAATGGACCCTAGAATTTATGTCACATGGCTGCTGCTAAACTGCATTGTGGGGAAGGCATCTTCATGCTTTTGTGAACATTACCCGTGGGGCTCTTGGTCAGGTTGTTCTAAAACATGTGAACACGGAACTCAGAGTAGACAGCGGTAAGTTCTAACCTGGTGGTGAATTCTCTGTTATAAAGGTAGGAGCTGGACTCTACTACGCAATTCACATTATCACATTATTGCCACAAGGGATCTTTTATAACCAGGCAGAAGGGCTACCATTGGGGGGTGACCAAGTCCCAAAGGTGGATACAGCCATGCCCCCAAGATGGCCCCTGCAACATGATAAATTGTCCCCAAAAGGATTTTGGATCATCACAATGGGGCTCCCCAGGAGTATAGGTGTAGCACTGTCCATTAGTGTTACCAAAAGGACCTAGGGGTATATTTACTAACCAGACGGTTGTCCAAACCATAATGGCTCTAGACATAAATTCTAAATCACTCTTGCTTAGCTTTTATTTCTGCTGATGGTTTTAAATTTACCGGTCAAGCCAAGATGGTAAGTAAATATACCCCTACCTGTACGTATTATTTAACTTCAACAATTGTTATTTCCAGAAATAAAAATAGCAATAACAATCAAAATTAAAAGGAAAGGAATACATAAAGGAAGGGGGAGGGGGAAATCACAATTAAAAGTCAAATATCAATGAACAATCAACCAGAGACACAAACAGACAAGATAACATATATACAGTTATATAACAACATATATACAATTATAAACCTATCGAATACAGAGGAAAAAAGTACATGCCCACACATATATTGGGTTAGGGATGTAGAGGATTGTACATCAAAATGAAGGAGAAACTGAAGGACCCGCAAAAGGCAACTTGCTGGTACTACAATGGTAAACTCAGAGCAGAGGTGCCAGAGGCTGTAATGTGTAGGAGTACTCTAGCTCCATCACTGTCGGTAACGTAGAAATGCCATGAAGGCCATTTCACTATAGGAGAAGAGGGCATCATAGAATATGGAGCTGCAAAACTTTCCAATCAAAATGATACTGAATTTTAGAAATCACTTTATACAGAGTAGGGGGTGCGGGGAATTTCTAAAATTGAGCTAATGCGGATCTAGCTGCAGGCTTTATCTCTCTTCAAGCTTTGAGTAATCTCCTCATTGTTCTGTTATCATCATCTGAACACCGAGAAAGCAGACAAAAATTTGTGAAAGATCAGCATTTTTTTTAAACATGTTTTAATTCTTTATTTTTGTTTATTTTTTGCATTTTTTTATTCAATTTTTAAATAGACCAGAAAGGTCCCACAGGCACAGATAGCACTTTTATTGATTATCAGCCTTATTATAATAAGTAGACCTCCTAGAACTTGAAACTATGAAACTTTATTTTTACACTGTCAAGTAATTCAATGCGTCATTTGCAGAAATTAATAAGGGCCCTTATGAAAGCTGTTATCTGTGAAGTTTCTCGCACAAGAGAAATTACTTATAGGCACTTATGTGTGAGTTGGTCTATTGACGCTCATAGTGATTTCAACTGGCTTGTGATGGGCCTGCTATCTACCTACTGTATGGAACTTTACCTTGGAAAATAGATATATCTCCATCCTTGCGCTTGCTGAGACCTGTTGGAAATAATGGAATAAAGCAAAAAAAACAGTTAGGGACTAAGGAGACCCAAGATGCCCCACATGTAATATCCAGGACTGGCAACAGAGCGGGATCATGGGGGACACTCATGTCAGGCCCCTTGGGTTAGGGGGGCCCCAAGGATCATGGATACAGAAAACCGGGCCTCAGAGTCTAGTAATGCTTTCAAAACTGTCCGATCCGCCCCCACCAATTAGCTGATAATTTCATCATTACTTGGTCCGGTCCCGGTGGTCCTTTTTACCTCAAGGGAGTAGCACTAAGGAGATCGAGAAGCTAAGTAAGGAGACCTAGGGCCCTTTGGCATAGAGTCAGCCAATCTCTGCAAACCTTACATATGTAACATACATTGGGTGGAGCTTGGCCTGTCGTCCCAGCATTTACAGCACTGAGCAGGGCAGCATCAGAGGTGGGACAGGGCAGAGAAGGAGGCGGATTATTCTCCTTAGAGCTAGACTTTTACAGCATCAATCCGGTGAAGGCCTACCCAGAGGTGCGGCCTGACAAAGATTGGCAGCAGCAGGCGGAGCGTGCCCTGTTTTAAGTCTAATTGTTGATCTTCTGTGATAAACTAACCAGTTAACTTTAGGTATATCCAGTTGTCTATAAAATAAGACACAAAGACTACAGATTCCCGTATAATAAAATCCGTTTATTGTTTTGGTGTGTTCTCGGGCGGTTTCATGAAGGGGCACTTTGATGCCACCAGTTCTCAACAACATCCTACTACAAGAGAGCCAATTTTAAAAGCAGTATTAAATTTGTTTAAATACCAGCGCATTGCATTTCTTTGTGATTATGCTTGAAACTCTGTAGCGAAGCAAAGGTACTCAGCTAGTCTATATAAATATATATAAATATATATATCAAACAAATACTCTCCTCCTGCGCTATTTTATAGGTATTAGATAGAGTAAGATAAGAAAGTTTCTTAAGAAAGGCAGCCTGTTTCCCTGAGTTCCTTGTTAGACTGAACTAGGTATAGAAATGTGGAAAAAGAGGGGAAATTGGCGCCCAGGGATTACTGTAACCCGTAGAATGTACAGAACCCTATGGGTTTCACAAATATTACAGATTTTAAAACAAAAGCATGAACTGTTCCTTCATAAAAGTTTATTAAAATTTACAAAAACAATAGACATTATGATGTAATTTCTCTTATAATGATCCATCAATGAAGTTGTGGAGGAATGTAGACAATTTTAAACAATATCTTAAATACTTCCTCATAGGATATTCAGAGATCACATCAAGTAAAAAACCCAACGCGTTTCGTCTAGTGACTAGACTTCATCAGGGGTATGTCTAAAAATCATAAGACAACCAGTCAATATATTATACAGTATTACATACAATAGAACAATAAAACAATATTATATATATATATATATATATATATATATATATATATATATATATAATATACACACACGTATTGTCACGTATTGTCACAAGCAGGGTAGGGATGTTTGGGAGAGGGGTTGTGGGTGCACCAGAGATATCAATGTATGGGGCTCCAAGATTTCTGTTGCAAGTCCTGGTAATATGTACCTAAGGGACACAAACATGGGGGTGGGTCAGGCTACAATGGCTCCCAGCACAAGGTGAAGACAATACTGTCTGACAACGCTATTATTGTATAGAAACAAACAGGGCATTACGAACAAACAGGGTTTGCACAAATGGAGCTGCGTAAAATACAATTTTAAGTTTAAATGAAAAAAAAATAATAATTAACAATCTCTGTTTACAGGAATGTAGTCTATGACGAGCACTACTGGAAAAATAATTGTCAAAACCTTTGTACATTTTCTGAGAGTCGATCGTGCAATGAACAGCCATGTCCAATTAACTGCCGACTCGGTGACTTTGGACCATGGTCTGATTGTGATCCTTGTCTCAAGAAGCAGGTACTATGGATGAGGTTATATAAATAAGAATACTAGATTGAGCAGACTAGTCCCTTATGTTATTCTGAGAAAAGAAACAACCCTCTAGCATGTTATCATGGACTTCAGGAGATGTGGAACCGTCTAACCTAAAGGTACCAGCGACGGTTGTCTGCATTCTGTCAACTGATTTGGTTTATGTTGTTGCATTGTCTGACAGCTTTTAGAAAGCGAGACTCTTTGAAACTATGTACAGTACAGTATGTTTTGAATAATTGAATGTCAAAAGATCTTCTGACATTTATTCCAAGCCTTAAGAACAAAGATGTAAGTAGGTTTGGGGGCATATTTATCAATCCTTTTACTAAAATAATTTGAAAACAGATGGTTTCACCCTCTCTTCACAATATTTTAATATCACTTAAATTTACCACAGGGCTTTTAAAGTGGATTTTCATGTAAAAAAAAACTTCTCCATGCCCTGAAATATGGATCTAATCTCATCTCCTGATCACATTTCCTATACCTCTAATGGGAAATGCGATCAGATTTACCATTTTTCAATTGTCAAATAATATCAGAGGAAGCCTCACTAAACTAATGCAATCTTTAGATTGCATTTGCAGAGGCTTTCCTCTGTAGCTAAACAGGTAGAGAGACCTTTGCAGATCCCTTCCACATTCTCTTGCTGTGCCGGGCAGAGAGGCTGAGGGTCTGGAACCTTGCAGATCCCTCGTCTGTTCTCCTTCTGCAGCTGTGCTCAGCAGTGAGAGAGAAAGGGACCTTTGCAGATCCTTCCCCCATTCTCACAGCTGATGACAATGCTGAGCTTCAGTGGTCCGTACATCACAGGTCGGGGCTCTGCCTACAAAGTTGACTTGTATGGTTCTCTGATCGGTAAGCTGCTTCTGTAACCCGATCAGCTGAGCTGAAGTGAACATCCTGAACCGCAGCTCAGCTGGTCTGGTTACAGAAGCAGCTCACCAATCAGAGATCCCTGTGTGCAGGTAAGCTTTGTTTCATTTATTTTCTATTATAAACATGTATTTTCTTTATGCATGAAAACCAGTGTCCTACCCCTCCCCATGCATCCATCTATCTTTACTTGTAGAGAGTGAGAAACTGGATGTGATTTACAATATATATCCTAGAGCAAAAAGAAACTCGATATCCAATATCCAATGTGTAGTGAGAGTATCTTACAAATCAGTAATTAAACATACAGTATATTGTCAGCAACCTCACTTTATCCCTGACCTGTTCAGATTACCCTGCGCTCTGAACTATTGGTAATAGTGGAGTAATTCAACACAATACACTGCCACTACCGGTGAAAACATTAAAAAGGCAGTCACCGATCCCCAAACACCTTTATATACAATTGTGCATAGGCTCTGTGATATTACACATCTATGCAGTCTGTAATATCGCCCCCAGGCTTGGACAATTAATAACAGTTTTTAGCATAGTCTAGCTGTTTACAATCTCTTCAAAGGATTGGATTCGGGGCGCATGTATGAATGAACAGAAGAAAAGTTACAGATTTTAGATATGAAATGTTGGTAAAGGTAGTTTAAACTTAATGCATCATTGATCCCTCAGTTTGAACCCCAAACAAAAGGTTCTCATACCTTTTATCAGCAAAGCATAACACCTTGGATGATGTCACCCAAGTCCCTGCTGATTGGCTGGTTAGATAATTAAGTATGGGACCCTTCCATATAACCTATAACACAAATTCACATAATTGGACATAACTTCCCCTGTAAAATGATGATCTTATATATAGGGTGTCCATATTACCAAGGTGTGCATCTGAATATACTTGTACTCTGATTACCCTCCACTGGGTTGCTTCCTTTAGATGCAAAGACAAAAAATTGTCCTATCAGGTAATTTGCATTTTCCAGCCCAACCAACACTGTAATGAAGCTTGGCCTGGTTCTGAGTTTAGTTACCTTTAATGTAAAGACATGACTTCAACCTAAAGAACTTCCTAAACCTGAATTTGCATTAACATGAAAATGATAACCTTCTAGAGGCAACAAAAGATTTTGTGTATCTATCTCTTCTATTAATGGACAATGCCAACATCCTGAGTCCTAGGCTTAAATCAGTCTATTGCCAAGTGTGTGGCAGATTCATAACTCAGTTTTAAAAGAAGCATAATTTGCGATATTGTAATATCAATATTCCTTATTTAATACCTATGATTATTCACATATATCTGCACATAGTAAACAAGTACCTTCACTTTCCAGGAAAGTTAATATGCCAATGTATTTTCAGTATCGTGTTCGATCGTTAGAACGTCCTTCTCAGTTTGGAGGACAAAGCTGTGCAGGACTGCTGTCAGATTCCCAACTGTGTGTGCCGAAAAAAGTGTGTAACATTGAGGAAGCTGACTGTACTAAAAAGTTCAAATGTGACACTGGTAAGTTGTATTTGTTAATTGTGTTATCATCATCTGCACACAATGGGTCTAATGTATAATGGTCATGGCGAAACCATAATACATAAGGTCCATTTTCTTCAGTGGTGTCTTGCAGTTGAATGTTTGATTTAATGAAATCGGTAGTTCTAGTTGAGGTTGCACTTTTCATCATATTTGTCTTATTTTTTTTATTTCCTCTCCTGCAAGTGCTAGGAATAACGCATTTCACATCCTCATCGCCCTGTCCCCACTGCGCTTTGTTGCAATTTGTAGCATCAAACAGGGGTTGGGGCCTAGATGACTTGATTTGTCGTCACATCCATGCCCACCAATTTCCCTAGGGAAGTGGGCAGATTAACGTCAATGGGGGGAAAGCTGTGATGTTTGCACCTTTTCGATTTTTCTTGCTCTCCACACGGGATGCGGTCAAGATGCCGGCTGTCGTGAGACCAGCAGTCAGAATGCCAGCTCCAGAGTCCCTACAGCCATCAGAATGCCGACGCTGGAATTCCTACAGAGTCAGGAAACCGATGCTGGAATCCTGACATCCGGCATCCTGGGCGTAAGTATAGTGGGCGGGTTAGGGCCATGGGTTTAGGTTTAGGTGACACTCGTGGGGTAGGGTTAGGCTGCGAGGGGGGCGGGGGTTAATATTTGGCTGCGTGGAGGGGGGGTTAGGGTTAGGCACCAGCAGGGGGTAGTTAGGTTTAGGCACTAAGGGGGAGGGTTTGGGTTAGGCTGCAGGGAAGAGTGGGTTAGGTTTAGGCACCACCGAGGGAAGGTTATGGTCAGGCAATAAGGCGGGCAGTTAGGGTTAGACTGCGGAAAGGGAGGGTTAGTGTTAGGGGGTAGGGGAGAGGGAGGAACAGTCTTACGTCGGAATTTCCACTATTAGGATGCTGGCATCTGTATTTTGACCGACGGCATTCCATCAGCTGAGATATCATACTGAATCCCTCCACACATCTAAGACTACTTATATTCTGCATACAGCAATAGGGTTATCACCTGGCTAGTAAAAATGGGATTTTGTTCCATTGGTGGAAGAAACCGAAGAATGGTAGAAAGCAGAGGTGTAACTGTGGGAGGCAACAGAGTCAGCTGTAGGGGGGCACCTCTCCACCCCGTTCTGTGTGTTCAGTGACACCACTGATTTAAATTAATTGACAGCCCTCGCTATCTCTATCACCTTACAAGTGACACCCTCTTTATTATAAATACACATTTTACAAGTGTCGTATGCAGGATCAGAACCCACGACCTATTGCACTGGAAGCAGACACCTTGCTGATGAAGCTATTTGCTCCTATATAAAAAGCATGAGAATTCTAACTAAATTAAGTTACTTCTCTGACAATTACAAGTAACTTCATGTAGTTAGAATTCTCATGCTTCCTATACAGAAGCAACTAGCTCCATCAGTAAGGTGCATGTTTCCAGTGTAATAGGTCATGGGTTCTAATTCTGGGTATGACACTTGTTAAATAATTGTCAGAGAAAAAAAATAAGCATTGCGAGTGACTAAGCAGATCTATGTAGTGTGTGTCTGTACACTACATAGATCTGCCTAGTTGCAATGGTTTTCAGCTGATAATTCTATGTAGCAACTTTGTATAGTTAGAATCTACAATCTTGAAATGCAGGAACAAATAACTCTATCAGTAAGTTGTATGCTTTCTGTCTAACAAGTCATGAGGGGGCACCAATATTTATCTTGCTCAGGGCAACTGGGACAAACTTACGCCACCAGTAGAAAGTCCAGTAGTTTTACAGAAAAGTCGGACACTGAAACAGAACAAATGATTTTCATGTGGGCCTTCATAAATATCAGACAGAGCTATACTGTTAAATTCTTTTGGAAATAGAAAATTATTTAACTAAAATAGCATTTTCTAATTTAATTTAATATCATTGCATCACCACATTTTACACAATCATGTAATTAGAACAGTATGACTCATAAAATAACTGAATAACTGAAACCAAGATAAATTAATCTTATGCATTTTGTAACCTTATTTAGAACAGTAGATGATGATGATGATGATGATGATGGTGGTGATGATGATGATGATGATAAAACTGTACACATGAGCGAGTCAGCCATGTTGTGGGCTGAACTGGCAAGGCAGGCTATCCATCAACAAATTTACAAACCACTTTGTGTTTCATGCTTCAATTATGTAGTTCCCAGTAATTTGTATTCTAAATAACTGGGCAAATCAAGTTCTCATGCTTCGTGAAAATGTCTATGTCCCTGTCTTTACAGTATAAAATGCCCCCAAAAATGCTACTCAAATGGGGCTTCGTTTACAAGCACAAAATAGTTGAGCCACAGAGTAAAATTCTGTTTGTCAGTAACGTGGCAGTATTTGTAAATATGCCCTTTGATTTGTTCAAAAATGTATGGATTTACAGAGCTGGTTAGTAGAGGACAGAATCATATGTTGGTAGAGCGAGGGGGAGTTCTTTGCAGAATATGGAATGGTGCATTGGCCTATCTAGTTTTTCAACATAGAGAGAAAGACTAGCTGCAAAGGGATCAAAGACAAGCAGCAGGGGGTGAAAATCAAGCAGCAGAGGGAGTAGGAGAACCAGCAGAGGGTGAAAGAAAAGCAGAACAGGGTGAAAGGAAAGCAGCAGAGTGGATGGTGTAATGGTTAGCATTACTGCCTCACAGCACTGAGGTTATGGGTTCGATTCCCACCATGGCCCTAACTGTATGAAGTTTGTATATTCTCCCTGTACTTGCGTGGGTTTCCCCTGGGTTCTCCGTTTTCCTCCCACAATCCAAAAATGTACTGGTAGGTTAATTGGATCCTAACATAAAACTAACCCTAGCATGAATGTGTGTGCGTGTACATGTGGTAGGGAAAATAGGTTGTAAGCTCCACTGGGGCAGGGACTGATGTGAATGGGCAAATATTCTCTGTAAAGCGCTGCGGAATATATGTGCGCTACAAAAATAATTGGTAATAAATAATAATAAATAAGCAGAGAGAGAAAGTAAAGTAGTAGATAGATAAAGGCAAGCAGTGGAGGGAGAAAATCAAGCAGCAGAAGGCATACGGATAACAGCAAAGGTAGAAGGCAGCATAGGTAGAAAGATGAGCAAGAGAGCAAGTTAAGAGAAGCAGCAGAGGGAGAAAGACAACCAGCAGAGGATGAAAGGAAAGCAGCAGAGGGAGAAAGGAAAGCAGCAGAGGGAGACAGGCAAGCAGAAAAGGAAGAAAGTCAAGCAGCAAATGACATAAGGAAAGCAGCAAAGGTAGAAAGCAGAAGAGGGACAAAGAGGAGTAGGAGAGCTAGAAAACACCAGTAGCAGGAGAAAGGACTGAGAATAGGCTGAAAACTAAAGAAGAACTGTTATTGTTGGGATATTGTGCCACAAATTATTGTAAAATCTACTGGAAACATTACTACTAGTTTACGTCTGTCATTTCGTTATTTATTTTATTTTTAGTATAGTATATTTTATATTTTATATATATATTTTATATATAGTTTAGTATATTTTTTAAACAAGTACTCATTTGGTTCTTGTTGTATTCTGGTTTTACAAACCTAAAAGCAGCTTCATATTTGGCTGATTGTAGTAGAATCATAGGAGGCTGATTCCGGTGGATGTGCAGCCCTCCAACCTACAAAAGTAATGCACTAGTTTTATGGACTAGTTCCTACATACTGCATCTGTTTATCTCTGTGCCTACGAAAATATTCTTCTACTCATTTTTTTCCAGCATTTTTTTATTTATTACTTTGAACACGCAGCTTTGAGAAATTGTGTTTACTTCAAAAAACATGTTGAGATAACCCACAGGGGTTATAGCGAGCACCTGTGCAGTGAGAAAAGCATCCTGTCTGTTTATGGGCTCATGTAATTACTACACTCACCTGGGCAGGAAGGGAACAGTCAGAGCCATCACAGATATTGCTTGTTTGGATAATCTTCTATCCCCGGAGTCTCTCAACAGACTGCTACAGAATGGAAATAAACAAGTACAAGTTTGGTTCATTTAATTTGTACAAACATGTTCTAGATAATGTCTGTGAAATTAAATGCATTCAGCATGAGAGTTATTGATTAAACTGTAATATATTTAGAATTTATAAACTATATTACATGAAAACGGGGATGTTTCCGGGGATTTGGTATCACTTGCCCAAGGCAAGTGAAACACAACCCCCGATAACTGCGGCAACCTACAGCAGGTTGAAACTGCAAGAAGGGCGCCGCAGCCCGGGAGCCGGCACTCAGCTCTGGGACCTGCATCCCCCCTCTTCCCCCGCCCCCGGCAGCGGTCACATGACAGGGAGCGGTCATGTGACTGGGGGAGCCGGAGGTGTAGCGCTGCACTGGGAGCTGTCAGAAGCCGGTATGACAATGGTCAACACAAAAATTTTTTCCCCCAACTTTTTCATACTTTACCATCCTCATGGACTACAATTGGGAATAGTAGCCTGTGCCGAGTGCAGCGGTAGCAAAGCGAGGCGCCTTGCCTAAAGCAAGGTGGGCGAAGCGAGCCAAGTAAGGGGACGTTGTACACTAATGGGGCTTGTTTGTGGCAGACAGTGACAAAAAAAAATTAATAAATTGTGTCTACCTTTTTTTGTGTCGACTATTTGACCCTGTGGACCTTTTCTATTGTCTACCTCAGTGGTTTCCAAACTTTTTTGAATCACGACGCCCTGGAATATCAGATTTTTTTTTCACGGCACCCCCTAGGCCAAAAATGTCTTATTGAGAAATTTAGAAGGAAATATTACATTAAGTAGATCGTGTTTATATATGTCATCCTTAGGGTCAGTTGTGTGGTGAGGGACAGGATTTGCTTCTGTTTGGCCACATATTTTATGACTGGCAGCACGGCACACAGTTTGGGAACCTCTGGTCTACCTATTCCATGTTGACCTTTTGACCCTGACCATCGAATGCATGTTAAACGCTAATGATCGACCTATTGACTGTTTAGTGTAGATCTAATAATCCACACCAATCTGCTTGTGGGATAGGGACTTCGGCTCACTTGAATTCAGTTCGGTTTGAAAAGGCTTAGAGTAGGATATGGACAAGAAAATTCTTGACAGAGATTAGCTGAGATTTGTGCCAGTGTGGCTAAGCACATAAGTACATAGATTGCTCAAGCCAAATACATATATATATATATATATATACTAGGTGATTCATCGCGCCCTGTGGGCGCTCTTAACACCGTCGTAAGGGGATATGCCGCCTTAACCCTCACACGACTTTGTGTTGTTCAATATTTTTCGATTATATGATGTCTTACTTGCATTTCCAGTTGTGTGATTGGTAAACTATTGTATGACAAAAGGGCAGCTGATGGTGAATGAGGTGTAAGCCCTTGCCTGAGGGTGATCAACAACTGCAGGGCACGATGTACAGAATGTAGGTGTAAATGAAATGTATACCAAAAAACACTGTAGATATAAACTCTGAAATTACATGTTTTAAATTTGAAACACTTGTTTGAAAACAAAATTTTTAGTAAAGTGTCGGTCGTCACGAAGCAGCCGTCCTTGTTGTTTGTTTGGTGTAATGTGTACTTTGGCTTGATGTTGTTGTCGAGAACGTGATAAAGCAATGTAAAATGAACCATGTGAGAACACAGATGTCTGAAGATGAACTCCAACGTGATCGAATGTTTGTCCTTGTGATTTGTTTATGGTTATTGCGTAAACAGGAATTATTGTAAACAGTCTATGCCGCAGGATAAATGGCAATGTGGTATCAGTTGGAGCTAAATCAATATGG
Source organism: Pseudophryne corroboree (assembly GCF_028390025.1). Classification (NCBI taxonomy): domain Eukaryota; kingdom Metazoa; phylum Chordata; class Amphibia; order Anura; family Myobatrachidae; genus Pseudophryne; species Pseudophryne corroboree. The sequence goes on along the minus strand of NC_086444.1, from coordinate 92,377,208 downwards.
GGAATAAAGACTACGTCACCTTGGTTGCAGTATGGAATAATTCTGCTCTCTATGAAGTGACGTGCTAGGTGTTCTACAATCAATTGTGTGCCGTTACATAATCCCTTTTTTGGGTTAAGGTTGCGTAAAAGCATTATAATGACACCTTCTTTTAGTAGCAGGACATGTGGAGGCATTCCTGATGGTGTTTGGTTGTGAAGAAATTTAAGGGGGAAGGTTAAAGTGTAGTTGGGATCTTCACTTACCACAGAGTCTGCGCTGTAATAAATTGTTGCATCTCCAGCCATTAATGCCATTTTCTCATATGTCCTAGAGGATGCTGGGGTCATCATAGAACCATGGGGTATAGACGGGAGACGCAGGAGACATGGGCACTTTAAGACTTTGAAAGGGGTGTGAACTGGCTCCTCCCTCTATGCCCCTCCTCCAGAATCCAGTTTTAGAATTGTGCCCAGTGAGACTGGATGCACTAAGGGGAGCTCTACTGAGTTTCTCTGTAAAGACTTTTTGTTAGGTTTTTTTATTTTCAGGGAGGACTGCTGGCAACAGTCTCCCTGCATCGTGGGACTTAGGTGAGAGAAGTATGACCCACTTCTAGTGAGTTCAAGGGTTCTGCTTCTGGCTACAGGACACCATTAGCTCCTGAGGGTGCTGATCGCTGGGTACGCTCAGATGCTCGCTCCCACAGCCTGCCGTCACCCCCTTTCAGAGCCAGAAGTCAGAAGACAGGTGAGTGACTGAAGAAAAGAAGACTTCTCTTCAGTGACAGCATTTGCAGAGGTACAGTGTAGCGGGCAGATGCTGCGCGCCAAGCTCCCACTCACACAGCACTGCAGGGTGCAGGGCGCGGGGGGAAGGGGGGCAGCTGAAAACAATCCTCATAAGCACAGGGGACATTAGTGCAGCGGCACTGTGCCAACCCCCACCAGTATAAATATTGAAAAAAGCGGGACAGAAGCGCGCCATTATGGGGGCGGAGCTTCTTCCTCACAGCTCATGGCGCCATTTCCTCTCCACAAGCTGCAGAGATGCTGGTCCTCCACACACACTGACAAGTACCAGGGGTGCAAAACGGAGGGGGGAGGCATATAATTGATGCAATATATATAAGTGATAAAAGCGCTATAGGTCTGAAGCATTGTCTTGGCAGTTTCAGACCCATTTTTTCAGCACAGGGAAAATTCCCTCTGTGTCTCTCTGACAGACTTTACTGTGGGTCTGTCCCCTATATGCCCAGTGTGTCTGTGGGTGTTTGGTGCATGAGTGTTGACATGTCTGAGGCTGAAGGCTCTTCCCAGAAGGAGGCTGTATTAGGGACGCAGACGTCTGCGGGGGTGACCCTGTTGGCACCGCCGACACCTGATTGAGTAAATGTGTTGAACGCCTTGAATGCTAATGTGGCTCTTATTAGTAAGAGGTTAGATAAGTCTGAGTCGCAGACCCAGGCATGGAAGAAATCTGTGGAAGATATGTTATTCCAAAGTCAGGTCCCATCAGGGTCACAAAAACGTACGTTGGCCCAATTGGCAGACACTGATACCGACACGGACACTGATTCCAGTATCGACTGTAGCGATTCCAGGTTAGACCCAAAATTGGCAAAGAGCATTCAGTACATGATTGTGGCGGTTAAAGATATGTTACATATCACTGAGGACCCAGCTATCCCTGATAATAGGATCTGTATGTATAAAGAAAGGAAACCTGAGATAATGTTTCCGCCCTCTCATGAACTGAACACGCTATTTGAAAAAGTTTGGGAAGGTCCTGACAGAAAGTTTCAGATTCCCAAAAGAATTATAGCAGCTTATCCGTTTCCCTCGACGGATAGGGAAAGTGGGAGTCACCCCCCACTGTGGACAAAGCCTTGTCTCGTTTGTCTAAGAAGGTGGCTCTCCCGTCTCTTGACACGGTGGCCCTTAAGGATCCTGCGGATCGTAAACAAGAAACTATGTTGAAGTCCATTTATGTGACCACGGGTACACTACTCCGACCTGTCATTGTGTCTGCATTGGTAAGTAGTGCTATCGAAAAGTGGGCAGATAACTTTTCATCTGATATTGATACCCTAGATAGGGATAGCATCCTCTTGACGCTGGGTTATATCAAGGACGCTGCAGCATACCTTAAGGAAGCTGCGAGAGATATTGGTCTTTTGGGATCAAAGGCCAATGCCATGGCTGTCTCAGCTAGGCGTGCGTTGTGGATTCACCAATGGAATGCGGCTGCTGACTCCAAGAAAAGTATGGAATCTCTACCATGTAAAGGTAAGGCCTTATTTGGAGACGGCCTTGATGATTTGGTGTCTATGGCTACCACGGGTAAGTCATCCTTTTTACCTTATGTTCCTCCACAACAAAAGAAAACGCACCATTATCAGATGCAGTCCTTTCGGCCCAATAAATTCAGAAAGGGCCGGGGTTCTTCCTTCCTTGCTACTAGAGGAAGGGGAAGAGGTAAACGATATCCAGCCTTGTCAGGCTCCCAGGAGCAGAAGTCCTCCCAGGCTTCTACCAATTCCACCGCATGATGTTGGGGCTCCTATGCGGGAGTCCGCACCGGTGGGGTCCCATCTGAAACTATTCAGTCAGTTTTGGGTTTGTTCGAACCTAGACCCATGGATTTTACAAATAGTATCCCAAGGGTACAAGCTGGAGTTTCAAGACGTCCCCCCTCGCCGTTTTTTCAAATCGGCTTTACTAGCTTCTCTTCCCGACAGGGAGGTAGTTTGCAACGCAATACAAACATTGTGTCAAAATCAAGTTATCATCAAGGTTCCCCAGTCACAACAGGGAGAAGGTTTTTATTCGAGCCTGTTTGTGGTCCCGAAGCCGGACGGCTCAGTCAGACCAATCCTAAACCTGAAATCCCTGAATTTCTACCTAAAGAGATTCAAATTAAAGATGGAGTCTCTCCGAGCATTGATCTCCAGTCTGGAGGAAGGGGATTTTATGGTGTCGGTGGACATTAATGATGCCTACTTACACGTTCCCATTTATCCTCTGCATCAGACTTACCTGAGATTTGCAATACAGGATTGCCATTACCAATTTCAAACGTTGCCGTTTGGTCTATCCAATGGCGGAGATAATGGTTCTCCTTCGCAAGCAAGGAGTCACAATTATCCCATACTTGGACAATCTCCTGATAAAGGCGAGATCCAGGGACCAGATGGTCCAAAACGTTGCACTCTCCATGACAGTTCTTCAACAACATGGTTGGCTCCTAAACTTGCCAAAATCACAGTTGATTCCGACGATGCGGTTGTCGTTTTTGGGAAAGATATTGGACACAGAACTACAGAGAGTCTTTCTTCCTGTGGAAAAGCTCTGGAACTTCAGAGTCTGGTCAAACAAATTCTGAAACCAGCAAGAGTGTCAATCCATCAATGCATTCGGTTGCTGGGAAAGATGGTTGCGGCCTACGAGGCCATTCAGTTTGGCAGGTTCCATGCCAGAGTGTTCCAGTGGGACCTGTTGGACAAGGGGTCCGGGTCCCATCTACACATGCACCAGAGGATAATCCTGTCTTTCAAGACCAGGGTATCACTCATATGGTGGCTGCACAGCTCTCACCTCCTATAGGGGCGCAGGTTCGGGATACAGGATTGGATCCTAGTAACCACGGATGCAAGCCTCCGAGGCTGGGGGGCAGTCACAATGGGTGAAAAATTCCAGGGAAGATGGTCAAGTGAGGAAAATTGTCCCCACATAAATGTTATGGAGCTAAGGGCCATTTACAATGGCTTACTACAAGCGGGACATCTTCTTCGAGATTTGCCTGTACTGATCCAGTCGGACAATGTAACAGCAGTAGCGTACATAAACCGTCAGGGAGGAATGAAAAGCAGAGCGGCGATGGCAGAAACCACAAGGATTTTCCGCTGGGCGGAAAAGTATACAAGCACTCTGTCAGCAATCTTCATTCCAGGAGTGGACAACTGGGAAGCAGACTTCCTCAGGAGACACGATCTCCATCCAGGAGAGTGGGGCCTCCACCAAGAAGTCTTCGCAGAGGTGACAGGTCGTTGGGGAATTCCTCAAGTAGACATGATGGCTTCTCATCTCAACAAGAAGCTTCAGAGATATTGTTCCAGGTCAAGGGACCCTCAAGCGATTGCAGTGGATGCTCTTGTGACACTGTGGGTGTTTCAGTCAGTGTATGTATTCCCTCCACTTCATCTCATTTCAAAAGTTCTAAAGATCATAAAAAGAACAAAGATTTGAGCGATTATCATTGTTCCAGACTGGCCAAGGAGGGCTTGGTATCCAGATCTTCAGGAATTACTCATAGGAGATCCCTGGCCTCTTCCCCTGCGCGAGGACCAGTTACAACAGGGACCGTGCGTGTATCAGGACTTACCGTGGCTACGTTTGAAGGCGTGGCAGTTGAACGCAAGATCCTATCCCGAAAGGGTATTTCCAGTGAAGTCATTCCCACACTTATTCAGGCTAAAAAAGAGGTAACGTCTATACATTACCACCGTATTTGGAGAAAATATGTGTCTTGGTGTGAAGCCAAGAAGGCTCCTACAGAAGAGTTTCACCTAGGACGGTTTCTCCATTTTCTACAAGCAGGTGTGGATGCGGGCCTAAAATTGGGCTCAATCAAGGTTCAGATTTCAGCCTTATCGATTTTCTTTCAGAAACAATTGGCCTCCCTTCCAGAAGTTCAGACTTTCGTGAAGGGCGTATTGCACATCCAACCTCCATTTGTGCCTCTAGTGGCACCATGGGATCTTAATGTGGTGTTGCAATTCCTTCAATCACATTGGTTTGAACCTTTACGGAAGGTGGAGTTGAAATTCCTCACTTGGGAAGTGGTCATCCTGTTGGCCTTGGCATCTGCAAGGCAGGTGTCTGAGTTGGCGGCCTTGTCTCACAAGAGCCCTTATTTGATATTCCATGAAGATAGAGCTGAATTGAGGACACGTCAGCAATTTTTACTGAAGGTAACATAGTAACATAGTAACTAAGGTTGAAAAAAGACAATTGTCCATCCAGTTCAACCGATTTGTGGTCTCCTATGAAGGATTATTTTGTATAAAATTTTGACTGATGTTGATGACTGCCGTTACGTTTTACCCCTCTTTTTTATGATAACCATAGTGCGTGACTATGCCCCATAACCCTGGATATCCTTATCCATTAGGAATTTATCGAACCCATTCTTAAAGGTGTTGACTGAGTCGGCCATTACAACTCCCTCAGGCAGGGAATTCCAAACACGTATCGTCTTTACCGTAAAAAAGACTTTACGCCGTATTGTGCGGAATCTCCTCTCCTCTAACCTGAGTGAGTGTCCACGAATTCTCTGTGTTGATCTAACCAAAAACAGGTCCTGCGCAAGATCTGTATATTGTCCCCTTATATATTTGTAGATGTTGATCATGTCCCCTCTTAACCTCCTCTTTTCCAGTGTAAATATGCCTAGTCTTGCAAGCCTTTCCTCGTATTCCAGCATCTCCATACCCTTAATTAGTTTGGTCGCCCGCCTCTGAACCTTTTCTAGCTCCAAGATATCCTTTTTGTAGTATGGTGCCAAGAATTGTACACAGTATTCCAGGTGAGGCCTCATAAGTGATTTATATAACGGGAGTATAATACTCTCATCCCTAGCATCAATTCCCCGTTTTATGCATGCTAATATCTTATTAGCCTTCTTTGCTGCAGTACTACTTTGGGTACTACTGCTTAGTTTGCTATCTATGAGGACACCTAAGTCCTTTTCCAGTACAGAATCCCCTAATGTTACCCCATTTAGTAGGTAGGTGTTTTTTTTGTTCTTGTTACCACAGTGCATTACCTTACACTTGTCTGTATTGAAGCGCATTCTTCATTTCGCTGCCCAAGCTTCTAATTTAACTAAGTCGTTCTGAAGCGACTCAGCATCCCCCTCCGCATTTATAACTTTACACAATTTGGTATCATCTGCAAAAATTGACACCATGCTCTCTAGACCTTCTGTTAGGTCGTTAATGAAAATATTGAACAATAGCTGTCCTAATACTGAGCCTTGCGGCACACCACTTAGCACTTCAGTCCAATTTGAAAAAGATCCATTAACCACAATGCGCTGCTCCCTATTATCTAACCAGTTTTTGACCCAAGTGCATATTGTGCTTCCTAGCCCTGTTTCTTGTAGCTTGTAGATAAGTCTCCTGTGTGGTACAGTGTCGAATGCTTTGGCAAAATCTAAAAAGATTACATCCACCTCTTTACCCTGATCTAGGTTTGCGCTTACTGTTTCATAAAAGCCAAGTAAGTTGGTTTGACAGGATCTGTCCTTCATAAACCCATGTTGATTCCTTTTAATGACCTTATTGACTTCAAGGAACTTCTGAATACTATCTCTTAGAATACCTTCCAATACTTTGCCCACTATAGATGTAAGACTAACTGGTCTATAATTACCTGATTCAGCTTTACTTCCCTTTTTGAATATAGGCACTACTTCCGCTATACGCCAGTCTTTGGGAACCATACCTGATATTACTGAATCCTTAAGGATCAACAATAGCGGTTTTGCAAGTTCAGAGTGAATCTCCATTAGAAGCCTTGGGTGAAGACCATCGGGACCTGGTGACTTATTAATCTTGCAACAGGAAAGGAGAAAAGAAGACGCTTTTGTGGGTGCACTCTTAAGTATTTTTTAAGTTTCAGAGGAAACAATGATATTCTATTAAAAATATAATTTTTATTTACAAGATCAAATAAAATGGAATAGTAGTTGGATATACAAATAAATAAAAGAGAAAAAAGGAACACAGAACAAATATTACTAGTATAAATACTAAATAACGGTTCCGAACTGTCTGGGTTTCAAATACAGATTAATCTCAATTGAACACCTGAAAATTAATGCTCTTGGAGTAATGCAGGTTAGGAAACAATGACACCTCAATGATGTTAATAATTCTGGTCAGCTACAATTACTTGTTACTTGTATTGAGAAGAGGATAGAAAAGACAGAATAAGCAAGATGAATCTGCTGTCAGTGTTAGACCCTGAGCATGACCGTCCAAATCTTCTACTGAACTGAGTATTCCTCAAGAGTCTCCCACTTGAGTACTAACCCAGCCCAACACTGCTTAGCTTCCAAGATCGGAAGGATTCGGGCGTTGCCAGTGTGGTATGAAAGTAGAAGGAGTATCTAATGTTAATGGGCTCTGGAATCACTGATGAGAGTTCACGAATTAATGTAGAGAATAGAATAGATAGTGGTTGGAAGATGAAAAATAGGGGATCTGCTGCCAATGTTAGACAGGGATAAATATCCCTGAATCAATGGTGAGAGTCCTGAAAAATAGATAAAAGTAGGAAAAAAGCAGAGAAAGGTGAAAAAATTAATTTGTACCAAAAAGGCTCTTGATAGCAACCTATGGTAAATTCCAGCAATTCGCTAGAAAAACCTGGGTGAATAAAGTATAAATAAATGGTATATTCAAAATGACTTAATTCATGTATAACTTCAAAACTGTAGGGTACAAAATTACCCAAGGTGTTTGCAAGACCAAATAATGGAAAAAGAAAGAAATTAAATTTTAACCTGTAAGGATAATCCAAATATATGGTTCACACTGAACGGATTGATGTTCTATGTCTCCAAAAAATGTCCTGAGTATAATTGAAACAAGTGGCTAAAAAGTAGCTGATTTGTAACAACAGTTCTATGATCAGGAGGAAGATAAATTGCAACTTTATTATAGTTCTGTGACAACAAGGCTCCAATTGCATGAGAGGTGATTAGATAACCTTAATAAGTATTCTGAGTATAATGATTCTATGGACAAGTTATCAAAAAGAAGTAAAATTAGAAAGTAAGAAAAGGAGAGGTTCTGGAAAACAATGAAACAGTAACATGTAATTAATGTATTAGATTTAGAGCTCCAATATCCCAGTATAATTCAACAATATTGGGTATTATGAGATGGAAAGATTCTATACACCGGCTGCCAATGAAAAAAGTCCTTTTATAATCAAGAGACTAACGGCCATAATAGACCAGATATAAGTCAATTTTATAAGGCAGTGTATGGAACTATAATAAACGTCAAGATATACGATAATGGGATAATATGTAAGGATGTTACCCGAGTCCAAAATATAGGATTCATATGTCGTGCTACTTGAGCGCGAGGATGGAGGAAACTGTCGGCCGCTGGTTTTGCACAAGATACGGTGTACACAAGATATGTCCGTGACTGAGTCCAAATGGCCCGTCGCTGAGGCGCGCCGTGGTTGCGGGATGCAGTGTAGCCGCAGGGCTAAATGAGAGGTCCTGCTGAGTCCGTATCAGAGATGGGACGCGGTGTCAGGTACTCGTCGCTGAAGCATGCTGCGGTTGCGGGATACAGTGTGACCGCAGGGCTTAATGTGACAAGTCTTTCTGAATCCGTGTCAGAGGTGAAAAGTGATGTCAGGTGCCACGTCGTGGAGGTGCATAATGGACAGAGGATGCCGGGCGGACGCTGGGCTGGATAAGACAAGGCTGCACAAAGCTCAGGCTGTCAGGAGACGGCTGTAACCCCAGGCAGTGATGTGTGGAAGACGCGTTTCGCCCGTTCACCAGGCTTGGTCCCTTACTGTTCCATAGTTTGCTCGTGCGGGCTTTATATTGGTGCCGGCTGGCAAGTGTCCAATCAAAAGGGGGGTGAGTCATACGTTTTCGGATTGTTGTACAGATGTAACCGTTTTTCGAAATCAATTACGTTCAATCCTTATTTAACTTTCGATCCAGGGCCCATTGCATGAGAGTCAACATAAAAGAACAAACAGACAAAACGATTAAGTGTCTATTGAAATTAAAATATAAATAAAAATGAATATAAAATAATTGAATGACAGCATGTTAAATGTACGGGTACAATGTAAAATGGACACATCTATATATACTGACATATATATCTTTCCATATATATGTCTCGTCATGCATTCAAACAGTAAACAAGAAAAAGGAAGGAAAAAAAAAAGGAGGAGAAAGAGCGCATAGGGGATTTTAAAGTAGAACATGACATAATTTGATTTCACCAGCATGACATATATTTAAGAAAGAGAGGAGAAAAACACATTGGGAATATTTATTAAAGTATAACATGACATAATTTGATTTAAACGGCATGACATATATCTAAAGGGCCCTACACACTAAAAGATTATCTGTCCAATCTGGCTGATTGGAAAGAAAATCTGGCAATGTATGGGTGCAAATAGCAATTCACTATTTGCTCTCAAACATTGGAAAACAGCCAAAAATGGACTTTAAGACAAATTGGTTAAGTTTGTTTCATTAAACCAATTTATCTGAACTGTTTTTGTCCATTTTCTTGATTTTGGTAGCAAATTGTTGATTGTCATTTGCTCCCAGCCATTGCCAGATTTTCTTTCCAATCAGCCAGATTGGACAGATAATCTTTAAGTGTGTAGGGCCTTTAAGAAAGATGGAGATGCATGAATTGCAGCGTGCAAAATTGAGATTTAGAGAAAGGGTACTGGCACCAAAAGGTTATTATTATAATAACAGAATACAACCGTTTAACTGAAATACTGATTTAGTATTGATCCTGTACTATGACTATGTTTATGATACTGATAAAATGTGGCTTATTAATTTCTAAAAGTATTCAAGGGCCAGGGAAAGTGCTAAAATTGCGATTTAAAATGCATTGGGATAGTGCTGAAAAGTGTAAGAGGAGATGGTAAGGTGAATGGAAATACTGCTGAAAGGGATGTAATTAATGAGTGCTAATACCAAAAATAAAAAATGAAATATAAATAGAGGATAGGTGACATAATGAGTGGATTAGGAATAAGTGACATGATGAGTTAACAAGGAAGAGTGAAAGTGCAAATAAATAGGAAAGTGAATATAAGAGGGGGGGAGAGGAGTTTTTTTTTATATAGAATGTAGACTAGGGGTGTATATACATCCCAAAATGGAAAAATGTGCTGATGTGGTTATTGCTGAATAGTGAATAATATAATTTATAGGAACACGCTGTAATTAATATGGACTAGGGATGTGTATATAACCCAAGATAGAAAATATACTGATACGGTTATTGCGGAATCATAAGTGATGTAATTTAAAGGAACACGCTATAATTAATATATTAATTCAAGCCTGATGGTTTGAGGCCTCCTAACTTGAAGGTCCACTCACTTTCTTTCTTGATGAGTTCTTTGCTGAGGTCACCCCGCCCCGCGTATGCCTAAATGGACTCTATCAAGCCCAAAGACGCGCATCTCACAGGGTGAACCTTGATTTTCAGCATGGTAGTGTCTGGCTACCGATGTTAGTTTTTTAGGCCTTCAGAAGATCCGATGCTGCATTTCTAATGGAACCCATGTGTTCCAGAATTCTGATTTTAAACTTTCTGGTCGTCATGCCCACATACCGTTGATTGCAACTGCAAGTTAGACAATAGTTTATTCCTTGTATGTCACAGTTAAAGAAGTGCTGTATGGAGATATCTCTTCCGAGTCTATCCTTGACATTGTCAGTTATTAGGATCTGTGGGCAAGCTTTGCATTGCCCACAAGGAAAAGATCCCTTTGGGAGTTTTGATGTAGTAGAGTTACGTAAGAAATGGCTCTGAACAAGCATTTCTTTGATGTTCTTAGATCTCCTCCAACTGATTTGTAGGGTGGAATCCAGTAGGGGGGATAACTCTGGATCTAAATGTAAGACAGGAAAATGTTTTTGGATGGCGTTTTTTAATAGGCGCCATTCTGGACAGAAGGTACCTACAAACCGAATCTTAGCATCAGCTTTTTCCTCTTGAGGTTTGTCTTGGAAAATCAGGGATTCCCTATTAATTTTCAAGACAGAGTGTTGGGCTCTTTTTAGGGAACGTTTACTGTATCCCCGAGCCTGCAGCCTTGTCATGAGTTTTCTGCTCTTCTGTTTATACACATTATCCTCTGTACAATTCCGTCTAAGACGAAGGAATTCCTCTTTGGGGATACTTTCGATAGTTGGCGGGAAATATGAGCTAGTCTGGTACAAAATGCTATTGGTGGCTGTATCCTTTCGAAAGAGTTCTGTAGTTCTTCCAACCACTATCTATTCTATTATCTACAATAATTTGTGAACTCTCATCAGTGATTCCAGAGCCCATTAACATTAGATACTCCTTCTACTTTCATACCACACTGGCAACGCCCTAATCCTTCCAATCTTGGAAGCTAAGCAGTGTTGGGCTGGGTTAGTACTCAAGTGGGAGACTCTTGAGGAATACTCAGTTCAGTAGAAGATTTGGACGGTCATGCTCAGCGTCTAACACTGACAGCAGATTCATCTTGCTTATTCTGTCTTTTCTATCCTCTCTCAATACAAGTAACAAGTAATTGTAGCTGACCAGAATTATTAACATCATTGAGGTGTCATTGTTTCCTAACCTGCATTACTCTACATTAATCTTCATGCTATATTTTCAAATGTATGTCGATCTCTGCTTGCTGATCCCTACACGTCTGCATTAACCCACAGACATCTTCATGCTATATTTTCAAATGTATGTCGATCTCTGCTTGCTGATCCCTACACCTCTGCATTAACCCACAGACATCTTCATGCTATATTTTCAAATGTATGTCGATCTCTGCTTGCTGATCCCTACACCTCTGCATTAACCCACAGACATCTTCATGCTATATTTTCAAATGTATGTCAATCTCTGCTTGCTGATTCCTGCAAACTATTACTCTTGATCTCTATTCACACCAATGTATATTTTAGCAGTGTATGTAATTGTATTTGTAGAATATTAGTACTTGCTTATAGCTGATATTATCTCTTGTATTGATGTTGGTCAGTGGAGTGGAGTTTATTAGCATACATGGACTGGTGTTTACTTAACACAGGGTAATATAAGCCCTTTGATTAGATGTCCAATTAGCTTCAGCTGAAGCCTTTGTAAATTAGAACTAGTATATGTTAGCATTCAGTTATGGGGCAGTTGTCTGCGGGGCAGTTGTATGAAGTTTAGAAATATACGAAGTTTGGAAATTACAAAGTTAGGAAATTTTAAAAAGAACAGTTAAACCAACAGTTGAACAAACATTGAAAAACATTGGAAAGCAGGTAAATCTACAATTTAATTAACAATTTCCATAAGCCTTTTCCTATCTATACTTTTCTCTTTATAAACACCATGCTCCACAAACTGTTTTTCCTCATAGTACTTCATGGTATCCTCTATAAAATGACATCGTCCTTCACTATACCTGTTATGTATCGCTCTGTACACATTGCAGCCTCATTAATCCACTCCCCTCTTATTAACACTCATGAGCTTTTAACCTATCTATGTACACTAACTGTCACATCCTCTACCTGTCACCATAAGAAACTATCACACACCTCCCCCAACTATACCTATCTCTCTCTTCTTCTGCTTCTACTAGCTGGTGACATATCCCCAAATCCAGGTCCCATCCACATACCACGCTCACATTCAGCTGATTCACAACGGAATATAAAATCAACATACCTTATCAACATCACATGTCTCCCATCTACCTCCAAGTCACTAAAATGTGCTTTATGGAATGCACGCTCTGTTTGCAACAAATTAACAGCTATTCATGACCTTTTCATAGCAAACAAATTCAATATGCTGGCTATAACAGAAACCTGGCTCACACAATCAGACACTGCCTCCCCTGCAGCACTGTCACATGGTGGCCTCCACTTCACACACACCCCCAGGCCTGGTAATCTCAAAGGAGGGGGTGTTGGAATATTACTGTCCAAATCTTACACGCACATTGTTTTACCACCTGTTCCCTCACTCACATTTACATCCTTTGAAGTACACTCTATTAGGATTTTCACCCCTTTCTCTCTGCGTGTTGCAGCTATCTATCGCCCACCTGGGCAACCCAAAAAGTTTCTGGAAGAATTTTCTGCATGGCTCCCTCACTTTCTATCCTCTGACATCTCCACCATCATTATGGGTGATTTCAATCTCTCTATTGACAGTCCACAATCTCCCCATGCCTCTAAACTACTATCTCTAACCTCCTCTCTTGGCCTCTCCCAAAGGACTGACTCCCCTACTCATCAGGAGGGCCACTGCCTGGATCTTGTATTCACCAGACTATGCTCTGTTTCTGAACTCACTAACACTCCTTTCCCTCTCTCAGATCACAACCTTATCACATGCATGCTCTCCTCCATTACTTCAAACTCCATGTCCCTAAAGTCTACAAGGACACCTCTTACCCGCAGAAATATTAACGCTATTAATTTTCAACAACTATCTACCTCTCTGCAACCACTGCTTTCACCAATTTCTACATTCACCTCTCCAGAGACTGCGGTGTCACACCTTAACCAAACTCTAGTAACAGCACTTGATGAAGTGGCTCCAGCTACCCATCACACTCCACGTAGACTTAGATGTCAACCGTGGCACTCTAAATACACTAGACACTTACAAAAACTCTCACGAAAAGTTGAACGCCAGTGGCGTAAATCTCGTAGTTCAAGTGACTTTCTCACATATAAGACCACCTACCACTCTTATCGTACTGCTCTGGACACTGCCAAACAAACATATTTTCAATCTCTCATCTCTGCTCAAGCCTCTAACCCCAAGCGACTTTTTAATACATTTAAATCACTTCTTGTACCTCCCTCACCTAACCCACCAGCCACTGTCAGTGCGCAAGATCTTGCTTCCTATTTCAAGGACAAGATTGACAAGATCCGAAATGAAATGGTATGCTCTTCCACAGCAAGTGACCTGCTCAATTCCCTGCCTGAACCCTCTAACACCTTCTCTTCCTTTGATCCTACAAATGAAGATGAAGTATCTGCACTCTTTTCATCTGCCTACTCTAATACCTCTCCCCTTGACTCTATACCCTCACAAATTAGTAAAGCTCTGTCTACTGTGCTCATCCCAACCTTAACGAAAATCTGTAATCTCTCCCTGTCTACTGGTATCTTTCCTTCTCTATACAAGCATGCAGTGATTACTCCCATTCTGAAAAAACAAAACTCTGACCCGAACTCTCTCTCTAACTACCGTCCCATCTCTCAGCTCCCATGCCCCTCCAAGCTACTGGAGAGACTTGCCTACACTCGCCTCACACACTTTCTTAACTCACACAGCCTACTGGACCCACTTCAGTCAGGATTTCGTGCCCAACACTCCACAGAGACAGCACTGACTAAGGTAGTGAATGATTTGGTCACTGCTAAATCTAAAGGACATTTCTCTCTACTTATTCTCCTTGATCTCTCTGCTGCTTTTGACACTGTTGACCACTCTCTTCTCATACAAACACTACAATCCCTAGGTATTCAGGACACAGCCCTTTCTTGGTTCTTATCCTACCTATCTAATCGCTCCTTCAGTGTTCGTTTCTCTGATTCCACCTCTCCTTCGCTACCTCTCTCAGTTGGAGTACCGCAAGGCTCAGTCCTAGGTCCTCTGCTTTTCTCTATCTATACCACATCTCTTGGCAAACTAATCAACTCTTTCGGATTTCAGTACCATCTGTATGCGGATGATACTCAAATCTACCTATCCTCCCCTGATTTGTCACCATCTGTATTGGGCCGTGTCACTGAATGCCTTTCTGCCATTTCATCTTGGATGACATCTCGCCACCTCAAACTTAATATTTCCAAAACAGAATTAATTATATTTCCACCGGCCAATAGTAGTTTCCAACCTGATATCTCTATCACTGTTGAGAACTCTGCAATCACCCCTACCCCACAAGCTCGCTGCCTAGGTGTCATTCTTGACTTTGAACTGTCCTTTGTTACCCACATTCAATCTGTCTCAAGATCATGTTACATACATCTAAGAAACATATCCAAAATACGCCCTTATCTTACACAAGACACAGCAAAAACTCTAATCCATGCTCTCATTATCTCCCGCATTGATTATTGTAATAGTCTCCTGACCGGTCTTCCCAAACATAGGCTCTCACCACTACAATCCATTTTGAATGCAGCTGCGAGGCTAATCTTCCTTGCCAGACGTTCATCGTCTGCAGATCCGCTCTGTCAGTCCCTCCATTGGTTACCGGTATTCTACCGTATTAAATATAAAATACTTTTACTCACATACAAGGCTATTAATCGAACTGCACCAACATACATCTCTTCACTCATCTCAAAATATCTCCCTACCCGACCTCTCCGCTCTGCACAAGATCTACGTCTCTCATCCACACGCATTACTTGTTCACACTCAAAATTACAGGACTTTATCCGGGCTTCACCCACTCTGTGGAATGCCCTCCCACGCACAGTAAGACTCGCCTCTAGTCTCCAAACCTTTAAATGTTCCCTGAAAACTCACCTCTTCAGACAAGCCTATCAAATTCCAGACCCACCCACATAACCTTCAGTGCTTCCCTATCTAATTACATCCTCTATAGAGTATTCATAACATCACATATCTTGTATTTCTTTAGTCTCACACCCTCCTGACACTTGGATAACTTTGTGGGGTATCATCATACAACCCATTAAGAACCTAGCAATCTGGTGGACCATTATGCAATAGGTAGCATCTATCCTTGTGTATCTATGCCTATTTCCCTATAGATTGTAAGCTTGCGAGCAGGGCCTTCCTACCTCTGTCTGTCTGTTTTTACCCAGTTTTGTTCTATTACTGCTGTTGTAATTGTAAAGCGCAACGGAATATGCTGCGCTATATAAGAAACTGTTAATAAATAAATAATAAATTACTCCAAGAGCATTCATTTTCAGGCGTTCAATTGAGATGAATCTGTATTTGAAACCCAGACAGTTCGGAACCGTTATTTAGTATTTATACTAGTAATATTTGTTCTGTGTTCCTTTTTTCTCTTTTACTTATTTGTATATCCAACTACTATTCCATTTTATTTGATCTTGTTAATAAAAATTATATTTTTAATAGAATATCATTGTTTCCTCTGAAACTTCAAAAATACTTAAGAGTGCACCCACAAAAGAGTCTTCTTTTCTCCTTTCCTGTTGCATGACAGGGTGCACCACCAAATTTAAGATTGATTAGAAAACATTGGTTTTCCTTCCTCACTCATTACATTTTGGTTATCATATTATCCACTTCATATCTTATTATTCCCCTGTGCGGTATACTCCTGATACACGACTTATTAATCTTTAAATGTTTTAATCGGTCACAGACTACTTCCTCACTTAAATAAGTACCTATCAGTGGGATATTCTCATTATTGAGATTATGTGTTAGTCCCTGAATTGGGTCCTCTCTAGTAAATACTGTTGAAAAAAACTCATTTAGTGTGTCCGCTATGTCATTATCATTTTTGCTTAATACTCCCAACTTGTCTTTTAAAGGACCTATACTCTCCTTCTTTAATCTCTTGCTATTAATGTATTTAAATAATTTTTTGGGATTCGCTTTGCTTTCCTTTGCTGATAGTTTTTCAGTTTCTACTTTAGCCGCTCCTATTTCCTTTTTGCAAAATTTGTTACATTCCTTATAGTGCTGAAATGACTCTGCTTCCCCGTCAGATTTGTATTTTTTAAATGCTCACCTTTTCTTGCCCATAAATTCCTTTATCTTTTTGTTAAGCCACATCGGTTTATGATTTTTATTCCTTTTGTTGCTGCTCGTAGGAATAAATTTGAGAGTATTTTTAGCTAGCAGGAATTTTAGTACCTCCCATTTCTCCGTAGTATTTTTTCCTAAAAACAAACCTTCCCATTCATTATCCCTGAAAATACCCTCATCTTTTCAAAATTTGCTTTGCTAAAGTTTAGAGTCCTAGTTGAGCCAGTATAGGGCTGCTTATGAAAACTGATATTGAATGTGACCATATTGTGGTCGCTGTTTCCTATGGGTTCCCCTACTATAATACCTGATACCAAATCCCTATTGTTTGTTAATACCAGGTCTAAGATTGCATTGTACCTAGTTGGTTCCTCAATTAGTTGAACTAAGTAGTTATCATTAAGTGTGTTTAAAAACATTTTGCCCCTAGCAGTATCACATGAATCATTTTTCCAGTTTATTTCTGGATAGTTAAAATCTCCCATCACTACTATGTCTCCTACTCCTGCTGCTCTTTCAATTTGCTTTAGTAACAATTCCTCATCAAATACGTTAATCCCAGGCAGCCTATAGCATACACCCAATACAGGTTGAGCATCCCTTATCCAAATATTCCGAAATACGGAATATTCCGAAATACGGACTTTTTTGAGTGAGAGTGAGATAATGAAACCTTTGTTTTTTGATGGCTTAATGTACACAAACTTTGTTTAATACACAAAGTTATTAAAAATATTGTATTAAATGAGCTTCAGGCTGTGTGTATAAGGTGTATATGAAACATAAATGAATTGTGTGAATGTAGACACTTTGTTTAATGCACAAAGTTATAAAAAATATTGGCTATAATTACCTTCAGGCTGTGTGTATAAGGTGTATATGAAACATAAATGCATTCTGTGCTTAGATTTAGGCCCCATCACCATGATATCTCATTATGGTATGCAATTATTCCAAAATACGGAAAAATCCGATATCCAAAATACCTCTGGTCCCAGGCATTTCGGATAAGGGATACTCAACCTGTACTAACTTTTTTATTCCTTTTTCCCCGCATGCAATTTCTACCCATAATGTGTCGACAGTGTCTACAGTCCTCTCCTGAATATCTTCCCGTATATCAGGTTTTCAAAACGGCTTTACGTAAAGACACACCCCTCCACCCTTTTTATTTAGTCTGTCTCTCCTAAACAGTGTATATAGCCCTCTAGATAATCATAAGATTCCTCCCACCAAGTTTCAGTAATGCCTATAATATCATACTGTTTGCTTGCTGCAAGTATTTCTAGTTCACCCTTTTTACCAGTAATGCTTCTAGCGTTTACATACATACAACTAAGATAAGTATTTTCCCTTGCGTTAGGGACATCTTTCACCGGGTGTCGTACGGTATGCCGAAGCTCGGGCTCCCGGCTCCCAGCATACCGGCGCCGGGAGCCCGACCGCCAGCATACCGACAACATGGCGAGCACAAAGAAGCCCCTTGCGGGCTCGTTGCGCTTGCCACGCTGCAGGCACGGTGGCGCGCCACGTGCGCCACACTATTTTATTCTCCCTCCAGGGGGGTCGTGGACCCTCACGAGGGAGAATAGTTGTCGGTATGCCGGGTGTTGGTATACCGGCACCGGTATACTGTGTGCTGGGATCCCGACATTCGGCATACAGAAGACCACCCCTTTCACCTTATGTAGCAATGATGACCTGTAATCGTCATTGGTTAGTGCTTTGGTAAAATCTCTTTTAGTACCCATGTTAGTAACCTTACCGCCTGCTCTTACCCTCCCCCCAACTTCTCCCCCATTTCGTTTACTACCGCCATCCCCACTATTCTCACTGCATGACCCGTAGTTTCTAGCTAAACCCTCCCCCCAGGCTCCTAGTTTAAAATCTCCTCCAACCTTCTAACCATCCTTCCCCCCAGCACCCCTGCCTCCTCCTCAGTCAGGTGCAATCCATCACGACAAAAGAGATGGCGCCTGACTGAGAAGTCCGCCCAGTGTTCCAGGAACACAAACCCCTCTTTCCTGCACCAATCGCTAAGCCACACATTTACCTCCCTAATCTCCCGCTGCCTCCCTGGACTAGCGCGTGGCACGGGTAATATTTCGGAGAATATTACCTTAGATGTCCTTGCCTTAAGTTTCTTTCCTAAGTCTCTATAGTCTTTCTTAAGGACATCCCACCTTCCGCTAACTTTGTCATTGGTGCCAACATGCACCAAGACCGCCGGGTCTTTCCCAGCCCCTCCCAACAATCTATCTACCCGGTCCACGATGTGCCGTACCCGAGCACCCGGGAGACAACAGACTCTATGGCGATCACTGTCCCGGTAGCAGATTGCCCTATCTGCCTTCCTGATGATAGAATCCCCTATCACCACCATCTGACTAGGTACCTCACTATCTTTTATCCCAACTGCGCCAAAGGGACCGCTCCTCTGGACGCTAGAGGGAGCAGTCTCCTCCGGCACCGTCATTTCTTCACTATCATCCTCAGATTCCTCGTCCAGTCGGGAAAATTTGTTCAGGTTTGATAGTTCAGAGATGTCGAGCCTCCCCCTCTTTTTCTTCCTTCTAACTGTGACCCAGCTGGCTACCTGATCATCATCCTCTTCTACCAGTGACCCCTCCCGCAACTCCTCGACCGTTCTGTCTAAACTTTGCTCGAGATTGTGAATCTCCCTCAATCGCGTAACGGTTTGCTCTAGATCAGTTACCTGGGCTTCCAGGGCAACCTTTCGCACACACCTCGTGCAGATGTAATCACACTGGTCCGGTAGCTCAAGGTGTGCATACATCTTGCACAACATGCACTGAGTGAGGTCCCCAATCACAGCCCCTCCCATATTGTTTGTAAGGTCTAACTCCCTGTTACTCTCAAAGAAAAAGAAGCAAAAAGAAAAAGTAGAAGACAAACAATCTGGGTAAACACTCACTTATACAATAATTAAGCTGGCTTATATTTATCTGTCTTTGTGTGGTCCTTGGTCTTTCGCTTTTATGCAGCCGTAGTACTCCAGTGCCCCCTCTGAGTGGGACCTCTCCTGAGGCACCGATACCCCACTTAGCAGTTGCAGTTGTTCCAGCTCACTGCACCTCCTTTTCACTCGGCTTCCAGCTCCTGCTTTTTCTGTATTCTAACTCACCTTCTGCTAAATTCCAACTCAAAAAGATTGGAACTGCGCTTAGCATTCAATTAAAGATTTTATTCATTCCCATAAATAAAAAGAGTAAAAAAATGTATATATCTATACAATTACCGGCCGGGTTTCTTATATCCCACAAATCTAAACAAGAAAAATTTAAATATGCATACAGCATTTAGTGCTACTATAGCACATAACTATTTCACATAGAGAGATTCTCTCCTAAAAACATGTGTTAAAACATTAGTGCACATAAGGAAACTCCACTGATTGAAATAACTGCTCTCAGATGACTCCTATAACATTGCAGGCGTCCCTGCAATGTAGGGTAATTAGTATACTTTCCGTTTGTTTTTATGACAGAAAGAGATTAGTGGGTTAATACTTCAGTCACCTATTCAGCACTGTCCCAAGGATCAAGGGTTAGTAAAGCAGTTTTGTTAAAGCAATATTGCCAGGCTTGTGAAATATCCTTCCTTTTGATACTGGATTGTCACAGCTGCCTCTGAGTAAGATGTCATAAACCCAGGTATAATAACGTCCCAAAAGATCGACGGTCAGCAAAGCAGTAATATCAGTATAATAGCATCAAGCTCATAATATAACATTCCCTTTAGCACTAGGGTACATCTGCTGCCTCTAAATACGGTGCAACGTAACTCAGATAGGGGAGCGTACTGAGGAAGCCGCCGAGGACATACTAAGGTGGAGAAACGCGTATGTGGATAAAAGTGAGTTGACAGCCGGCTGGCTTAATCAATTCTTCAATCAATTATATGCTGTCTCATCAGTACATTAAGGTACTCAGTACCCGGACATCTGGACCCCAGTGCTAAGGGGGAATAGGGAGTACGCTCCCCTATCTGATCCTTGGGACAGTGCTGAATAAGTGACTGAAGTATTAACCCACTAATCTCTTTCTGTCATAAAAACAAACGGACAGTATACTAATTACCCTACATTGCAGGGACGCCTGCAATGTTATAGGAGTCATCTGAGAGCAGTTATTTCAATCAGTGGAGTTTCCTTATGTGCACTAATGTTTTAACACATGTTTTTAGGAGAGAATCTCTCTATGTGAAATAGTTATGTGCTATAGTAGCACTAAATGCTGTATGCATATTTAAATTTTTCTTGTTTAGATTTGTGGGATATAAGAAACCCGGCCGGTAATTGTATAGATATATACATTTTTTTACTCTTTTTATTTATGGGAATTAATAAAATCTTTAATTGAATGCTAAGCGCAGTTCCAATCTTTTTGTCTTTTCTGGTTGTATGTAAATGGTGGAAAAGGAACCAAGCCCCAGGAACGTGCGGCTATACATTCAATTTAAACATTAGCGCCCAATTCTTTGTGTTTTTTTAAATTCCAACTCACATACACTTACAAATCCAAGCTACACTTTGAAATACAAGCTCCCTTACATAAACCAACCTATCGTGGTACCTGTGGCTACTGACGCCTCTGTTGAGTCAAAATCTCTGGATGTGGTGAGAGCTTTGAAGATTTATGTCGCCAGAACGGCTCAGATTAGGAAAACAGAAGCTCTGTTTGTCCTGTATGCTCCCAACAAGGTTGGGTGTCCTGCTTCTAAGCAGACCATTGCGCGCTGGGGGCCTAATTCTGAGTTGATCGCAGCAGGAACTTTGTTAGCAGTTGGGCAAAACCATGTGCACTGCAGGAAAGGCAGATATAACATGTGCAGAGAGAGTTAGATTTGGGTGGGGTGTATTCAAACTGAAATCTAAATTGCAGTGTAAAAATAAAGCAGCCAGTATTTACCCTGCACAGAAACAAAATAACCCACTCAAATCTAACTCTCTCTGCAAATGTTATATTTGCCTCCCCTGCAGTGCACATGGTTTTGCCCAATTGCTAACAAACTTGCTGCTGTGATCAACTCAGAATTGCCCCCTGGATCTGTAACTAGTGATGTGCACCGGAAATTTTTCGGGATTTGTGTTTTGGTTTTGGATTCGGTTCCGCGGCCGTGTTTTGGATTCGGACGCGTTTTGGCAATACCTCCCTGAAATTTTTTTGTCGAATTCGGGTGTGTTTTGGATTCAGGTGTTTTTTTTACAAAAAAAACTCAAGAACAGCTTAAATCATAGAATCTGGGGGTCATTTTGATCCCATAGTATTATTAAGCTCAATAACCATAATTTCCACTCATTTCCAGTCTATTCTGAACACCTCACACCACACAATATTATTTTTAGTCCTAAAATTTGCACCGAGGTCGCTGGATGGCTAAGCTAAGCGACCCAAGTGGCTGACACAAACACCTGGCCCATCTAGGAGTGGCACTGCAGTGTCAGACAGGATGGCAGATTTAAAAAATAGTCCCCAAACAGCATATAATGCAAAGAAAAAAAGAGGTGCACCAAGGTCGCTGGATGGCTAAGCTAAGTGACCCAAGTGGCCGACACAAACACCTGGCCCATCTAGGAGTGGCACTGTAGTGTCACACAGGATGGCACTTCAAAAAAATAGTCCCCAAACAGCACATGATGCAAAGAAAAAAGAGGTGCAATGAGGTAGCTGTGTGACTAAGCTAAGCGACCCAAGTGGCCGACACAAACACCTGGCCCATCTAGGAGTGGCACTGCAGTGTCAGACAGAATGGCAGATTTAAAAAATAGTCCCCAAACAGCACACGATGCAAAGAAAAAAAGAGGTGCAAGTTGGTAGCTGTGTGACTAAGCTAAGCGACCCAAGTGGCTGACACAAACACCTGGCCCATCTAGGAGTGGCACTGCAGTGTCAGACAGGATGGCAGATTTAAAAAATAGTCCCCAAACATGACATGATGCAAAGAAAAAAAGAGGTGCACCAAGGCCGCTGGATGGCTAAGCTAAGCGACCCAAGTGGCCGACACAAACACCTGGCCCATCTAGGAGTGGCACTGCAGTGTCAGACAGGATGGCAGATTTAAAAAAAATAGTCCCCAAACAGCACATGATGCAAAGAAAAAAAGAGGTGCACCAAGGTCGCTGGATGGCTAAGCTAAGCGACCCAAGTGGCCGACACAAACTCCTGGCCCATCTAGCAGTGGCACTGCAGTGTCAGAGAGGATGACAGATTTAAAATAACAGTCCCCAAACAGCACATGATGCAAAGAAAAAAGAGGTGCAATGAGGTAGCTGTGTGACTAAGCTAAGTGACCCAAGTGGCCGACAAAAACACCTGGCCCATCTAGGAGTGGCACTGCAGTGTCAGACAGGATGGCAGATTTAAAAAATAGTCCCCAAACAGCACATGGTGCAAAGAAAAAAAGAGGTGCAATGAGGTAGCTGTGTGACTAAGCTAAGCGACCCAAGTGGCCGACACAAACACCTGGCCCATCTAGGAGTGGCAATGCACTGTCCTACTACTATATATATACTGCGCACAACTTAAATGCACCACAGGTATGGATGGATAGTATACTTGACGACACAGAGGTAGCTAGAGCAGTGGCCTACTGTACCGTACTGCTATATTTTATATACTGATGGTCAGCAAACTGTGCAAAACTGAAATGCACCACAGGTATGGATGGATAGTATACTTGACGACACAGAGGTAGGTAGAGCAGTGGCCTACTGTACCGTACTGCTAAATATTATATACTGGTGGTCAGCAAACTGTGCAAAACTGAAATGCACCACAGGTATGGATGGATGGTATACTTGACGACACAGAGGTAGGTAGAGCAGTGGCCTACTGTACCGTACTGCTATATATTATATACTGGTAGTCAGCAAAATTATGCACTGTACTCCTACTATATAAGTATATATACTACAATGCAGCACAGATATGGAGCGTTTTTCAGGCAGAGAACGTATAATACTGGTGGTCACTGGTCAGCAAAACTCTGCACTGTACTCCTCCTATATAATACTGGTGGTCCCCAGTCAACACAATAAAGCAGTGTGAGCACAGATATTTGCAGCACACAGCACAGATATGGAGCGTTTTTCAGGCAGAGAACGTATAATACTGGTGGTCACTGGTGGTCACTGGTCAGCAAAACTCTGCACTGTACTCCTCCTATATAATACTGGTGGTCCCCAGTCCCCACAATAAAGCAGTGTGAGCACAGATATTTGCAGCACACTGAGCACAGATATGGAGCGTTTTTTCAGGCAGAGGACGTATAATACTGGTGGTCACTGGTCAGCAAAACTCTGCACTGTACTCCTCCTATATAAACTGGTGGTCCCCAGTCCCCACAATAAAGCAGTGTGAGCACAGATATTTGCAGCACACTGAGCACAGATATGGAGCGTTTTTCAGGCAGAGAACGTAGATATTTGCAGCACACTGAGCACAGATATTTGCAGCATACTGAGCACAGATATTTGCAGCACACTGAGCACAGATATTTGCAGCCCCGTGAACATAGAAACTGAGAGGACGCCAGCCACGTCCTCTCACTATCATTTCCAATGCACGAGTGAAAAATGGCGGCGACGCGCGGCTCCTTATATAGAATCCGAATCTCGCGAGAATCCGACAGCGGGATGATGATGTTCGGGCGCGCTCGGGTTAACCGAGCAAGGCGGGAGGATCCGAGTTGCTCGGATCCATGCAAAAAAAGGTGAAGTTCGGGCGGGTTCGGATTCCGACGAACCGAACCCGCTCATCACTATCTGTAACACGATTCAGCAGGCCCATTCCACGGCTGGATTGCCATTACCGGAATCAGTGAAGGCCCATTCCACTAGGAAGGTGGGCTCATCCTGGGCGGCTGCCCGGGGGGTCTCGGCATTGCAACTTTACCGAGCAGCTACTTGGTCGGGGTCAAACGCTTTTGCAAAGTTCTACAAGTTTGACACCTTGGCCGATGAAGACCTTAAGTTCGGTCAATCGGTGCTGCAAAGTCGTCCGCACTCTCCCGCCCGTTCTAGAGCTTTGGTATAACCCCATGGTTCTATGATGACCCCAGCATCCTCTAGGACGTATGAGAAAAAAGAATTTTAATACCTACAGCTAAATTCTTTTCTCTTAGTCCGTAGAGGATGCTGGGCGCCCCTCCCGGTGCGTACTGTATCTGCAGTTAATACTTATGGTTACACATATGTTGTGTTACGTTTATTGCCAGCCTGATGCTGCAATTGTTCATGCCGTTGGACTGTGTTCGGTTGAATGCCATGTTCTGTGGCATGGGTGAGGTGTGAGCTGGTATGAATCTCACCTTAGTTTAAATAAGAATTTACTTACCGATAATTCTATTTCTCGTAGTCCGTAGTGGATGCTGGGGACTCCGTCAGGACCATGGGGGATAGCGGCTCCGCAGGAGACAGGGCACAAAAATAAAGCTTTAGGATTAGGTGGTGTGTACTGGCTCCTCCCCCTATGACCCTCCTCCAAGCCTCAGTTAGGATACTGTGCCCGGACGAGCGTACACAATAAGGAAGGATATTGAACCCCGGGTAAGACTCATACCAGCCACACCAATCACACCGTATAACTTGTGATCTGAACCCAGTTAACAGTATGACAAACGTAGGAGCCTCTGAACAGACGGCTCACAACAAATAACAACCCGATTTTTTTGTAACAATAACTATGTACAAGTATTGCAGACAATCCGCACTTGGGATGGGCGCCCAGCATCCACTACGGACTACGAGAAATAGAATTATCGGTAAGTAAATTCTTATTTTCTCTAACGTCCTAAGTGGATGCTGGGGACTCCGTCAGGACCATGGGGATTATACCAAAGCTCCCAAACGGGCGGGAGAGTGCGGATGACTCTGCAGCACCGAATGAGAGAACTCAAGGTCCTCCTCAGCCAGGGTATCAAATTTGTAGAATTTTGCAAACGTGTTTGCCCCTGACCAAGTAGCAGCTCGGCAGAGTTGTAATGCCGAGACTCCCCGGGCAGCCGCCCAGGATGAGCCCACTTTCCTTGTGGAATGGGCCTTGACAGATTTAGGTTGTGGCAAGCCTGCCACAGAATGTGCAAGTTGAATTGTGCTACAAATCCAACGAGCAATCGTCTGCTTAGAAGCAGGAGCACCCATCTTGTTGGGTGCATACAATATAAACAGTGAGTCAGACTTTCTGACTCCCGCCGTTCTTGAAATATATATTTTCAATGCCCGGACCACGTCCAACAACTTGGAATCCTCCAACTCGTTAGTAGCCGCAGGCACCACAATAGGCTGGTTCAGGTGAAACGCTGACACCACCTTAGGCAGAAAATGAGGACGCGTCCGCAGTTCTGCCCTGTCCGTATGGAAAATCAGATATGGGCTCTTATATGATAAAGCCGCCAATTCTGATACTCTCCTGGCTGAAGCCAGGGCCAGTAGCATGGTTACTTTCCATGTAAGATACTTCAACTCCACCGATTTGAGCGGCTCAAACCAATGGGATTTGAGAAAATCCAAGACTACATTAAGATCCCACGGTGCCACTGGGGGCACAACCGGGGGCTGTATATGTAGTACTCCTTTTACAAAAGTCTGGACTTCAGGAACTGAAGCCAATTCTTTCTGGAAGAAAATCGACAGGGCCGAAATTTGAACCTTAATGGACCCCAATTTGAGGCCCATAGACAATCCTGTTTGCAGGAAATGTAGGAATCGACCCAGTTGAAATTCCTCCGTGGGGGCCTTCCTGGCCTCACACCACGCAACATATTTTCTCCAAATGCGGTGATAATGTTGTGCAGTCACCTCCTTCCTGGCTTTTACCAGTGTAGGAATGACCTCTTCCGGAATGCCTTTTTCCCTTAGAATTCGGCGTTCAACCGCCATGCCGTCAAACGCAGCCGCGGTAAGTCTTGGAATAGACACGGTCCCTGCTGAAGCAGGTCCCGTCTTAGAGGTAGAGGCCACGAATCCTCCGTGAGCATCTCTTGAAGTTCCGGGTACCAAGTTCTTCTTGGCCAATCCGGAGCCACTAGTATCGTTCTTACTCCCTTTTGCCGTATAATTCTCAGTACTTTTGGTATGAGAGGCAGAGGAGGGAACACATACACTGACTGGAACACCCACGGTGTTACCAGAGCGTCCACAGCTATTGCCTGAGGATCTCTTGACCTGGCGCAATACCTGTCCAGTTTTTTGTTGAGGCGGGACGCCATCATATCCACCATTGGTTTTTCCCAACGGTTCACAATCATGTGGAAGACTTCTGGATGAAGTCCCCACTCTCCCGGGTGTAGATCGTGTCTGCTGAGGAAGTCTGCTTCCCAGTTGTCCACTCCCGGAATGAATACTGCTGACAGTGCTATCACATGATCTTCCGCCCAGCGAAGAATCCTTGCAGCTTCTGCCATTGCTGTCCTGCTTCTTGTGCCGCCCTGTCTGTTTACGTGGGCGACTGCCGTGATGTTGTCCGACTGGATCAACACCGGCTGACCCTGAAGCAGGGGTTTTGCCAGACTTAGAGCATTGTAAATCGCTCTTAGCTCCAGTATATTTAAGTGAAGAGACATCTCCAGGCTTGACCATACTCCCTGGAAGTTTCTTCCCTGTGTGACCGCTCCCCAGCCTCTCAGACTGGCATCCGTGGTCACCAGGACCCAGTCCTGTATGCCGAATCTGCGGCCCTCTAACAGATGAGCACTCTGCAACCACCACAGAAGAGACACCCTTGTCCGTGGCGATAAGGTTATCCGCTGATGCATCTGCAGATGCGATCCGGACCATTTGTCCAGCAGATCCCACTGAAAAGTTTGTGCGTGGAATCTGCCGAATGGAATCGCTTCGTAAGAAGCCACCATCTTTCCCAGGACTCTTGTGCATTGATGCACAGACACTGTCCCTGGTTTTAGGAGGTTCCTGACAAGTTCGGATAACTCCCTGGCTTTCTCCTCCGGAAGAAACACCTTTTTCTGAACCGTGTCCAGAATCATTCCCAGGAACAGCAGACGTGTCGTCGGGGTCAACTGAGATTTTGGAAAATTCAGAATCCACCCGTGTTGTTGCAGCACTAGTTGGGTTAGTGCTACTCCGTCTTCCAGCTGTTCTCTGGACCTTGCCCTTATCAGGAGATCGTCCAAGTAAGGGATAATTAATACGCCTCTTCTTCGTAGAAGGATCATCATTTCGGCCATTACCTTGGTAAAGACCCGAGGTGCCGTGGACAATCCAAACGGCAGTGTCTGAAACTGATAATGACAGTTTTGCACCACGAACCTGAGGTACCCTTGATGTGAAGGGCAAATTGGGACATGCAGGTAAGCATCCTTTATGTCCAGGGACACCATAAAGTCCCCTTCTTCCAGATTCGCTATCACTGCTCTGAGTGACTCCATCTTGAACTTGAATTTTTGTATGTACAGGTTCAAAGATTTCAGATTTAGAATAGGTCTTACCGAGCCGTCCGGCTTCGGTACCACAAATAGCGTGGAGTAATACCCCTTTCCCTGTTGTAGGAGGGGTACCTTGACTATCACCTGCTGACAAAACAGCTTGTGAATGGTTTCCAATACCGTCGCCCTGTCTGAGGGAGACATTGGCAAAGCAGACTTTAGGAACCGGCGAGGGGGAGACTTCTCGAATTCCAACCTGTAACCCTGAGATACTACCTGCAGTATCCAGGGGTCCACCTGTGAGCAAGCCCACTGTGCGCTGAAATTCTTGAGTCGACCCCCCACCGCTCCTGAGTCCGCTTGTAAGGCCCCAGCGTCATGCTGAGGGCTTTGCAGAACCCTGGGAGTGCTTCTGTTCCTGGTCAGGGGCTGCTTGCTGCCCTCTCTTACCCCTTCCTCTGCCCCGAGGCAGATATGACTGTCCTTTTGTCCGCTTGTTCTTATAGGACCGAAAGGACTGCGGCTGAAAAGACGGTGTCTTTTTCTGTTGGGAGGGGGTCTGAGGTAAAAAAGTGGATTTTCCGGCAGTTGCCGTGGCCACCAGATCCGATAGACCGACGCCAAATAATTCCTCCCCTTTATACGGCAATACTTCCATATGTCGTTTGGAATCCGCATCACCTGACCACTGTCGCGTCCATAAACTCCTTCTGGCAGATATGGACATCGCATTTACTCTCGATGCCAGAGTGCAAATATCTCTCTGCGCATCTCGCATATAAAGGAAAGCATCCTTTAATTGCTCTATAGTCAATAAAATACTGTCCCTATCCAGGGTATCAATATTTTCAGTCAGGGAATCCAACCAGACGACCCCAGCACTGCACATCCAGGCTGAGGCGATGGCTGGTCGCAGTATAACACCAGTATGTGTGTATATACTTTTTAGGGTAGTTTCCAGTCTCCTATCCGCTGGATCCCTGAGGGCGGCCGTATCAGGAGACGGTAACGCCACTTGTTTTGATAAGCGTGTGAGCGCCTTATCCACCCTAGGGGGTGTTTCCCAGCGCGCCCTAACCTCTGGCGGGAAAGGGTATAATGCTAATAACTTTTTTGAAATTAGCATTTTTCTATCTGGGTTAACCCACGCTTCATCACATACATCATTTAATTCCTCTGATTCAGGAAAAGCTACAGGTAGTTTTTTCACCCCCCACATAATACCCCTTTTTGTGGTACTTGCAGTATCAGAGATATGCAAAGCCTCCTTCATTGCCGTGATCATATAACGTGTGGCCCTACTTGAAAATACGTTTGTTTCATCACCGTCGACACTAGATTCAGTGTCTGTGTCTGGGTCTGTGTCGACCGACTGAGGTAAAGGGCGCTTTACAGCCCCTGACGGTGTCTGAGACGCCTGGGCAGGTACTAACTGGTTTGCCGGCCGTCTCATGTCGTCAACTGATTTTTGTAATGTGCTGACATTATCACGTAATTCCATAAACAAAGCCATCCATTCCGGTGTCGACTCCCTGGGGGGTGACATCACCATTATCGGCAATTGCTCTGCCTCCACGCCAACATCGTCCTCATACATGTCGACACACACGTACCGACACACAGCAGACACACAGGGAATGCTCTTATCGAAGACAGGACCCCACTAGCCCTTTGGGGAGACAGAGGGAGAGTTTGCCAGCACACACCCAAGCGCTATAATATATATGGGAACAACCTTATATAAGTGTTGTTCCTTATAGCAGCTTAAATATATCCAATATATCGCCAAAAAATGCCCCCCCTCTCTGTTTTACCCTGTTTCTGTAGTGCAGTGCAGGGGAGAGTCCTGGGAGCCTTCCTCACAGCGGAGCTGAGCAGGAAAATGGCGCTGTGTGCTGAGGAGAATAAGCCCCGCCCCCTATTTCGGCGGGCTTTCCTCCCGTAGTTTTAGATAACTGGCATGGGTTAAATACATACATATAGCCTTAATGGCTATATGTGATGTATTCTTTTGCCATAAGGTATTAAAATATTGCTGCCCAGGGCGCCCCCAGCAGCGCCCTGCACCCTCCGTGACCGCTTGGTGTGAAGTGTGTGACAACAATGGCGCACAGCTGCAGTGCTGTGCGCTACCTTCATGAAGACTGAAGAGCCTTCTGCCGCCTGTTTCCGGACCTTCAATCTTCAGCATCTGTAAGGGGGGTCGGCGGCGCGGCTCCGGGACGAACCCCAGGGTGAGACCTGTGTTCCGACTCCCTCTGGAGCTAATGGTGTCCAGTAGCCTAAGAATCCAATCCATCCTGCACGCAGGTGAGTTGAAATTCTCTCCCCTAAGTCCCTCGATGCAGTGAGCCTGTTGCCAGCAGGACTCACTGAAAATAAAAAACCTAAAAAACTTTTTCTAAGCAGCTCTTTAAGAGAGCCACCTAGATTGCACCCTGCTCGGACGGGCACAAAAACCTAACTGAGGCTTGGAGGAGGGTCATAGGGGGAGGAGCCAGTACACACCACCTAATCCTAAAGCTTTATTTTTGAGCCCTGTCTCCTGCGGAGCCGCTATCCCCCATGGTCCTGACGGAGTCCCCAGCATCCACTTAGGACGTTAGAGAAACAATAAATCCTTTCCTCGAAATGTCCGTCTCCCTGGGCACAGTTCCTATAACTGGAGTCTGGAGGAGGGGCATAGAGGGAGGAGCCAGTTCACACCCCTTTCAAAGTCTTAAAGTGCCCAGGGCCCTCATTCCGAGTTGATCGGTCGCAAGGCGATTTTAGCAGAGTTACACACGCTAAGCCACCGCCTACTGGGAGTGAATCTTAGCTTCTTAAAATTGCGACCGATGTATTCGCAATATTGCGATTACTAACTACTTAGCAGTTTCAGAGTAGCTCCAGACTTACTCTGCCTGTGCGATCATTTCAGTGCTTGTCGTTCCTGGTTGACGTCACAAACACACCCAGCGTTCGCCCAGGCACTCCCACCGTTTCCCCGGCCACTCCTGCGTTTTTTCCGGAAACGGTAGCGTTTTCAGCCACACGCCCCTGAAACGCCGTGTTTCCGCCCAGTAACACCCATTTCCTGTCAATCACATTACGATCGCCGGAGCGAAGAAAAAGCCGTGAGTAAAAATACTTTCATCATAGTAAAGTTACTTGGCGCAGTCGCAGTGCGAACATTGCGCATGCGTACTAAGCGGATTTTCACTGCGATGCGATGAAAAATACCGAGCGAACAACTCGGAATGAGGGCCCATGTCTCCTGCGGAGCCCGTCTATACCCCATGGTTCTATGATGATCCCAGCATCCTCTAAGGACTAAGAGAAAAGGGTTTACCGGTAGGTATTAAAATCCTATTATTTTTCTGTTCATATCGAGTGTGTGTGCATTTGTGGGTGCAACAGTGACTCGCTTTGATAGTTCATCTACTGTCATTTTTTGAATATTTGCAAAAATAGTTTCGATAAAATTGTCTGTAGTCACCATATGTTGTGGGATCTGAATGGTGTTATTGTTGTAGATGTCTGGTATTGGTGGCATGTTTCCCATTCCAACTTGTAAAAGCCATTTACTGTGTTGGACTTGTCCTTCAGTGCGCATGTTGGTAGTAAGAGTGAGATGAGTGAAATGTTTCCACAGTTGACTTGCCTTGATGCAGCATTTGATAATATCAGTTTGCGCACCTTGTGCAACGATTGGAAGAGTTTGTCTAAAATCAATCCCCAATACGATAATTTTGTTTCCAAATGGTGTCTGTATGTTCCTCACCTCACGCAGGAGTTGGTCGATACATCGAAATCCATGTTTTGGAAGCATTGTAATCTCGTCAATGATGAAGAGGGCAGATTGACGTAATACTTCTGCTTCCGGTGACGTTAATCTCATGGAAGAATGCGCAAAGTATTATTACAACGAACGATGTAGTTTCACACAGGGTCTAGCGAAGCTTTTCAGTCGCACTGCTGGCCGTAGAGTGATTGACATGAAGTGGGCGTTTCTGGGTGGCAACTGACCGTTTTCAGTGAGTGTTCGAAAAAACGCAGGCGTGCCAGGAAAAACGCAGGCGTGGCTTGGCGAACGCAGGGCAAGTTTGTGACGTCAAAACAAGAATTGAACAATCTGCAGTCATCGCAAGTTCTGCGTAGATATTGAGCTACTCTAAAACTGCACAAAATAATTATGCCGCCGCTCTGCGATCCTTTCGTTCGCACTTCTGCTAAGCTAAAATACACTCCCAGTGGGAGGCGGCATAGCGTTTGCATGGCTGCAAAAAACTGCTAGCGAGCGAACAACTCGGAATGACCACCATTATCCACTGACGTGACAATTTTGTTGAAAGCATCTAACTGACGCTTGTTCAGCATTAAAGTGCATTTAGAACCCTCGCGTGCTTCTTCTATATGATTATATAGCTCCTGTGGTGGTGCATTTCCTGTAGGAATTGGTAAACCAAGCACTGCACACGACAATCCATGTTGTTTTAGGATTGTGTTAATGTCGTGTAGGGCTTTGTTTTTGGCAATGTTTTCGGAATTGTGTTGCATGAAGCCGAGAGTCAAATCGGCAACGTGATCTTCCCACAATCTAAGTGGCTGAGCAGGCTGACAAAAGCAACATATGCATGCAAACATTTCACGTAACAGTGACGCCATTCATCTTCTGATGCGAGAAGTCCTTGAGCAAAAGCAGCTGCTTTAAATGTTTCACACAGGACGCCATTTACTGTTCGCAATGACTGGAAACTGATTGCCCCGGGAATGTGTAGACGCAATATTCGTAGGTAGAAGCGCTCCTTATTCTTTACACTGACGGTATACATTCTTGCCACAATTTTTTCACCTCCTCGTTTTCTTTTTTGCCAATTGCCCAGTCTATAAACGTAGTGATGTGGAATTTCTGTGCACAGCCATTGTTGTGCATGTGGGTCATTAGCGTTGAGGTTAAACCAAGATTCGAGTTTGGTTTGGCCAGTTTGAGCTGCAAGGAGCTCTTCTTCCTCATTTCCTTGTTCAAAGATGATTGTTTGTTGGTTAGGTAGATGTACTGGAAGTCTTATGACGGCATGCGAGCGATCATGCATTACTGATTCTCGTAATCGCCAAATAGCTTCTCGTGGGCTTACATAGTGACAGTCAATAAAATGTGTTATTTCATTGTAGCTTTGCTCGGGCTGTCCATTTGGTGTTATGACCACATTTGCACAATCAAAGCCCTTAAAAATGTACTTGTAGATGTACTTTATAGCAGGGCCGGCTCCAGGCCTACTGACACCCTGAGCGAGAAAATGTCAAAGCACGTGCCGAAGGGGCACACACTCCTGGGAAAGTGAGTGTGGCCTCCCGGGAAAGTGGTCGTGGCCTCCTGGGAAAGTGGGCATGGCTTCGCAACTTCATATTATCACACTACAAATAAATATATTTTCACACCCCCTCTACACACACAATTAGCAGCCTTACACATAACATAGTAGTGTTCCTTACACACAATGTCTCCAGTATAGTGCCAGATACACATAATGTCTACAGTTGTGCAATGCCAGCTACACATGACATGCCCCGCAGCAGTGCCTGCTACACATGACATGCCCCGCAGCAGTGCCAGCTACACATGACATGCCCCGCAGCAGTGCCAGCTACACATGATAGGCCCCCCAGCAGTGCCAGCTACACATGACATGCCCCGCAGCAGTGCCAGCTTCACATGATAGGCCCCCCAGCAGTGCCAGCTACACATGATATGCCCCGTAGCAGGCCCGGTACACATGCCCCACAGTGCCAGATATGCCCCCAGTGTCAAATACACATGCCCCACAGTGCCAGATATGCCCCCAGTGCCAGATACACTTGCCCCACAGTGCCAGATATGCCCCCAGTGCCAGATACACCTCCCCCAAAGTGCCAAATACACCTGCCCCACAGTGCCAGATATGCCCCCAGTGCTAAACACACATGTCCCTCAGTGCCAGATATGCCCCCAGTGCCAGACACACATGCCCCACAGTGTCAGATACACATGCCCCACAGTGTCAGATATACCCCCAGTGCCAGATACACCTGCCTCACAGTGCCAGATATGCCCCCAGTGTAAGATATGCCCCCCAGTGCCAGATACACATGCCCCACAGTGCCAAATACACATGCCCCACAGTGCCAGATACACATGCCCCACAGTGTCAGATATGCCCCCAGTGTCAGATACACATGCCCCATAGTGCCAAATACACATGCCCCACAGTGCCAGATATGCCCCCAGCGCCAGATACACATGCCCCCAGTGCCAGATACACCTGCCCCACAGTGCCAGATATGCCCCCAGTGCCAGATACACATGCCCCACAGTGCCAAATACACATGCCCCACAGTGCCAGATATGCCCCCAGTGCCAGATACACATGCCCCACAGTGCCAGATATGCCCCCAGTGCCAGATACACATGCCCCCAGTGCCAGATACACCTGCTCCACAGTGCCAGATATGCCCCCAGTGCCAGATACACATGCCCCACAGTGCCAGATATGCCCCCAGTGCCAGATACACATGCCCCACAGTGCCAGTTACACATGTCCCACAGTATCAGACAGAGACGTGCAGTCAGGGGAGGCAGTGGGACTCGGAGGCGGGCCGGGGACGGACGGATGCTGCTGGAGCCACACACAGACACAGGATCAGGCTCCAATATGGTGGTGCCAGCGTGCTGCGCCCATTAAGGGTGGCACCCTGCACGGCCGCTCTATTGGAACATGCCTGGAGCCGGCCCTGCTTTATAGCTGTAAGTGATGTGCAGACTTCCACGTTTATGTGAACGTTGTACTTTAGTGCTAAGTAGGGATTGTATGGGACTACATTTTGGTTGGACATAAATACGCTTCTAACTTTTACTTGTTCTTGAGGTCGACGTCGGTACACAGGACATGCATTAACGTTTATGGTGGTGTTTTCATTAAATGCTTTTGGAAATTGCGTAGTACATTTTCCCTCTTGCATGCAGTGTGCCCGTGGATTGTTTGTGCAACATGGACCATGC
This sequence comes from Pseudophryne corroboree, assembly GCF_028390025.1. NCBI lineage: Eukaryota > Metazoa > Chordata > Amphibia > Anura > Myobatrachidae > Pseudophryne > Pseudophryne corroboree. Next base: position 92,342,235 of record NC_086444.1, on the reverse strand, counting down.
ATCATACAACAGTGGATTTTCCTCAGTTGGAATTTCGGCAGAAACAAATTTCTTGACGTGTTCTGCAGTGATAAATTTGTCCTCTGCTCGCAGTGCAAGTATTATGTGAGCGTGTGGTAGTCCTCTTTTCTGGAATTCAGCGGTATAGACAAACGCTTGTGCCTTTGCAAATAGCAAATATTTAGTGAGATCTTCCATAAGAAAATCTTGTTTTATTTTAAAGATGCCTGCTACTAAGTCTGGTCTATCTGATGTGTGTTCGTCTGGCCTTAAGTTGTCAACGATTTCTGTCCAAATTGGATTAGCAGTGAAAGTTACAAAATATCTGACGCTCCCCACTGTGAAAAAATAGACATAGCGTCACAGCATCGTTCCTGCATACTGTATGTCTAGGAGAGCCTTCGAAGCTTGATGGTACAATAACGGGCCCACCAGCTGCCATATTAGCATGTTCTGCCATGTTTGAAACGTGGTCAGCCAGTCCCTGATACTTTTCTGCTCGTAAACGTTGTTGATTGTGGCGAATGTAGTTTAATCTATTAGACTCAACTTGAAGATAGGAATCAACTAACCACTGTTGAGTCAATTTCCCTGCGGCCATAATGGGACTGAATTTATCTCGAATAGCTTTTAAGGAGGCCTTGTACTGCAGCATGGTCACATAGTTGCGAACTCTATTTTGCTGTGCTCCATTGTAAGATCACATTGCCAATTTGGCTGCCAGCCAGGTTCACCATATGGGAAAAGAAGAGCGTATTTCATTGGATCCATGTTTTGGCTTAGAATGTTAAGATTAATAAATTGCTGGTTTGGATCTTGTGGATTTTGTGGGTAGATTCTGATGTCTCGTTCAAACGGTGGTTCCACATCTTTATTGACAAAGATCATTGCGATTTCGTTGGGTGTGGATTTGTTGTATCGTCTGTGATCTGAGTGTCGATCACGCTGTAGCGCCATGCTAATGACTGGAGGTTGTTCTCCTTTTTCAGCTGCTAGTTGAACTTGTTTCGTTTCAATGTTGCGAATAAGCTGATAGATATGTGTAAGTCGATTGAACTGACAAAAGAATTGATCAATTTTATCCATGATTTCTGGTCGACTGTCATCATTGGCAGCATGATCCTCATGAATGTTGACGGCTTGTGGGGGTCATTCCGAGTTGATCGCTCGCTAGCTGTTTTTAGCAGCCGTGCAAACGCTAAGCCGCCACCCTCTGGGAGTGTATCTTAGCTTAGCAGAAGTGCGAACGAAAGGATCGCAGCGCGGCTACAAAAAAAGATTGTGCAGTTTCTGAGCAGCTCCAGACCTACTCCTAGCTTGCGATCACTTCAGACTATTTAGTTCCAGATTTGGCATCATAAACCCGCCCAGCGTTCGCCAAGCCACGCCTGCGTTTTTCCGGGCACGCCTGCATTTTTCGAACACTCCCTGAAAACGGTCAGTTGACACCCAGAAACGCCCCCTTCCTGTCAATCACTCTGCGGCCAGTACTGCGACTGAAAAGCTTCGCTAGACCTTGTGTGAAACTACTTCGGCCGTTGTGAAAGTACGTCGCATGTGCGCATTGCGCCGCATACGCATGCGCAAAAGTGCCTTTTTTTGCATCATCGCTGCGCAGCGAACATTTTCAGCTAGCAACCGGAATGACCCCCTGCGTGCTGTCAATAGCGTACAGCTGTGCAAACTGTGGAGCTTGATTATTGACAGGCTGTAGGTGTGAAATGAGTTGAAATGTCTGTCCGTGAACTTTAAACACGTATGGGCCTCTTCCACGCAATGTAACAATTTTTGCTCCATAGAAGCAAAGAAAACCGCACTATTGTAAGATGTTGTCATGGAAATGAATGCGGTTGAGGTCAGTTGTGTCCGAGAGTAACTTGCATAGAAAATCTGGATAGTTTAACTCCACTGCATTGATTTCTTCTGGCGTTGGCAACCTAATTTTTCCCTTTCGGAAACAACTTGTACATTTACAATCGGATGGACGCTCAGCAATAAAATTTCTAGATCCACAGAACTGGCACATGATGGTAAATGGACCACAAGTGTGTGTGATGACTTTATGTTCTTGTTAATTAAGTTCCACGTCCTGGATGATGTGATTAATTGGCTGTAGAACACCGTGATGGAATGGAGTGGGGAAGGCAAATTTGGGAGGTTGAACGGAGGTGTAGGGAGTGTTGGAGAGATGAGGTTTTGGGGGGTGGGTGGGTAAGGTATGGTGCTGAATTTGTTTGAGGATTGCCTTGAGGTGCAGGGAGTGTTTAATGGGGTTGTGAGCTGTTGCTGTGGGTAGGTTAGTGGGTTCATAGATGATGTTAAGTCTTAGAGTATATAGCAGTGTACAGAATTTCTGTGGTAGTTTGTGAGGGCTTATGATGTCACCAGTACACAGCCAGGCGGTTAGTGAGCAGGATGAGGGTGACAGAGTGGAGTGGTGGGGAGTAATCAGTAGCTATAGGCGTGGAGTATAGTATAGGTGTGACGTACTAGTGTGATTCCGTTTGCTGCCATGTGTGACATATTTGTGACTGAATAATGACCGCTTATTTTGTGCAGGTAAACCCCTCGCTGGTGTTGTGAGATGTTGACTCAGCTGCCATGGGCGGGAGCTGCGGGTCAATAGCAATGGGTGGTGGTCAGTGTTGCATACTGTATATGGTTCTGCCTGATAGGCCTCATGCATTCACTGTGTGTGGCTGCGGCAGGTGGTCTTATGGTGGCCGGCCGGTAGTATTGCTGTGTACCGCCAGGCATCGCGCTTAACCTGGAGCAGAGCAACGGGTGGACCAAGACCGCAAACGGAGGGAGCTCCGGCGCAGACAAAAAGGTGTTTGTTGAGAAATATGTGTTAGAGGCGGTCCGCAGCACATGTCCCGTGCTGCTTGGCGCCCAAGTGGCACTGCAGTGGCAGACAGGACAGCAGATATCAAAAAAAGGCCCCAAACAGCACATGATGCAAAGTAGAAAAAAAGTGCACCGAGGTTGCTGTATGACTAAGCTAAGCGACACAACCACCTGGTCCATCTAGTAGTGTCACGCAGTGGCTGAATGTCGAGAGTGGGCCACAACTGTTCAGTCCACTGACAGCATCTCTAGCACGCCCCTGTCATTTTTTCAAATTCTACAATTGGTGGATTTATACGGCAGTACTCAAGGACTAATACAGCAGTACCCCTGGACTCATACGGCAGTGTCAGACAGGAAGGCACTTATCAAAATCTAGGCTCCAAACAGCACCTCAAGCAAAGATGTCGAAGAGGTGCAATGAGTTAGCTGTATGACTAAGCCAAGCGACACAAACAATTCCCACTAGAATTATACGTCCAAATCACTGGAATTATACGTCCAAATCATTGGAATTAAATGGCAAAATCACTGGAATTATAGGTCCAAATCACTGGATTTAAATGGCAGTACCACTGGACATATACGGAAGTGTCAGACAGGATGGCACTTTAAAAAAATAGTCCCCAAACAGCACATGATGATAAGAAGAAAAAGAGGTGCAAGATGGAATTGTTCTTGGGCTCTCCTACCCACCCTTATGTTGTATAAATAGCACATGCACACTTTAACAAACCAATCATTTCAGCAACAGGGTCTGCCACATGACTGCGGCTGAAATGACTGGGTTGTTTGGGCCCCGACCAAAAAAAGCAATCAATCTCTCCTTGCAAAAACTGGCTCTACAGAGGCAAGATGTTGACCTCATCCTCATCCTCCGATTCCTCACCCCTTTCACTGTGTACATCCTCCTCCTCACAGAGTATTAATTCGTCCCCACTGGAATCCACCATCACATGTCCCTTTGTACTTTCTGGAGGCAATTGCTGGTAAAGGTCGTCCCGGAGGAATTTATAATTCATTTTGATGAACATCATCTTCTCCACGTTTTGTGGAAGTAACCTCCTACGCCGATCACTGACAAGGTTACCGGCTGCACTAAACACTCTTTCGGAGTACACACTGAAGGGGGGGGCAACTTAGGTAAAATAAAGCCAGTTTGTGCAAGGGCATCTAAATTGCCTTTTTCCTGCCAGTATACATATGGACTGTCTGACATGCCTACTTGGATGCTGTCACTCATATAATCCTCCACCATTCTTTCAATGGTGACAGAATCACATGCAGTGAAAGTAGACTTGTCAGTAATCATTGGCAGGTCCTTCAGTCCGGACCAGATGTCAGCACTCGTTCCTGACTGCCCTGCATCACCACCAGCGGGTGGCTAGGAAATCTTATTCTTTTCCTTGCAGCCCAAGTGGCGGGAGAAATTGAAGGAGGAGCTGTTGACGTTTCACGTTCCGCTTGAGTTGACAATTTACTCACCAGCAGGTCTTTGCACCTCTGCAGACTTGTGTCTGCCGGAAAGAGAGATACAACGTAGGCTTTAAACCTAAGATCAAGCACGGTGGCCAAAATGTAGTGCTCTGATTTCAACAGATTGACCACCCTCAAATCTTGGCAAAGTAAATGAAGGGCTCCATCCACAAGTCCCACATACTTTATGGAATCACTCCTTCTTAGTGCCTCCTTCAATTTCTCCAGCTGCTTCTGCAAAAGCCTGATTAAGGGAATGACCTGATTCAAGCTGGCAGTGTCTGAACTGACTTCGCGTGTGGCAAGTTCGAAGGGTTGGAGAACCTTGCACAAGACATAAATCATTCTCCACTGTGCTTGAGTCAGGTGCATTCCCCCTCCTTTGCCTATATCGTAGGTGGATGTATAGGCTTTAATGGCCTTTTGCTGCTCCTCCATCCTCTGAAGCATATAGTGTTGAATTCTACCTCGTTACCACCTCTTGCTCCAGTTGATGGCAGGGCAGCTTCAGGAGTGTTTGTTGTCGCTCCAGTCTTCGGCACGCGATGGCAGAGTGTCGAAAGTGGCCCGCAATTTTTCGGGCCACCGACAGCATCTCCTGTACACCCCTGTCATTTTTCAAAAAATTCTGCACCACCAAATGAATTGTATGTGCAAAACATGGGAAGCGGTGGAATTTGCCCAGATGTAATGCACGCACAATATTGGTGGTGTTGTCTGATATCACAAATCCCCAGGAGAGTCTAATTGGGGTAAGCCATTCTGCGATGATGTCCCTCAGTTTCCGTAAGAGGTTGTCAGCTGTGTGCCTCTTATGGAAAGCGGTGATACATACTGTACTGTAGCGTAGCCTGCCTAGGAACGAGTTGGCGTTTGCGAGATGCTGCTACTGTTGCCGCTGCGGGAGGCCATACATCTACCCAGTGGGCTGTTACAGTCATATAGTCCTTAGTCTGCCCTGTTCCACTTGTCCACATGTCCGTGATTAAGTGGACACTAGATACAACTGCATTTTGTAGTACACTGGTGACTCTTTTTCTGACGTCTTTGTACATTCTCGGTATCGCCTGCCTAGTAAAGTGGAACGTAGATGGGATTTGGTACCGGGGACACAATACCTCCATCAATTGTCTAAATCCCACTGCACTAATGGCGGATACCGGACGCACGTCTAACACCAACATAAGTGTCAAGGCCTCAATTATCCACTTTACAACAGGATGACTGCTGTCATATTTCATCTCCCTCACAAAGGACTGTTGGACAGTCAATTGCTTACTGGAAGTAGTGCAAATGGTCTTCCGACTTCCCCTCTGGGATGACGATCGACTCCCAGCAGCAGCAACAGCAGCGGCAGCAACAGCAGGCGTGCCACTCAAGGATCTTCCAGAGGAATCCCGGTTAGGAGAGGACTCCTCAGTCTTGACAGTGACATGGCCTGCAGGACTACTGACGTCCCTGACTGAGGAGGAAGTTGACGTTGAGGGTGTTGGTGGTGTGGTTTGCAGGAGCTTGGGTACAGAAGGAAGAAGGGATTTAGGTGTCAGTGGACTGCTTACGCTCTTACCCAAAGTTTCACAACTTGACACTGAATTATGATGAATGCGCTGCAGGTGATGTATAAGGGAGGATGTTCCTAGGTGGTTAACATCCTTACCCCTACTTATTACAGATTTATAGAGGCAACAGATGGCTTGACACCTGTTGTCCGGATTTGAGGAGAAACAATTCCACACCGAAGAGGTGGCTTTTTTGGTAGTTTGCCCAGGCATCACAATGGGCTTCTTCGTCCCAAGGACAACAGGTGTCTCCCCCGGTGCCTGACTTAAACAAACCACATCACCATCAGAATCCTCATGGTCAACTTCCTCCTCAGCGCCAACAACACCCATATCCTCATCCTGGTGTACTTCAACAGTGACATCTTCAATTTGAATATCAGGAACTGGACTGTGGTTGCTCCTTCCAACACTTGCAGGGAGCGTGCAAATGGGGGAAGGAGCCACCTCTTCCCGTCCAGTGTTGGGAAGGTCAAGCATTGCAACCGCCGACACACTTGAACTCTCCTTGGGGATTTGTGATACCATCTCAGAACGCACAGTTCTTTTCTGTGCTTTTTCCGGCTTAACTCTTTTAAATTTTCTAGCGGGAGGATGAGGGATTCCATTGTCATGTGAAGCTGAACCACTAGTCATGAACAAAGGCCAGGGCCTCAGCCGTTCCTTGCCACTCCGTGTCGTAAATGGCATATTGGCAAGTTTACGTTTCTCCTCAAACCATTTAAATTTCTTTTTTTGGGGTCTTTTTACTGAACTTTGGCTTTTTGGATTTTACATGCCCTCTACTATCACATTAGGCATCGGCCTTGGCAGACGACGTTGATGGCATTTCATCGTCTATGACTTGGCTAGTGGCAGCAACTTCAGCACTAGGAGGAAGTGGTTCTTGATCTTTCCCTATTTTATCCTCCAAATTTTTTTGGAGTTATATAACACAATATGCGACAGAGGAATGACAGATGGCTGATGGCCAGGACACTACCACTGGTCTGATGCAGCACAAAACAGCAACACTGTAAGGGACTTGTTGTTATTATTATTATTATTATTATTATACTGTAGCAGTGGACATATAGCAGCAGAGTATACCACTGTGACTGCCTGGTCACTGGAATAACTGATGGCCAGGACACTACCACTGGTCTGATGCAGCACAACACAGCACCACTGTAAGGGACTTCTTGTTGTTGTTGTTATTATTATTATTACACGGCAGCAGTGGACATATAGCAGCAGCGTATACCACTGTGACTGCCTGGTCACTGGAATGACTGATGGCCAGGACACTACCACTGGTCTGATGCAGCACAACACAGCACCACTGTAAGGGACTTCTTGTTGTTGTTGTTATTATTATTATTACACGGCAGCAGTGGACATATAGCAGCAGCGTATACCACTGTGACTGCCTGGTCACTGGAATGACTGATGGTCAGGACACTACCACTGGTCTGATGCAGCACAACACAGCACCACTGTAAGGGACTTCTTGTTGTTGTTGTTATTATTATTATTACACGGCAGCAGTGGACATATAGCAGCAGCGTATACCACTGTGACTGCCTGGTCACTGGAATGACTGATGGCCAGGACACTACCATTGGTTTGATACAGCACAACACAACAACACTGTAAGGGACTTATTATACAGCAGCACTGGACATATGGCAGCAGAGGACACCACCACTGTGACTGGTCACTGGACTCACTGATGCACAGGACACTAGCACTGATATGATGCAGGACAACACAGATAATTATACAGCAGCACTGGGCATATGGCAGCAGATGACACCACCACTGTGACTGATGCAGCACAACACACCACCACTGAACTGATGCAGCACAACACAGCAGCACTGGACATATGGCAGCAGAGGACACAAGCACTGTGACTGATGCAGTACAACACACCACCACTGTGACTGATGCAGCACAATACACCACCACTGTGACTGATGCAGCACAATACACCACCACTGAACTGATGCAGCACAACACAGCACCACTGGACATACGGCAGCAGAGGACACAAGCACTATGACTGGACAGATGCAGCACAAGACAAGGACACTGAGGACACTGAGAGAATGGAGACACGTCCTCTCTCTACACCCTCCAATGCCGAAGTGAAAATGGCAGGGACGCGCGTCTCCTTATATGGAATCCAAACCCTGTGAGAATCCGACAGCGGGATGACGACGTTTTGCCTAGTTCTAGTTTCCGAGTCAGGTGCGAAAACCCGGGCCTAGCTCAGAACCGGACTCGAATGGTGAAGTTCGGTACGGTTTGGTTCTCTGAGAGCCGAACCCGCTCATCCCTAATTTTCATTAAGGAATTGGGAGGTTGTGAGGTCAGGTCAGTCGGGGCATATATAGTGTTTTTAATTTATTTGAATTAAACAAGTAAATAGTTAAATACAGCTACTTCTATAGTGGCTCTGCCATGATGTACTGTGTATAAAGGGCTCAACCATAGTGTAACGCGTATAAGGGTCTCTACTGTGTGGCATAACGTGTATAACGTGTGGTGTAATGTGAATAACGAACACTACTGTACGGTGTAATGTGAATTGGTGCTATTCTGTGGTGACGCACTTTCCCAATGAATCTATTATTTATTTATTATTACCAGTTGTTTATATAGCGTACACATATTCTGCAGTGCTTTACAGAGAATATTTTGCCATTCACATCAGTCTGTCCCATGGGAGCTTACAATCTATGAGCCTAATTCAGACCTGATCGCAGCAGCAGTTTTTTTCTGTAATCGGCAAAACCATGTGCTCTGCAGGTGGGGCAGATAAAACGTGCAGAGAGATTAGATTTGGGTGGGGTGTGTTCAAACTGAAATCTAAATTGCAGTGTAAAAATAAAGCAGCCAGTATTTATCCTGCACAGAAACAATATAACCCATCTAAATCTAAATCTCTCTGCACATGTTACATCTGCCCCACCTGCAGTGCACATGAGCCCTCATTCCGAGTTGTTCGCTCGCTAGCTGCTTTTAGCAGCATTGCAAACGCTAGGCCACCGCCCTCTGGGAGAACTGCTAATAAATAATTCCTTGCAGTGTCTGAGTAGCTCCAGACCTACTCCTAAGATTGCGATCACCTCAGTCCGTTTAGTTCCTGAACTAATACATATAAAAGAAGAGAGCGCATAGAGTTTTATATAGTTTTATTACAATTTAAAATCCTAAAAAATCCTTTCAACATTGATACATGCATATATTACTAAAGTGCTAATTAAACCACTCAATTAATAATCACTATAATGCTGATACATATAAATCATTAATCATCCGTCTATATCGAATCCACTTAGTCCATATAATTATATTTGGTGACAGCTGCCACTTAGTATCAACTCAAGTTCCAGAGTAACTTTTGTTTTTACTTAGATGGATACTTTGTAATTATGTCCCACACACGAGGAGATCACTCGTAGAATTGAACCGTGGTATTTAAAATGAATACATGCTGCAGCATTAGTTGTATTTTACTCTGAAGGACCACTTAACTAGATCTTTCACATGTGCTGATTATTTTTGATGTAGATAAGTTCACTTAACCAAGTGTTATAACAATATTGCAGGAATGAAATCTGTTGTTTGTCTAGGGCACTGTTTCTCACCTCACTGCGGGCTGGGTTACACTTTCCCCGTTAGCTAGGAGCCACTTAGAGCCGTAGCATGCCACCGCTGTTAGCTCTGATGTTCCCGTTTGGTTCCGTCCGCTGGAGTCAGATGAAACAGACCGCGATGAAAGCTCCCAGCCACGGTTACGTACCACTCAGTCTCCCCTTTTTTTTGCATCCAACTTCTCTCCGCCGGAGATAATATTATTGTAGTCGGTAAGGAGAGGTAGATAGACGTACCGCTGGACTTTAAACCTGCTGGGGCCGTAGCGCTTCCCACCTCCGGAATACAGGACAAAACGGTGGCTGCCAGACCTCGCCAATCAACAGCTCCTTCAACAGTGTGGTCCGTATCAGAGTCCCATGTGGATTTTAAAGCACAAGAGTAAGGCACTCTTAAAGTCTGGCAGCCACCGTTTTGCGGTACGTCTATCTACCTCTCCTTACCGACTACAATAATATTATCTCCGGCGGAGAGAAGTTGGATGCAAAAAAAAGGGGAGACTGAGTGGTACGTAACCGTGGCTGGGAGCTTTCATCGCGGTCTGTTTCATCTGACTCCAGCGGACGGAACCAAACGGGAACATCAGAGCTAACAGCGGTGGCATGCTACGGCTCTAAGTGGCTCCTAGCTAACGGGGAAAGTGTAACCCAGCCCGCAGTGAGGTGAGAAACAGTGCCCTAGACAAACAACAGATTTCATTCCTGCAATATTGTTATAACACTTGGTTAAGTGAACTTATCTACATCAAAAATAATCAGCACATGTGAAAGATCTAGTTAAGTGGTCCTTCAGAGTAAAATACAACTAATGCTGCAGCATGTATTCATTTTAAATACCACGGTTCAATTCTACGAGTGATCTCCTCGTGTGTGGGACATAATTACAAAGTATCCATCTAAGTAAAAACAAAAGTTACTCTGGAACTTGAGTTGATACTAAGTGGCAGCTGTCACCAAATATAATTATATGGACTAAGTGGATTCGATATAGACGGATGATTAATGATTTATATGTATCAGCATTATAGTGATTATTAATTGAGTGGTTTAATTAGCACTTTAGTAATATATGCATGTATCAATGTTGAAAGGATTTTTTAGGATTTTAAATTGTAATAAAACTATATAAAACTCTATGCGCTCTCTTCTTTTATATGTATTAGTTGTGTTTAATTTTTGGTAATACTTCAGATTACCAAGTGGGAGCTGCTTGTAGTTTTATATTCTTTATGTTTTTTGACTAGCACAGTATATTGGAAAAGCACTTTGCGCCTGAATTAATATACACACACAGAAGTATTAAGATCTTTAGGCTGTGTTCTACGCCTGTGTGTGTGTGTATAATTCCCGTTTAGTTCCTGGTTTGACGTCACAAACACGCCCTGCGTTCGGTCAGCCACTCACCCGTTTCCCCAGCCACTCCTGTGTTTTTACCTGGCACGCCTGCGTTTTTTAGCACACTCCCTGAAAACGGCCAGTTTCCGCCCAGAAACACCCACTTCCTGTCAATCACACTACAATTACTCGAGCGATGAGAAAACGTTGCTCGAGCTTGTGTAAATCGCCAAAGTTTTGTGTTAAATTACTTAACGCATGCGCATTTTCCACCTAATCGCTCCATTGCGGAAAAACGTCAACGAGCGAACAACTCGGAATGCCCATTAGAGAACAATTTTACTGCTGCGATCAGGTCTGAATTAGGCCCTATGGGGTCATTCCGAGTTGATCGTACGTAGCAACTTTTTGTTGCCCGTGCGATCCACTAGACGCCGCCTCTGGGGGAGTGTATTTTAGCATAGCAAGCTGTGATCGCTTGTGCAGCCCTGCTATACTAAAAAAGTTTTGTGTAAAACAAGACTAGCCCTGCACTTACTTACCCTGTGCGATGAATCCAGCAACGAAGGTCCCGGAATTGACGTCAGACACCCACCTTGCAAATGCCTCGACACGCCTGAATTTTCCCAAACACTCCCAGAAAACGGTCAGTTGACACCCATAAACGCCCTCTTTCTGTCAATCACCATGCGATCGACTGTGCAAATGGATTCTTCGTTAAATCCATCGCCCAGCACCGATCCTCTTTGTACCCGTACGACGCGACTGCGCATTGCGGTGCATACGCATGCGTAGTTTTGCCATTTTTTTACTTGAGCGCTGCTCTGCGAAAATCAGCAGCGAGCGATAAACTCGGAATGACCCTCTAAATAACTTACCACACACACACAATTTTTGTTGGGAGTCAATTAACCTACCAGTATATTTTTGGATTGTGGGAGGAAACTGGAGTAACCAGATGAAACCCACGCAAGAATGGGGAGAATATACAAACTCCACAGAGTTAGGGTCATGGTGGGAACTAACCCATGACCTCAGTGCTGTGAAGCAGTAATTCTAACCATTAAACCCTGTATTGCCATGCTACTTTATTGTTGTTGCAAGCCTTTGGCACGCACTGACATTATTTTAAACATGGAGGGCACCCAAAGGAAACTTTCGCCTTGAGCTCAACTAGGTCTAGAACCATCCCTGTCACCAATTTTAGGATTTTTAAATATTGTTTCTTTTCAAATGTAACATGCCACCACATGGTGGCTAGGCCCCCAATTGAGGGGAGGGGGGCGCCAAAATATACCCTTGTTTGGGCACCATGGCGCCTAGCTACACCTCTGTGTGTCAAGTATGTGTAAGACGCCGAAGTGCCCTGGCGCACACAGGTATGACGTTTCCGAAACAATGCAGATATACAGCGACTTAAGGTTAAAAAAACACCTAAATTGTTCTTTTGCAAAATCACTTTGCATTTCAAAAATGATAAACAATGGGGGAAACCAAAGCTTCAGCTCTTATAAGACCAAAAAACTAGAACCATTGAGCACCAAATGGGGTTGGGTATATTTTGTCAAGATTCCTCATCTCATTCTCAACATTCATAATTTCGGCATAGTTGTAATGTCGACATGCTTGTCGTATGTAAGAATAGAATTATGTTTTATCTATAAAACATTTTAGAATAAAATAAAAAAATACTCTGCTTACAATTTCCTGCTTCTACAAAATAGGTCGCTGCGTCGAGATAAAATTGAAGTGCAATGGAGACGACGATTGTGGAGACAATTCTGATGAAAGAGACTGTAAGAGGAAGCCAGAACCCAAGAGGAACTATGAGTACATTCCAGGAGTTCAACTTATGGGAAACGGGTAAGCAGATATATCAGTTGGTGCCATTATTTGAAGTACTGTATTCATGTTGCTTAATAATGTGAGAATCAGTTCAGTATGACCCAGCGACACCACTGAGGTATGCTGCGGAACGTAACCATTTCATCGGTTCTAACAATAGTCTTGAGACTGTAGCCTATAATGTAAATTCATTTGGAACAAGACACATCACTGAAACACAGAGCCAGCCATTTTGGGAGCTGAACTAATAGCACCTTATGGAGGCAGCTATTTTGGGAGCTGAACCAATAGTACCTTATAGAGGCAGCCATTTTGGGAGCTGAACTTAGAGTACCTCATGGAGGCAGCCATTTTGGGAGCTGAGCTGATAGCACCTACGGAGTCAGCCATTTTCGGATATGAACTAATAGCACTTCATGCAGGCAGCCATATTGGGAGCTGAATTAATAGCACCAATGGGACAGCCATTTTGGGAGTTGAACATATAGCACCTTATGGAAGCAGCCATTTTGGGAGCTGAACTAATAGCACCTCATGCAGGCAGCCATTTTTTGGGAGCTGAACTGATAGCACCCATGGAGGCAGCTATTTTGGGATCTGAGCTTATAGTACCTCATGGAGGCAGCCATTTTGGGAGCTGAACTAAGAGCAACTAATGGAGGCAGACATTTTGGGAGCTGACCTAATATATCAAAATAATCATAGCAATTGTCTCTGGTGGCATAGTATCTTAGTGCGCATAATGTCTTCAACATTAAGACACACATTATGAGGGAAAGCGCATTTATGTAAAAAAATATGTAATAAAATCATTAAAATGGATAAATGTGAAACATGAAATAAAGACAATGGCAATGTTCTATTATTCTTAGGACTTACTGAACAAGATACAATCTTACAATTTTTACCACACTTTCCCAGGAAAATTCAGCAGCAACTGAAGTATGCCTGACCATGCCAGTGCGGGATATGAGCCAATCACATGGTCCTTACATCCAATCCTAGGAGGTCCTCTCCAGCCAGGGTAACCCCTCTGCTGCAGTGACCTCTGTGCAATCAGAATAAATACTGCCATGAACTTGAAGGCTACAGTGATCATATTTCAGTGAAGCCATAGCCTCCAACATTTTATAAATAAAAATCGGTACAAATTCGAAAAGATGGCGTGGTCATGGGTAAAGGGGCGTGGCCACATCCCCTTTCCTATACTTTCAATGGAAGTTTAGAGAGCCAAAAATCGGTACAGACCATAACAAAAGGTACTGTACCTGCCAAAAAGGTACAGTTGGAGGGTATGTGAAGCATGTGGATATTGTCATTAATTAAGTAGTGGTCCAAAAGGAAGCTATAATGCTGTTCTTACTTCTTTTTGGATCATGTGTTGGCATTTCAGACCAGAAGACTGCAAATTGTCACATGGAGCCAAAGTGAAAGTGGGTGCTTCAGTGTTTGTGCAGGCGTAAAAATAAATCCTCACTCCCATTCAAACTTACTATGCTCTGGAGCTGAGCTTATGGGTGGTGCACATCCGTACCCTTAACTGAGTTGTAAATTGTCTAACTTCAGTGAGAGAGAGTCGACACGACTGCGGGCTATGCACATTTGGGCATAAGGAAATATATTCTTGCATAGAGGCTTGTCTTTTGCAGCTAGTACAGGGTTGGGTGTACAGTAGGTATACACTGATAATTTTTTATTATTATTATTATCCTTTATTTATATGGCGCCACAAGGGTTCTGCAGCGCCCAATTACATATGCACATAAACAAAACAGGAAAACAGTGACTTACAGTTGAAGACAATATAGGACAATTACAGGGTAACTAAGCATAACTACACCAGTAGACGACACTGAGATGAGTATCAAGGTGTCCGAAAACGGCAGGATTTGGGCAGTTGAGGATTATTAAAGTTAGTAAGGATAACCACATGAGGGAAGAGGGCCCTGCTCGTAAGAGCTTACATTCTAAAGGGGAGGGCCAGACAGACAGGGGTGACACAGATAGGGTAGACAGAGAGCGTTGGACAGGAGGTTAGGATGAGATTTGGCTGGGTTTGGTGAAGAAGTGGGTCTTAAGAGCCTGTTTGAAGTTCTGTAGAGAGGTGGAGAGTCTGAGGGGGAGAGGTAGGGAATTCCAGAGAAAGGGAGCAGCACGTGAAAAATCTTGGAGAGAGGATAATGATAGGATAATGATAACTACAGTAGTAAAAACCAGACACATGGGTAGGGGTGGGTACCAGTGACGTACTAAGGTGATGTGGGGTTAAGGTAGTGGTCCTGGGTGACAGGCAAGGCCAGATCGGAAAGGGAAGGGGGGGCCAGAATGTTCCTGGATGGTGACTGCTATGACTCTGTGTTTTGCATGCACAGTGCTTACAGCGCAGAGTTTGTCCCGAGTCCATCTGTGATGCTGATAAGGGGAATGGGTAGTCACTCTGCAATGTATGTACTGTATGTGCAGAACACAGAGCTGGAAGGATTCATGTGCAGCCAGCCACAGGATGCAAGTACTCTGGGGCACTGGAGTGGAGTGGAGTGTGGTAGGGGAGGCACTGTTTAGCATACAGAGGAGCACTGTGGTGCATACAGGAAGTCACTGTGGTGCATATTGGTGGAAACTGGAGGTTACTGGGGAGGTGCCAAATATGTTAGGTACGCCACTGGCATGCACACTGCTAGATGCATACAGTACGACATGCATCTATGGAGTAACATACAGTACACCCAGGGCGAGGTATAATAGGGTCCGAGATAGCCGGAGGTGCGGGATGCTGACCAATATCACAGTTTTGCATTCTAAATTAATTTCCCTTTAAAAAAAAAGTCTGAGATTGGCCGGCATCTTGTACCTCCGGCGAACTCGGGGCCTAATTCAGACCTAATCGCAGCAGCAAATTTGTTAGCAGTTGGGCAAAACCATGTGCACTGCAGGCGGGGTAGATATAACATGCGCAGAGAGAGTTAAGGTGTCACAACTGAGGGCCTGAGCTGACGGGAGGCAGCCTCAGTTGTAGGGGCTGAGATGTACCGGAACCTGGGAGGTTGTATCAGACCCCTGGACATGTAAGTAACATGAATAATAACTGCCCGAAGGCGTGACCACGACAACTTGGATAAAAGTCAATGATGTTTATTATGACAACTCCGCAACACAGCAGCAGTAAAAGAAAACGTAAAAGTCAGCAAAGAATAAATACAGTTCCTGGGTACTACAGGATGGCAGGAGCCACAGCGCACTGGTAGTGTGAGATAGTTCTTATAATCTTCTAGATGGAAAGTCCTTACCAGGCCCGACTGTAGCAATGGAGACAACCCAGGATTGTGCCAGCTGGTGTTCCAGGAAAAGCTGGGTTGCTGAAGATAAAACGGCTGCTGTGGATACTGGCTGGAACCAGACTGTTGTTAGCACGGAGTGGATACTGGCTGGAACCAGTTAAATAATAAATGAACTTGGGAGCGATGAAATATGAACTGAAATGTAGAACTTGAGAGCGGAGAAATAATAATACCGGTGGAGAGTGGTAAAGTGTAGAAAGGACACCGGCCCTTTAAGAGAAGCTGTACTCTGCTGGAAGCTGAGCTGGAAGCAGGTAATGTTGTAGCTGGAAACAGATGAATCCACAATGGATTGGAGAGTCAGGCTACACCGCAGGTGGAATGCTGGTGCGGGTCTCTATGGTGGAAGTCTTGAGACAGGAGCTGGAACCTGGAAGACAATCACAGGAGAGAGACAAACAGGAACTAGGTTTGACAACCAAAGCACTGACACCTTCCTTGCTCAGGCACAACCTATTTATACCTGCAGCAAGGAAGGCATTGGCTAGGCAATTATGCAAATTAATAATACTGACAACGGATTGGTAGGAAAGATCAGCTGACAGAATCCAAGATGGCTGCGCCCATGCAGACACTTGGAGGGAAGTTTGGATTGTAAACCATGTGGTCTGGAAAACAGTAATGGCGGCGCCGGCCACCGGAGACAGGAGACGCCAGGCTGACAGATGCACATCCGACCACGCGGACACAGCGGAGGCCGCGGCTGACGTGATCGCCACTCAGAATGCAGAAGCTCAGGGACGGCGGCGGAGGCCGCGGGAGACGCCATGCCAGATGTATAAGGCGTTACTGTGACTGCGTCCAGAGAGACAGGAGAGGATGCGGGAATGTGCACATCAGGATAACAGATGGGATCCGGTCCTGGAGCGCTGAGCCAGCCTTAGGAGGCATCTGATAGGTAAGAAATGGCGTCCAGATACCCGGATCGTGACAGCACCCCCCCCTTTAGGAGTGGCCCCAGGACACTTCTTTGGCTTTTGAGGAAACTTGGAATGGAATCTCCGGACCAAGGCAGGAGCATGGACATCAGAAGCATTGGTCCATGAACGTTCCTCAGGGCCATAACCCTTCCAGTCAATAAGATACTGAAGTTGACCGTAACGGTGACGTGAGTCCAGGATCTTGGCCACTTCATACTCAACGCCTCGTTGAGTTTGGACTTTCGGAGTTGGAGGAAGTGAGGAATGAAACCGATTCAAGATTAGCGGTTTCAACAGGGAAACATGGAATGTCCTGGGTATTTTTAAGAAAGGAGGTAACTGGAGTCTGTAAGCAACAGGATTGATGACTTGATCAATTTTAAAAGGACCGATGAAGCGAGGTGCAAACTTCATACTGGGAACTCTCAACCTCAAATTCTTCGTGGATAACCATACCCGATCACCCACCTTGAGAGCAGGAACTGCTCGACGCTTCTTATCCGCAAACTTCTTGTACCTGAACGATGCCTTGAGCAGAGCTGATCGTACGCTCTTCCAGATATTGGCAAACTGATGCAAGGTGATATCCACTGCGGGAACAGAAGTTGCTGGAAGCGGTTGGAACTCAGGGACTTTAGGGTGGAATCCAAAGTTGGTGAAGAATGGTGTTGAAGAAGATGAAGAATGATACTGGTTGTTATGACAGAACTCGGCCCAGGGAAGTAATTGAACCCAGTCATCTTGAGAGGAGGACACATAGATGCGGAGGAAGGACTCCAAGTCCTGATTCACCCTCTCAGTTTGACCATTGGTCTGAGGATGGTAAGCCGTGGAAAACTTTAGCTTGACTTGGAGGACTTGACATAAACTTCGCCAGAATTTGGCTGTGAATTGAACTCCTCGATCTGAGATAATTTCCTCTGGAAGACCGTGGAGTCGGAAGATCTCTTGTATGAATACTTGAGCCAACTTGGAAGCTGACGGAAGACCGGTGAGAGGAATGAAGTGTGCCATCTTGGTGAACCGGTCAACTACCACCCAGATGGTATTGAACTTGTTGCACATGGGCAAATCTGTAATAAAATCCATCGACAAATGGGTCCATGGTCGACGGGGAACAGATAGTGGAACCAGTTGCCCCGCAGGCGACTGGCGGGATACTTTATGTTGGGCACACTTTGGGCAAGATGCAATAAACTCCAAAACGTCCTTTTTCAGAGTTGGCCACCAATAGGACCTAGAGATAAACTCCAGGGTTTTTTGGATACCTGTATGTCCGGCAAAGCGGGAAGCATGGGCCCAATGCATGAGCTTCTTCCTTAGTGTCGGCTTCACAAAACTTTTCCCTGATGGGGGCGTAGAGTCCATCCCTACCGTGGAGAATGCCAACGGATTTATAATAGGATGCTTGTCTGAAGACTCTGACTCATTTTCTTGCTCCCATGAGCGGGAAAGGGCATCGGCCTTGCGATTCTGAGAGCCCGGACAGAACTGGAGTTTAAAGTCGAATCTGGAAAAGAAAAGTGCCCATCTGGCCTGACGAGGGTTGAGACATTGTGCGCCTTTTAGATATAGAAGGTTCTTGTGGTCTGTAAGTATGGTGATTGAATGAGAAGCTCCCTCCAACAGATATCTCCACTCCTCTAGAGCGAGCTTGATGGCTAGCAACTCCTGGTCGCCAATGGCATAGTTGCGCTCCGCTGGGGAGAACTTCCGGGAGAAGAAACTGCAAGGATGTAAATGGCCATCTTTAGCCCTCTGAGATAACACCGCTCCTACTCCAACGGAGGAGGCATCCACCTCTAAGATGAAAGGAGAGTCGATGTCAGACTGTTTCAGGACAGGCGCAGAGATGAACCTCTGTTTCAAAAGATGAAAAGCTTGCATGGCTTCTTCAGACCACTTGGACGGGTTAGCACCCTTCTTGGTGAAAGCAGTAATAGGCGCCACAATGGTGGAAAAGTCTCGTATAAACTTTCGGTAATAATTGGCGAACCCTAAGAACCTCTGGACCCCTTTGAGGGTTAAGGGTACCGGCCAATTCTGGATTGCTTGTAGTTTCTCAGGATCCATCTCTAGTCCGGAACCGGACACAATGTACCCTAGAAACGGAATGGACTTGACTTCAAAGACGCATTTCTCTAATTTGCAGTAGAGATGATTGACACGGAGACGGGACAGAACCTCCTTTACCCAAAAACGATGTTCCTCTAAATTGTTGGCAAAAATGAGGATATCATCTAGATAGACCACGACATGACGGTATAGAATGTCTCTGAAGATCTCATTGACGAAATGCTGGAAGACAGCTGGAGCATTGCTCAATCCGAAGGGCATGACGAGGTACTCATAATGTCCGTCACGGGTGTTAAATGCGGTCTTCCACTCGTCACCCTCACGGATCCGGATGAGATTGTATGCACCTCTCAAGTCCAGCTTTGTAAAGATGGTAGCTCCGCTAACTCTGTCAAAGAGCTCAGTAATCAGGGGTAAAGGATAGCGGTTCTTGATGGTAATGTCGTTCAAACCTCTGTAGTCGATGCACGGCCGCAGACCACCATCTTTCTTTTTTACAAAGAAGAAGCCTGCGCCGGCTGGAGAAGAAGAAGGTCGAATGAACCCCTTTGCTAGGTTCTCTTTAATGTATTCCTCCATAGAATGCGTCTCAGGCAGAGACAACGGATAAGTTCGGCCTCGAGGTGGAACCTTCCCTGGAACGAGATCAATCGGGCAGTCCCATTCTCTATGAGGAGGAAGGATATCAGCAGAAGCTTTACTGAACACATCCGTGAAATCTTGATATGGAGGAGGTGGAACATCAGACGACCTGGGGGAGGAAGAACAGACAGGCAACACTTTAAACAAACATGTCTCAGCACAGGAGGAACCCCATGCCAGAATTTGCGTAGTCGTCCAATCAATTGTAGGATTGTGAAGACGGAGCCATGGAAGGCCCAGGACCACAGGATGTGTGGCTCTTGGAATCACTAAAAGTGAAATAAGTTCGGAATGAAGAACTCCCACTCTCAGACGAACTGGTAGAGTCCTTAGAGCAATAACTGTATCAAAAATTTTACTGCCATCCACGGCAGTTAAGGAAAAGGAGGAAGGAAGTCTCTCGGTGGGTAGGGACCACCGTTTAACATAGGCTTCGGTAATAAAGTTCCCAGCTGCTCCGGAATCCAGGAGGGCAATGACGTTCTGATAACGTTGAGCAACTTGAAGCGAGACTGGGAGATTACAATCTTGAGGGGATGGAGAGGAGATCATTACTCCTAGCCGGCCCTCTCCTTGGCGAGCTAGGGTCTGGAGTCCCGGACGTTTGGGACAGGCATTAATGGTGTGAGACGGAGCTGCACAATAGAGACAGAGAGACTCGGAGAGACGTCTTCGGCGCTCAGCAGGAGTTAAACGGGAACGGCCAAGTTGCATGGGCTCATCTTTAGATGGTGACAGTTGACGAGGAGGAGGAGCAGAAGATTTTGGAGCAGATGATCTTCCACGCTCAGTTGCTCTCTCTCTGAAACGTAAATCAACTTTCGTGCAGAGTGAGATTAGCTCATCTAACTTAGAAGGTAAGTCTCTGGTAGCTAACTCATCTTTAATACGCTCAGATAAGCCATGCCAGAATGCAGCATACAGGGCCTCGTCGTTCCATGCCAGTTCGGATGCCAGGATCTGGAACTGTATCAGATATTGTCCTACAGTACGTGACCCCTGGCGTAAACGGAGAATCTCGGATGAAGCTGAGGTTACCCGGCCTGGCTCGTCGAAGATGCGCCTGAATGTTGACACGAAGGCAGTGTAGGAAGATAGCAGGGTGTCGGACCTCTCCCATAACGGTGATGCCCAATCAAGGGCTGAGCCACTGAGAAGAGAAATAATGTAGGCAATTTTTGTACGGTCACTGGGAAAATTGCCAGGTTGTAGCTCAAACTGAATCTCACACTGGTTGAGAAATCCCCTGCAGAATCTTGGAGATCCGTCAAATTTTGCTGGCGTTGGAAGATGAAGACGTGGAGCAGAAATGGGTAAGGTGGGTGGGGTTATAGCTGGAGTCACTGTGGTTGACGCACCAGACGCGCCTGATCCACGGAGAGTTGTCTGAATCCCATCCAGCCGAGTAGAGAGATCCTGGAGACAGCGGATGATGTGGCCCTGTGCAGCCTCCTGATGTTCTAGTCGGGCTGCCAGTTCTTGCATCGGCCTGGCCGCTTGATCCTGGTCTCCGGCTGGATTCATTAGGTCAGTGCTTACTGTCACAACTGAGGGCCTGAGCTGACGGGAGGCAGCCTCAGTTGTAGTGAGATTTACCGGAACCTGGGAGGTTGTATCAGACCCCTGGACATGTAAGTAACATGAATAATAACTGCCCGAAGGCGTGACCACGACAACTTGGATAAAAGTCAATGATGTTTATTATGACAACTCCGCAACACAGCAGCAGTAAAAGAAAACGTAAAAGTCAGCAAAGAATAAATACAGTTCCTGGGTACTACAGGATGGCAGGAGCCACAGGGCACTGGTAGTGTGAGATAGTTCTTATAATCTTCTAGATGGAAAGTCCTTACCAGGCCCGACTGTAGCAATGGAGACAACCCAGGATTGTGCCAGCTGGTGTTCCAGGAAAAGCTGGGTTGCTGAAGATAAAACGGCTGCTGTGGATACTGGCTGGAACCAGACTGTTGTTAGCACGGAGTGGATACTGGCTGGAACCAGTTAAATAATAAATGAACTTGGGAGCGATGAAATATGAACTGAAATGTAGAACTTGAGAGCGGAGAAATAATAATACCGGTGGAGAGTGGTAAAGTGTAGAAAGGACACCGGCCCTTTAAGAGAAGCTGTACTCTGCTGGAAGCTGAGCTGGAAGCAGGTAATGTTGTAGCTGGAAACAGATGAATCCACAATGGATTGGAGAGTCAGGCTACACCGCAGGTGGAATGCTGGTGCGGGTCTCTATGGTGGAAGTCTTGAGACAGGAGCTGGAACCTGGAAGACAATCACAGGAGAGAGACAAACAGGAACTAGGTTTGACAACCAAAGCACTGACGCCTTCCTTGCTCAGGCACAACCTATTTATACCTGCAGCAAGGAAGGCATTGGCTAGGCAATTATGCAAATTAATAATACTGACAACGGATTGGTAGGAAAGATCAGCTGACAGAATCCAAGATGGCTGCGCCCATGCAGACACTTGGAGGGAAGTTTGGATTGTAAACCATGTGGTCTGGAAAACAGTAATGGCGGCGCCGGCCACCGGAGACAGGAGACGCCAGGCTGACAGATGCACATCCGACCACGCGGACACAGCGGAGGCCGCGGCTGACGTGATCGCCACTCAGAATGCAGAAGCTCAGGGACGGCGGCGGAGGCCGCGGGAGACGCCATGCCAGATGTATAAGGCGTTACTGTGACTGCGTCCAGAGAGACAGGAGAGGATGCGGGAATGTGCACATCAGGATAACAGATGGGATCCGGTCCTGGAGCGCTGAGCCAGCCTTAGGAGGCATCTGATAGGTAAGAAATGGCGTCCAGATACCCGGATCGTGACATAAGGCCCGTACACACTGGCCGATATATCAATAGAATGGCCGATATATTGCGGGTCCGTCGGCCTGTGTGTACGGGCAATAGGTCTGTGAACTCCGTCCTCACAGATATATCGCGTCGGCCCTGCAGCACAGCCGATGGCCAATATATCTACCGATATATTGGCACATCGCTGTGTGTGTATGGGCGACCAGCCGACCGCCCGTACACAAGCTGCGGCAGCCGGTGGTGATTGACAGCTGAACTGCCTGCCCAGGTCATGACGTCAGTCCCCAACTCATCACACTGCCTGATCCGTCCATAGATAGACTGTGTAGGGCATATAATGTGACCAAGCAGCATAAACTCACTGTCCTGGCTGAAGCACGCCTCTTAGTGCATCACTGTGGCATGGAAGGGGTCAATGTTTTTGTGGGAGGAACGTGAGGAGAAACGTTCAGGATCATGATTGGCTGGATGGTGAATAGGGGCTGGTCTGACATACATATAGTCTGCAGATCTAGGACATCCTGCCTCAGTTTTCCTCGTGACTGTTAAGTACTACTGCTTGTGCTTGTCAGTATTTATTCCATTTAACTTCCATTACTCTATCCTATTTCTCCCTGCCTTCTCCTCAGCCTTAATCTCTCTGTATTTCTTTTTCCTACCCTGTTCTTCCCTTCTTCTATCCATCTCCTCCCTGCCCCCTTTTTACTCCATTGAGTGCACGTGATGGCCGCAAGACCCAGGCGCGGCGCGGGCCTCCCTGCTTGGCTTCTGGACTCCTATGCGGTCCGGCCAAGACAGGGCAGGCCTGCTGCGGCTGGGGTGCGGTAGACACTGGGCATCCGCGGCCGGGCTCGGCCACCCGCTTCTGCTGCCTTACGCCCGCGTTCTCCGTCCCCTCCGCTAGCGGCTCTCTTCCCCTGGGGGGGGGGGGGGGGGTGTGCAGCCCCAATGATATTACACGCTCCAACGGGCGGGCGAGGGGTCGCGCAGCTGACGGACGCGGGGAGTCCATGCAGCGCGCGTGCTGCACCTGATATGGCCGCAACCAGTGGGGGCAGCCTCCATATACCTCTGGCTCTCATCCCCCTCTCCACTGGGCGGGCGGGGGGTCGCGCGGCTGCCGGAGGCGGTGGGTCCGTGCAGCTCGCGCGTGCTCATATATTTCAGGTCCGCACCAGGGAGCCCATATGAGGCCTCCTCTCGCTGGGCCTGGTGGGGATCATAATGTCCCAGATCAGGGCCGGGTAGCGCGCTCCCGTGGCGGGGCAGTGCGACGCGCCCACTCTGCTGATGGGTCGGTGCTGCCGACGAACCTTGCAAGGGCCGTCGCGCAGGGACGCTCTGCGTCCGCCTGCAGTGGGACGGGCCACCAGGCCTCTCCTGCCGTGGTTGGACCCGTGGCTCCACCCCCTTCTTTGGTTGCAAGCGCATCGCATAGTAATGCCGCCAGACGTTAATGTGCGCCCCCCGGCCACTCCCAGGCTGGGGGCCCGGCTGCAGGTTAATCGCCCCCTGTGGGGATGGAGGGGATGGTGGGCGCAGGCGGGTAACAAGTTGTCTGTCCCCTGCCGCATCCAGACTGATAATTCAGATGCTGCTGCGGACAGCCCTCTGTTGGACGGTGTGCTGCGTTTTTCTAGTAGTGACGGCGCTCAGGTATATGGTGCTGAGACCAATGCTCGGAATAGGAGGAGGTCACGGCGCAGGCGGGTCAGGCAGAGTTTATTGCAGCAGGACAGATATGCAGTGATACCCGACAGCGAGGGATCGTCCGGGTCCTTACTCCCGACGGGTGGTTTGCGAACCTTACGTGGGACGCGAGACTCACATGCCACGTTTGAGCTTAGAGCGCCGGTGACGGCGGCCGCACCTTTGGTGGACGCCACCGTCTTGTCTGCCAATTGTGCCGCAATCGTGTCGGCGGCGGCTCCCTTGTTATCCTCCGTACCCGGAGGACCGGGGCAGACCACCATTTCTTTGGCTGATAGCATCGTGCAGACTCTTGCGCCGCTCCTGTCCTCTGGCGGAACGGCCGGCCCACCAGCCCCGCTTGCGATCCTACCCTAATTGGATTAGGCGCATGTTGATCTTCGCGGCGTGTTATCTAGAGACGCGCCCGGACGAGCATATGAACCTAGTGCGCTATCAGTTCCTTATACACATGCTGTACCATAAGTACAAAGGGTCGGCTTGGCGACGTTATGATGAGGACTTCCGGCGCAAACAGCACGGCCGGGTGATCTACAATTTCGGTAAAAAGGATGTCGAATTGTGCTCTGAGCTGACACAGGGCTCTGTGGGCACCGAGGAGGGAGGTACGGCGAGAAGATGGCCAAAGCAGCCTGGCTCTCGTTCTACCGCTTTTCGAGTAGGTCCGTCGCGCACGGGCATGGCAAATGTTTTGCTTTCAATAATGCCCAATGTGACTTGGGGGGTCGGTGTCGTTTTCGTCACTCCTGCATCAGATGTGGCAGAGCCCATGGGATCAAGGACTGCACCAGTCCTGGGACAGGGGGTAATTCCGTCCCGCAGACCCGGCAGAGTCGCGTTTCCGCGGCCCCAGGCGCTGGCCATGGCCCCACCCCAATTAGGCTCCTGGCGCTCATACCCTGGCTGCAACGGTACCCGCTGCGGGTGGACGCCCAATTTTTGCACTCGGGTTTCACGTCCAGCTTCCCCTTGCCGATATCTGGGCTAGTGGGTCCCGGGGCTGGTACGAACTTGCGTTCGGCTCGGGAGTTTCTGGACGTGCTACGGCAGAAGGTTCAGGCTTAGGTGTCGTTGGGCCGGATGATAGGCCCTTATCGGGATCCCCCTTACCGGATTTGGTCTTGTCCCCTGTCGGGATTGTGCCAAAGAAGACCGCGAGCAAATTTAGGCCCATACAACATCTTTCCTGTCCCCTCGGCTCATCAGTAAATTATGCTATCCCTGATGATCAGTGTAGGGTCGTTTACCTATCCTTTGATTCGGCCATAGCTACCATTAGGTCTTTTGGTCCGGGGGCCGTGATGTGTACATTGGACATCCAGACGGCGTTTCGTCTTCTCCCTCTGCACCCTTCGGCAGAGCTGGCCATAGGCATAGGCAAAGTAGCCAATTGCCTAGGTCATTTGATATGCCTAGAGGCATCATCAGCTTCTGCTGATTAAAATGATATGCGGCATGCCTATATTCTGGCCCTCTTCGCACACTTCGGGTTTCCGGTGGCACCTGAGAAGACTGAGGGTCCCTCTTCCTCCTTAGTTTACCTCGGAATTCAGATTGATACGGTTGCCGGACTATGTAGGCTCCCAGTGGATAAGGTGTTACGTCTTCACGATGATATCCTTTATGCGCTTGCTGCGGGCAAGCTTACTCTCAAGCAGGCTCAATCCCTCTTGGGCCTGTTTAATTTTGCTTGCAAAGTTATCCCCATGGGTAGGGTTTTCTGCAGGAAATTGGAGCGGGCAGCAGTTGGGATTAGACGCCCGCATCATTTTCTTAGATTGTCCCTCGAAATTTGGAGGGATTTACGCACATGGGACGAATTTCTAGTTCGTTTCAACGGCAAGAGGCGGTCGTGTCTAGCACATCCTTGGAGCTTTTCACGGACGCCTCTGGTGCTTGCGGTTTCTGAGCTAATTTCGCTAGCCGGTGGTGCGCATCTCCTTGGCCGAGGGCCTGGATTAGTGAGCAATTCACGACAAACATGCTGTTGCTGGAAATTTTTCCCATAAAGGTCGCATTGGAGTTATGGCGTGATGCCCTGCGTAACAAAAAGGTGATCTTCTGGTTCGACAATTTGGGCTTGGTTTTTGCCATTAATAGGCAGAAATCCACTTCCTTGCCGGTCCTGCAGCTCATTGCGCAGATAGTCTTGCTGTGCTTGGTGAACAACATTACGTTGTGAGCCAAGCATGTCCTGGGCGTGCGTAACGAAATTGCTGATGCCCTTTATTGATGCGATTGGCAGCGGTTTAGGCGCTTGGCTCCTGCAGCACTAAACCAAGGGGAATTATATCCTGATTATGTGTGGCAGGTTATCCGCCCGGATTGGAGGATTTAGCCCACAGGTCATTGGCTCCTGCAACTTTCGCGGCTTATGTGGCCGCATGGGAGCGGTGGAGTCGCTACCTTCTGGAGAGAGGCCATAGTGGTAAGACCTCTCACGAATTACTTTTAGATTACATCTGGGTTTAGTACACCAACGGAATTTCGCGGGCGTATGTTGGTAGGGTTCTAGCGGGTATATCTTACTTTCTGCAGCTTCGGGGGGAAGTGGACTTTGCTAAGTCCTTTTTCCGACGGAGGGTGTTGAAAGGATGGGCTCGGGCGATCCCGCCCCGCCCGGACAATCACCGGCCAATCACTGGGGGGTAAATTTACTAAGATGGGAGTTCTATTTAAAATGGGATGTTGCCCATAGCAACCTATCACATTCCTGGTATTATCTTCTAGAAGGTGCTAGATAAATGAGAAGCAGAATCTGATTGGTTGCTAGGGGTAACATCCCATCTTAAATAGAACCCCCATCTTAGTAAATTTGCCCCTGGGTCTTTGTTGAGGCGGATTTTAGGATCCCTCCGGAGTATTTGCTCTTCGGGATATGAAGTTGGCCTCTTCATGACGGCCCTTACGATTGCCTTTCACGGTGCGTTCAGGATGGGCGAGCTGGTGTCCGTTTCTCGGATTACGTCCTCACCCATGCTGGTGGCCCACGTCGTCATACGCTCTGACGGTTTGTGGTGTAGGATTCAGCGCTCCAAGACTGACGTAGTCGGCAGGGGGAAGTGGGTTCGAATGGGTCGGGCTCGTGCGCGCGGCATTTGTCCAGTTACCGTGGCCCATTCTTATTCGTCCATACGGCCTCCAACGCCTGACGGGTGGCTCGTCCATAGTGACGGTTCCCCGTTGACCAGATATCAATTCCGGTCGGTTTTGGGGCGTTGTATTTTATACCTTGGTCTATCTCCGGCCGACTATGGGACTCACTCTTTCCGCATCGGCGCTGCTTCAGCAGCCCCTGCGGCGGGTTGGTCCGAAGTCAAAGTCCGGGCACTGGGTAGGTGGAGGTCAAGCGCTATATCAGGCCTTTTCCTCCCAGTGCGCCCATTTGTGGATTAGCTGCTCGTCACAGTCGTCATTTGCGATTGTGGGGGCCTTGAGGAATTTTTGCTTTATCGTTGGTTTTAATTACGGTTTTGGCCGGCCAACGAAGTTTTGTGGTTTTGCCTCAAGTCAAATTGGGAGACCCCCCCCCCCCCTATTAGGGACGCAGGTTAGGTTCCCCCTTTTTCTCCATATTCCCTTTATTTTGTTTATTAATCTCAGTCACACCCTTCTTTTGCAGGAAGGCAGCTAGATCCGCACTTTACATTGTTTTATCGGCCATTCCTATGTATACTGGCTGTCAGTGTCGGCTCTGGCTTGCAACACGACCCGGTTTCCGGAGCTGAGGGCTGTGCGCTGGTTGGGGTGTAGAGGCCTCCGCTGGGATGGCCTGCGTGATTGGCTGAGGTCGGCAGTCGGCCTTTTCTGGTATCCGCTTTTTCTGGTCCTGCATCTGGGTGTCAATGATCTGGTGCGCCGCACTGGGCTGGACATTCGCCTCGAGATCAGACGTCAATTGCTGGAGCTTATGGCAGACTGGCCATTTTGCCTGTTCCTCTGTTCAGACATTGGGGGTAATTCCAAGTTGATCGCAGCAGGAACTTTGTTAGCAGTTGGACAAAACCATGCTGCACTGCAGGGGGGGCAGATTTAACATATGCAGAGAGAGTTAGATTTGGGTGTGGTGTGTTCAATCTGCAATCTAAATTGCAGTGTAACAATAAAGCAGCCAGTATTTACCCTGCACAGAAACGAAATAACCCACCCAAATCTAACGCTCTCTGCACATGTTAAATCTGCCCCCCCTGCAGTGTACATGGTTTTGCCCAATTGCTAACAGACTTGCTGCTACAATCAACTCAGAATTACCCCCATTGTCCCTAGGAGGTCTTGGCGTGGAGCCTTTAACCCCGGGGCGATTGACCTGGTTCGGAGGCGCGTCAATTAGGTGGTCGGTCGCGCTGTCCTCCAGCAGGGCAGGCTGGTCGTGACGCACGGGAGAATCTCCTTCCGTGATCCGACGCAGTACTGGTCTGACGGGGTGCACTTGTCTCCGGCGGGTATGCTGATCTTTTTGGAGGACATTATTCGAGACGTTAGATTTGTTTACTTCGTATTCTGCTTTGTTTAGTTGAGTTGGGTTTTTTGAGTTCGGTGGCGGTGGCAGGTTGGTAACCTGGCAGTTGGCCGGTTTCTGAACGGTTATATTAGTTTAACTTAGGAGTTTATGGTAGTAAGTTCGGGTGTACTTTTAGGTTACTTTATAGTATTATATTTAATTTAGGGGCACCACCTGTACCCGGTGGGCCCATATGATAGATCATAAACATATGTGGATATCAGGGCCGGTGGCCCAATTTTTACCCGTAGGGGCGGAGTGTACCTCCGTCCCTGTAACTGTTGGTGGGCAGGGGTGGTGGCAGAAGGTCGACCCCTGGCCTTGGAGTTTGGATTTCCGATGTCTGCGATGGAGGCAGGAGGCCGATCCCCGAACATCTGGGGCAGAAGGCTCTCTAACACATATGTTTTTTATTGCTTCATTTTCTGTATTATAATGTTGATCACCCATGTTACGTTTTATCATGTTTAACCGTTCTTCTCCCCGCCACCTTAGTTAGAGAGGGAAGTCTGCATTTTAGTTTTAGTATTAATAGGCCTTCCTCTCACTCAAAAATAAAAAGCTGACCCCTTTCACGCCAAATACAGTTGTGTATTTATTTACTAAGATAAGTGTGCTTGAGTGGTGTGCGGATGCATCTGACGTGTGAAGTTTAATATCAATTGATCTGCAGATATATCTATCAGTGTGTACCCATCATTAGATTTGGGTTAGGTGTTTTCAAACTGAAATCTAAATTGCAGCGGAAAAATAAAGTAGCCAGTATTTACCCTGCACAGAAACAATATAACCCACCCAAATCTAACTCTTTCTGCAAATGTTATATACCATGAATTTATAATTTGGCAATACGTTATATTTCAATATTTAATTCTATAAAAATGCATTGTAACATTGGATGGCCTGATTTTTTTTAGTTTGATTTTTCTTTTTAATGTACATAGTTTAAATATAGAAAAAAAATATATAATAAAACTATTAAAAGATTTTATGTGATGTGTAAACGTCCTATTGTGATTGTCTCGGGACAGTCATTCATTTATATTGTCCCAAAGGGACGCAGTTAATTTGCTGGCTGCTGGGATCCTGTCGGTCAGGATACTGAAGCCGGAATCCCCACAGCCGACAATGCAGACAGCCGGAATCCCGGCGCACAGAGGCTATTCCCACTCGTGGAACGAGCCATCGAGCCCGGAATGTGACCAGCGCAGCAATCCCGCAAGGGGACTCTTTGCGCTCGCCCCGCTGCCGGCATTTTGGGATTTTGACAGCCAGTATCCCGTCCGCCGGGAATACGTATGTATTCTGTCCCAAATCCCTACCATCCATCTTATTCATGTGGGATATTGTTATATCACTTCTCATTTACTGTATGTTTCACAAGTGTATATGCTGTATAGGTATAACTACCTGTCCGGTGAAAGCGCAGGGGAGATTTTCGGCAACAATTATTTCGGTGGAATTCGGAAAACAGTTTCAGGAAACGGAACAGGACCGAATAGAAAGTTGTATCGTCTTCCAGCCAATTTAGAAAGTATCACATTTCAGGTACATTGTGTCAGTTTTTGTTGGACGTGATGTGTGAGCAGGTGCTGATATTGCAGAGTTATATACAGTAGAGCTTAGGAGGGGACCAAGAGGAAAGAGAGGGAGAGGTAGCTAGGGGGATGTGGCTGAGAGCAAAGGGAGGAGGCAGAGGATGATACAGTGATGCCTGCAGATGGGAGTGGAGAAAAAGGACGAGTTACGCAAATGTGCTGAGAACCAGAACGATAAACTTGGGGAGAACCAGATAGGAAATGGGCAGAGCATGGACTAATAGCGGCAGGCAAGGTTTGAGCGAAGCAGATGATGTATGCAGTGGAGTAGAGTGAATGAGGGTGGTAGTAAGGGGAAGGAAGAGTAAGAGGTAGGAGAGAAAGGAAGGAAGGAAGGAAGGAAGGAAGAGAAAGGAAGGAAGGGAGAAAGGAAGGAAGGAAGAGAGAAAGGCAGGAAGGAAGAGAGAAAGAAAGGAAGGCAGGAAGAAAGAAAGAAAGAAAGAAAGAAAGAAAGAAAGAAAGAAAGAAAGAAAGAAAGAAAGAAAGAAAGGAAGGAAGAGAGAAAGGAAGGAAGAGAGAAAGGAAGGAAGAGAGAAAGGAAGGAAGGAAGAGAGAGAAAGGAAGGAAGGAAGAGAGAGAAAGGAAGGAAGGAAAAGAGAAAGGAAGGAAGAGAGAAAGGAAGGAAGGCAGGAAGGAAGAGAGAAAGGCAGGAAGGGAGAGGGAAGAGAGAGAGGAAGGAAGGAAAAGAGAAAGGAAGGAAGAGAGAAAGGAAGGGAGAGGAAGGAAGAGAGAAAGGAAGGAAGGAAGAGAGAAAGGAAGGGAGAGGAAGGAAAGAAGGAAGGGAAGGAAGGAAAGGAGAGGAAGGAAAGAAGGAAGGAGAGGAAGGAAGGAAGGAAGGAAGGAAAGAAGGAAGGAAGGAAGGAAGGAAGGAAGGAAGGAAGGAAGGAAGGAAGGAAAAGAGACAGGGAGGGTGGGAAGGAAGGAAGAGAGACAGGGAGGGAGGGAAGGAAGGAAAGAAAGAACGAAGAGAGAGAGAGGACAAGTCACGCAAATGTGCTGAGAACCAGAAAGATGACCTAGGGGAGAACCAGAGATGAAATGGGCAGAGCATGGACTTATGGCGGCAGGCAAGGTTTGAGTGAAGCAGATGATGTATGTAATGGAGTAGAGTGAATGAGGGTGGCAGTAAGGGGAAGGAAGAGTAAGAAGTAGAAGAGGAGGGAGGGGAGGGAGAGAAGGAAGGAAGAGAGACAGGGAGGAAAGGAAGGAAGAGAGACAGGGAGAGGAAGGAAGGAAGGAAGGAAGGAAGGAAGGAAGGAAGGAGACAGGAAGAAGGAAGGAAGGAAGGAAGGAAGGAAGGAAGGAAGGAAGGAAGGAAGGAAGGAAGGAAGGAAGGAAGGAAGGAAGGAAGAGAGACAGGGAGGGAGGGAAGGAAGGAAAGATGGAAGGAAGAGAAACAGGGATGGAAGGAAGGAAGAGAGGGAAGGAAGGAAGGAAGAGAGGGAAGGAAGGAAGGAAGGAAGGAAGGAAGGAAGGAAGGAAGGAAGGAAGGAAGGAAGGAAGGAAGAGTGACAGGGAGGGTGGGAAGGAAGGAAGGGAGACAGGGAAGAAGGAAGGAAGAGAGACAGGGAGGGTGGAAGGAAGGAAGGAAGGAAGGAAGGAAGGAAGGAAGGAAGGAAGGAAGGAAGGAAGGAAGGAAGGAAGGAAGGTCACAGATCTGGAATTCAGAATTCTAGTAAATAGATGACAAAAAAGACTATTTTGTTATACTATCTTTTTGACATATTTTCAACATGTCCTCCTGAAGGTGGAAAATGAAACGGATGATGTAGCTTCTGATTTCTATGATAGTCTGAATAATTTCAGGCGTGACAGTAGCAGTAGTCATTCAGCAGCGTCTTCTGGATCGAGCGGTTTTGGAATTCCAGTGTTATTCAGTGTGAAATCCAGCTCAAAATGGACATCAACGTCATCTTTTAAGGAAACTGTACAATCCTCTAACAAAAAGGTGTAGTTATTATATTACAGTATATGAATTTAATGATAATGTGTTCTTCAAACCTTGAACTCAACGCAGTGTTGTGTGGCCTGTCACAGCCAGGTCCACATTGGACTGGTCAGAGCACAGCCCTAAGAGAAGAGAGGGAATACATTATTATTTGACCCCCGAACCCACTGGCACTACTGCAGCAGGAGGCATCTGCATGTAATAGATGCCTCCTGCTGCATTTTCATACAGCGCTATCACTGCTGCTTCCAAGGCAGTTATGGTAATTCCAATCCCATCTGAACCAGGCCCAGTATGCACTGGGTGTGTCATTCCTCCACCTCTGTCCTCCCAGACAAGCCCTGTCTCAGGTAATCAGTACCCATTCCCCTTTTAACATGTAAATGGATGCAAGGTTGGAACTTACAACAGCCCAGTACCTATATGAACTTGCTCAAGCAGACAGGAACTACATGGGTGGTAGTGCATTTTTTTGGATGCTAGATGCTCTATATATTCACATTTACTGACCGACCACAGCCCTAGGTACTACCAATGCTTTTAACTACGTAAAAAAATAAAAATAAAAAAATAACATAAAATGATTCAAATCATGTTACTCTTAAGGGCCCTACACACTGGCCGATTGGCCACCGAGATGCCCGATGGCCGATACGGCTGACGGACACCCCGGCGGTGGGGGAGAGGGGGTCTGGGTGGGAGTGAAGTTTCTTCACTCCCCCCATCACCCAGCCCCATGGTCCTGCATGCTAATATGGACGATATTGTCTGTATTGGCTTGCAGGCTTAAACGAGCCATCACCAGCGATCATTGTTAGTGCATACACACTGAAAGATATGAACGATATCTCGTTCATTAATGAACGAGATCGTTCATATCTTTCGGTGTAATCGGTAAATGTGTAGGACCCATTAACGAAATAGGTTTTCAACAAATGTTATGAAATCTGTCTGATGTTAATAAAGAGAGGACAATAAATTATATTTTTTCTTTCCCAGAACTCTAATTTTATTAGGGTCAGTAAAGTGATCTCAGTGTCAGATTTCACTATGAAGAAGGACAATCTCTGGCTATCAAATGTCTTTCTGGCGGATCTTTATCTTCTTCCCTTGGAATATAACTATCCCCTGTATAGTAGAATATTTAATAACTTTGGCACCCATTACATCACTAAAGGCAAAATGGGTGGATCCTATGACCTCCTCTACCAGTATAGCGCAGAAGAAATGAAAACGTCAGGTAAGGCCGTCAAACGAACAATCATATAAAACAGCCGCAGTAGCCGCTTGGTTGTAAAGTGTATTACAGATTAAAATAAATAGCTATAGTATATACAGTATTCATAATTCAAAATGATCCAGCCCACTTAGAACATGATTCTGAGTCATTCGCAGTTTTCCGTCTGACCCCGGATGCCTGCTTACTACATTATGGCAATGCGAGAATCCACCTTCATATAATAAAAGTCTGCGGGACTGCATGTGAGAGACTATCCTGCCCACTGTTCTTACATAGGCAGCTGCAGCTGTCATTATTAGCAATGAGACTTACCCCAGCCTTATCCTGGGTGCAACAAGACGTCCCATCCCCATCCTACGATCCAGTAAGGAAGTAGGCTTTCATGACCGTGACACTCTCACAGATCTGTTCCATGTGATCTCATGGTTGCCACCCAGTTACCACCCAGAAATGCCCATTTCACAGAAGGTTTGGTCCATTGATGGACTAATTAACCTGTACACACTAGTATAGCTGATCCTGCGCATGCAAAAATGCCGATCTCTGTCCTTGGCACATGCACGGTATGCTGAAACCTGCAAGATGTGTCCATATCTGAGGGTAGATCCGACTCAGATTCAAGGGGGCTGACGCAGAGTGAGTGCTGCGCCAGTCTGTGTAGGGGTTAGTGTGTGATTTCGCTCTGCAAACACACTTATACGCTCTGCTGTAGACCTTCGTGCAAATGGCACGCCTGCATGCGCTCATTGAGGAGTGAAAAGTGATTAAGGGGGCATTCTAACATAGGCCATATACCGTATGGGCATGGTTACGCAAATGAGGAGACCTGCAGAGAAACGCATATACGCCTGTTATGGGGCATGCCTACAGAGCAGGTACACATACTGTACACACTGATGATGGTAGTGGCGCATGGACATCTGAAGTAGAGATATGTGTGGATCCCCGTGTTATGGTCTTGGTTCTAACTCATCATCGTATTTTGGTTTTCACAAAACCACCCTCAAGTGTTTTGGTTAGAATTTGTTTGTTTTTTATTTGGTAGGAAAAAAGAAAAATCCATAATCAGTGAAAAAAATGTATAAAAACAGCTAAAATCATGTAATTTTTGCAATCCAAAACACAAAATTCGGATTTAAAATCTGAATTCCAAACTGGGAAGATCTGAACCGAAACTCAGTTCGGAACAGATGTCCTTGGGAGATACGGACTGGGTTTTGGTTTGGATCCACAAAATTTGGGTGGATTCAGATTTCTGGATAACTGAACCGCGCATCTCTAATCTCAAGTACGTATGGCTCTGTACATGTGCAGGAATAGGATATTTCTTTGTGCTCTATTATTGTGACTTGAGCCCTTTTTCTTCTAAATTCACCAAGGAATCCAAGGTTAGAACATAAATAATACCAGAATGGAGCACAAAGGACTTGCATAGAAGAGGTTTGGGAATTTAAATTCAAGGAAACATTTAACACTACAAGCAGGACTCAGTTTTGGCCCATTATTCATAGAAATTACCAAACAGTTCACCCTGTTACACTGTAGTGATATCCAGAGTTTGTGGGGAGATATATTTAACAGTGTAAAGACTAGAGTGGACTAGCTTCTGTCCAGTGGCATCACTATGGGGGTGCGAGCCACACTTGGGTGTCACCAGTGCCAGATTAAGGTCCACACGGGCCTGGAGCTGAGATTTCGGAAGGGCCTATTATGTGCCGATGCAGGTAGTGTGATCAGTGCCATAGATAAGTTCTCCTGGGAGGGTAGGGTTGGTGTGGTGATATACTATATCACTGCAGTACCTCTCTACACTACATCAAAAAGCTACCTCCACACACAACATCACTGTGATACTTATTCACACTACATCACTGTACTACAACCCTGCAGTATATAACTACGCTACCTCCTCACACTACATCTCCACACTATTTCACTGCACTACCTCTCTATTCTACATTCCTGCACTACATCTACCTCCCCATACCACATTATTACCTTCCCACACCACTCTAATGCGCTACCTTCCAAAACCACATTACTGCGCTACCTTCCTGCACTTCCGTACTGCGCTGCCTTCCTGCACCACTTTACTGCGCTACCTTTCTGCATCACCGCACTGCACTATCTTCCCACACCACATTACTCCGCTGCCTTCCCACACCACATTACTCCGCTGCCTTCCCACACCACATTACTGCGCTACCTTCCCGCACCCTATTACTTCGCTACCTTCCCGCACCCTATTACTGTGCTACCTTCCCGTACCACCGCACTGCGCTACCTTCCCACACAATACTGCACTGCCTTCCCAAACCACATTAATGAGCTACCTTCCCATACCACCGTACTGCGCTACCTTCCGGCACCCCATTACTACCTTCCCACACCACACTACTGCGCTACCTTCCAAAACCACATTACTGCGCTATCTTCCCGCACTCCAGTACTGTACTACCCTCCCACACCACTTTACTGTGCTACCTTCCCGCACCACCCTACTATGCTACCTTTCCGCACCACTTTACTGCACTACCTTCTCATACCACCGTACTGCGCCACCTTCCCGCACCACCCTACTGTGCTACCTTCCCACACCACTTTACAGCGCTACCTTCTAGCACCACCGTACTGCGCTACCTTCCTAAACCACATTACTGCGCTATCTTTCCGCACTCCAGTACTGCACTACCTTCCCACACCACCCTACTGTGCTACCTTCCAGCACCACATTACTGTGCTACCTTCCCACACCACTTTACAGCGCTACCTTCCCGCACCACCGTACTGCGTTACCTTCCAAAACCACATTACTGCGCAATCTTTCCGCACTCCAGTACTGCACTACCTTCCCACACCACCCTACTGTGCTACCTTCCAGCACCAAATTACTGTGCTACCATCCCACACCACCCTACTGTGCTACCTTCCCGCACCACTTTACTGCGCTACCTTCCCGAACCACCCTTCTGTGCTACCTTCCCGCACCACTTTACTGCGCTACCTTCTAGCACCACTGTATTGCGCTACCTTCCAAAACCACATTACTGAGCTATCTTTCCGCACTCCAGTACTGCACTACCTTCCCACACCACCCGACTGTGCTACCTTCCAGCACCAAATTACTGTGCTACCTTCCCACACCACCCTACTGTGCTACCTTCCTGCACCACTTTACTGCGCTACCTTCCCGCACCACCCTACTGTGCTACCTTTCCGCACCACTTTACTGCGCTACCTTCTAGCACCACCGTACTGCGCTACCTTCCAAAACCACATTACTGCGCTATCTTTCCGCACTCCAGTACTGCACTACCTTCCCACACCACCCTACTGTGCTACCTTCCAGCACCACATTACTGTGCTACCTTCCCACACCACTTTACAGCGCTACCTTCCCGCACCACCGTACTGCGTTACCTTCCAAAACCACATAACTGCGCAATCTTTCCGCACTCCAGTACTGCACTACCTTCCCACACCACCCTACTGTGCTACCTTCCAGCACCAAATTACTGTGCTACCTTCCCACACCACCCTACTGTGCTACCTTCCCACACCACCCTACTGTGCTACCTTCCCGCACCACTTTACTGCGCTACCTTCCCGCACCACCCTACTGTGCTACCTTCCCGCACCACTTTACTGCGCTACCTTCTAGCACCACTGTATTGCGCTACCTTCCAAAACCACATTACTGAGCTATCTTTCCGCACTCCAGTACTGCACTACCTTCCCACACCACCCGACTGTGCTACCTTCCAGCACCAAATTACTGTGCTACCTTCCCACACCACCCTACTGTGCTACCTTCCCGAACCACTTTACTGCGCTACCTTCCCGCACCACCCTACTGTGCTACCTTCCCGCACCACTTTACTGCGCTACCTTCCCGCACCACCCTACTGTGCTACCTTCCCGCACCACTTTACTGCGCTACCTTCCCGCACCACCCTACTGTGCTACCTTCCCGCACCACTTTACTGCGCTACCTTCCCGCGCCACCCTACTGTGCTACTGTTATGCACACCAGTGCCAGCAGGAATGTACTGGTGTCTGAACGGTGAGGGATGCAAAACAAATGAACTCACAGACAGACTGGGGAATATGACATTACATACACAGAAGGCGATAGGGTAACAAAATAAACACAAAGTGAACAGAGAAGCCCAAAGGCTAAGAAACTGGGTGTCTCCCTAGTATTAGGAATGCTCAGATGGAAAGAAGTGAGATGTAGTGATTTAATACGTAGAGAACCCGAAATGCTGTTGCTAAGGGCAACAGCAAAACCCTAAAGGGTTACCAACGGGTGTGGCAGTAAACTCCTTGGTCAGAGATGGAATAATAGACACAAGGAGAGTCTCCACAATCCTAGTCCTCACTTGCAGTGCACTGGTTCAACTTACTGCCACTAAACTGACACCTGAACACCTTGCACAGTGAGAAAGGATTTTGGCAGGCAAGTCTGAGAATACAGCCGCAAACTTGCTAGGTTCACAGAGTAGCAAAAGAACCCCAGCAGGTTAAACGACTGACTCCAGTCTTACTGCTAGGTCTGGATTGACAGAGTGTAATACCAAATCCCAAGGCCTATTTGCAGTAAGCAACAAACAAATACAAAGTTTACACAGTACTAGCTAGCTTTCAGGAACTGACTAACCAACAAAGATTCAGCAGCATCTGCCTAACCTGAGAAGAGGGTTTATATAGCAGGTGCTGTCCACGCCCCACTCAGACCTCACAGACTGTGAGCACAAAAACCAGCACCGGATCCCCTGCCGTGCACAGAGCCTGTAACCACTGCACAGCAAAAGACCCGAACCGGAGTATCAGCTACGCTCAGGTTACTCCGCTAGCACTTGTCTCCCAGTTGCCATGACGACGTGGCAGCACAGAGCAGGAGACCCTAACAGCTACCTTCCCGCACCACTTTACTGCGCTACCTTCCCGCACCACCCTACTGTGCTACCTTCCCGCACCACTTTACTGCGCTACCTTCTAGCACCACCGTACTGGGCTACCTTCCCACACCACATTACTGCGCAGATGGGGTATAGGAGCAGGAGGGAGGCAGGCCTGGTCCTGGAGGTGGTAGGGTCTCTATGGATGTCTCTGCATACTCAGAATGCAGCTGCAGCAGGGCAACTCATGGCTGGGGAAGGGACTAGACACAGCATCTGAGAAGAAGTGAGCACAGGGCCAGCCCGAGCTTAATTTGTTTGGTAAATGACTATAGATTTTGGCACCCCTTGATGAGATTAGATTTATAAAGTGACAGCGCGCACTGCAAAAATGGGTGACTGGGGTAGCAGGGAGATAATGGGTGACAGGTAGATAGTGGGTGACTGGGGAGGCAGGGGTGCAGGGGAG
Organism: Pseudophryne corroboree; assembly: GCF_028390025.1. NCBI lineage: Eukaryota > Metazoa > Chordata > Amphibia > Anura > Myobatrachidae > Pseudophryne > Pseudophryne corroboree. Next base: position 92,303,366 of record NC_086444.1, on the reverse strand, counting down.
ATAGCGGGTGACGGGTGATGGGAAGATAGCAGAAGCAGGGTGACTGCGGAGGCAGGGGTGACAGGGAGTGGATAGTGGATGACTTGAAGATAGTAACAGGGTGATATAAAACAATTAATAGAGAGCTTTTACAGAAGATATATATATATATAGTGTCTGTGTGTGTGTATGTATGATATATATATACACAGTACACACATATATAAAAATCGATGGCCACTGTATAAAGAACATATAATGATAGGGAGACAAAATAATACTAATAAAGAGAGAGAAGAGAGACTACACAGGGTGCTTCTCCTGCCTGGCCTCCATCTCCCCTCACCTTGCCCACTTGCCTCAGCCCGGAGCGGTTGGGGGATAAGATGAACTTGACTCCGCTCTCTCGCTGGCTGCTAGCCGCCCGTCTCTCCTTCTGTCCGCGACCTCTGCCCCGGCCCCCGGCATAAATGGCCCCAGCGGCAGGCACCTCCGTGCAGTCTGTCCTCTCTCCCATCCCTCTCTGTCACCGCTGCTGCTGGCCGCGCAGCGCGCGCTATCTCCCTTGCTGCCAGGCGGGCGGGTGGGCAGCAGCACATGCGGGTGACCAGTCGGCGGTTTGCTGCGGGATTTGTCACGTGTGTGGCAGACCGTGACAGTGTCCTTAATTGTTTCCTTAACTTTCCTATCTGCAGCTGCACAATCTGAGGAAGCTGTGGGCCTATTTTGGAGAGTGGGCCTGGAGCTGCAGCTCCAGTAGCCCCTTTGTTAATCCGGCCCTGGGTGTCACCCTCAGAAGGGGTGGCACCAAAATGCCATTTCCTCCATAGTGACAGGAGCTGGGTGCTGCAGGGTGATATTATCCTCCAGCACCCAGCTCCTGTCACAGAGTAGGAACTGGCAGTGCAGGCGCTAGTCTCTGGGGACAGCCCAGCATATCCTGGGGTCCTTCTGGGCATCTCCTTGGCACAAACCGGAGTAATATAATCAGGATTCTGCAGCAAGGCCCACTTCTTTCATGTTGGACCGCGCCACCTTTTCAGGTGCATGAGTGAAGGGGGGGGGGGGGATGTATAATGTGCACCGGGTGTCACCAGACCCGATGGTACCTCTGCTTCTACCTATCATTTTATAGAATGTACTTGATTAAGGATACTTCAATGCTGTTGGTGCTGTAGGCAACTTCTCCACTTGCCCACTTCTCCCCCCCTTGATACATCTCCCGCTCAGTTTGTAGTGTCCATGGAATATATCACATGCTTTCTTAATGACTAGGTCAAAAACCTTTCATGAAATCTGATAAGATCCCTGAGACTTTTTAATTTTCCCTAACCCATCACCTTGAATAGTTTCGCTACCCCTTCTGTCTGACTTGGTGTGACTGGCTGCTTGGGTCCTTGAGTATCCCATCCCTACCAAATCCCATCTTTTATCTTCCAGTCTTCCTTTTCCCTTTGAAATAATGATATACAGAAAACATTACACCAGGACCTAAAGCTCCTGCACATATTGTAGATGTGGCCTCCCTACACACAGCCTCAATATGCCATACGGTGTGGGATGACCGCTGCAATGGAGCCGCTCTGAGAAGTCCAACATACCATCTTTGTCTTACATTTTGCATCTTACTTTCTCTGCAGACGTAGTGAAATACCACTCACAGTCAGAGCCGGCCTTAGGCATAGACAAACTAGGCAAATGCCTAGGGCATTTCGTATGCTTAGGGGCACCAGCAGCTTCTGCTGATTAAAATGATATGTGGCATGCCTATATTTTGTGTGTGACTGTGGCTGTATCTGCATACGAAATGTGTATTCCTGGAAATTACTGTAATGTAGCATTTCGTATGCGGATACAGCAGCAGTTGCCCAAAGAATATAGGCATGCTGCATATCATTTTAATCAGAAGAAGCTGCTTGTGCATCCTAGCCACATAGTACTGCAAATAAGATGTATTTTTATAACCAAAAGGCGCTCCGACGTTAGCAGAGCTGCCAGCTGACTCATGCCAGGCATCTCCTGCAGAACTAGCGGCGGTGCTAGGGGGCACCAGCCAAAATCTTGCCTAGGGCATCATATTGGTTAGGGCCGGCTCTGCTCACAGTGTACCAGCTGGTTAAACACGCAGATGAAGCACAGTGGAACTTGGCGTCAGAAGAAGCTGCTCCCGCTGCATTGTAGCACTTTGTATCCGCCCCTGGCTCCACCCCTATTCAAATACTAGATTAAATAGCTGTCATCATTATCTGCACACACTTGCGCCAGGTCTAACCATGGTGCAAGAGATCTGTCTGAAATCTTATGAATCTCTCTATAGGCACAATTCAACATAGCTCGAAATTCCGCCTACAGGCCTATGCCATGCCCTAACTAAACGCAGCCTATGCACAGACACTCTATGGCTATACAGTTACACTTACTCAATCATAAACGGAGATGCAGCTAAAAGGCGTACGAAGCAGAAACTGTTGGTGTATACATTCACCTACAGAGCATGTACAGCACTTAAAAATGCCAAATTCATCCACAAAACACAGACTCTACATTAGCTCCCAAGCCTCTTTCAAACAGTCGTAGTTTGTGTCTATAACTCACCGTGGTCCAGATTTATCAAGCCTTGGAGAGTGATAAATTGATCAGTGATAAAGTACCAATCAGCTCCTAACTGCCATTTTTCAAACACAGCCTGTAACATGGCAGTTTGGAGCTGATTGGCTGGTATTTTATCTCTGACCACTTTCTCACTCTCCAAAGCTTGATAAATCTGGGCCCCTGTAACTACAGTAGCATGTGAATGGGAAGTTCATGGAACCAGGTCAACCCATATGAGGAGAGAGCAGTGCTGCATGGGATAGGAAGGGCAGTCTTGGGGCTTAAATCAGACCTGATCGCTCCTCTACAATTTTGCAGAGGGCTGCGATCATGATAGCCGCCGCCCACAGAGAGTGAAAACCCGCCCCGTGCGAATGCATGCATACGCCGTGCGAAAACTTTGCCAGGCAGCGGACATCTGCAAATCCATTCGCATCACACTCACCATCGAATGTTTTTCCCATTCTGTGCCACCTGTGCAGTCTGTACATAACCCGAGACTTACTCTTACAGTGCGATAGAATCATGCTGATCGGGGCCAGAGCTAACGTCACACACACCCACCCAGAAAACGCATTGGGCACGCCTACGTTTTTCCTGACACTACCAGAAAACGTCCAGTTACCACCCCCAAACGTCCGCTTCCTGTAAATCAAGTTGCATACTCCTAGCGATCCAAATTTTTGCACGATTCTTTCGCAGTTTGGCCTTGCGCCTGCGCATTTTGTTCCATACGTATGCGCAGTCATTCGATAATCGTCCATCATGCAAAATCACACAACAGCGATCAGGTCTGAATTAGGCCCTTGGTTCCTGGTATTTTTGCTAAACGCTTCATTTCTTATTAACGGTCAAGTTCTTTTTTTTTTTTTCTTTTTGGTTTTATTTTTACAAAAATATATTTTGACAGGTCTAACCCAACAAGAATCAAAAGAATGTTCATCGTGGGAAACACGCATTAGGATTTTGTTCTGGACCATAAAAAAACAAAAAAACAAATGCACAACAAACAAGATGACAGAGCGCTATGATGGTAAGTTGGGTGGGTCGGGTACATTACTTGACAGTCAACATTTAGACACCATAATGACGACATGTGACATGGACTATATGTTGACAATCAAAAAGGTAGACAGTCAAAATGTGGACCGGAAAAATGTCAACCTTTAAAATATAGTCAAATTATAAGGTCAGCAAAAAAAGTCGGCAGCTGCTCAAAGCCAGCCTGTGAGAGCCTTCGGTGTACACGCTGCTAGGAACAGCAGACCCTTTATGTCCGGGCATGCTGGCAATTTTTGTTCCACAAGTGCCATTATGCCTGGCCAGGCTTGTTGGGACTTTTTATACCTATTGTATAGAACAATATTCTTAACTCTTTAATCACCAGTACCTCCGCACCCACCGCTCAGGTATGCATGGAATAGCCACCCAACTGGTTCAGCCCGGTTCTGGTTGTTGTCCAGGCCCCAGTAATTCCATTGGGGCATGGACACTGTAAAGTCTGTGCAAAAATCTCCACAGGACTCTGGAGAGCTGTAGAAGTGTATGTTTACTAACTGCTATAAAATGGCTGCAGAGGCACTTCATGTATAACAAACACTTTTGTATAACAACAAGTGGATGGCAACGGTGCAACCTGCGCCATCCACATTCAGCATACATCTACACACTTTGCCATATTTAAAAATAAAAAATGTGTCTGAAACAGTACGTGTACTGTATGTGGTTATGGACCTTCTCTGTAGATATCATCTCTGACAAAGATAAGGTTGCCGTTAAAATTCACAATAAGAGCTGCATTCATTCAAATCTGGCTCCCTGTGTATTGCATTGTTTTGTCGCACACTAATTCATTCCCCCATGTCTCCTCCCACCATTTTTTGCTGTTTAGGTTCATTTTTACAGTCATCAGAAAAATCGGTTTCCCTTACAAAAGGGGGACGATCTGAATACGCTGCTAAACTAGCCTGGCAGAGAAAGGGGTCCTTTCCTGGGAATCAAGTTTACACAGATTGGGTTGCTTCTGTAGCAGACAACCCGGAAATAGTGCAATTTGAGGTAAGACAATATTTATCTAAGAAATAAGTTGTTTTGACATTTTCTGCTCAATTATAGAAATAATTTAAAAAAAATGAATGTTTTTGTAATTTTTGCATTTATTCCTTGTATAGTGTACTTAAAATAGATATTTCACTATACTACCAAAAGAAATTTCTACCTGAATGATGACAAATGTACAGTTTAGCCAACCCATTGTTACACAGTACAGCTCAATCATGAAGGTATAAAATTCCTGCAGAAGTCTTATTTAGTATAAGGCGCCCATAATTTTATTGCGATTGACATAAACACTTCTTTAAGCTAGCTTATCACTAAAATAACAACACACTAAAATAACGACACGGACACGTTAGCTGTAGTTAAAGGCCAGACGATATTTATTGATCGCTGACCTGTTCTTTAAACTATAATTGTAATTGAATTGATTTTATATTGGAGGATGGCAAAAGGACCAGTCGCTACCAGACACTAGCTCCGGTCCGTTGGATGAAATCCAACCACCAAGGAGGGGAGTACACCAAACCCCGCCTTCTCCCTGCATAACCCGCATTGTGCAGGCCTCACCACTCTTTTCTCTGGCAAACGTTCGGTTCCCGCAGGGGAACGTCTAAATGTCCAACCGCAAGGTAAGGACACACCTGCCGTCCTTCTAAAGAGGGTGCCCCACAATGACCACTTATGCCCATCTGACCGCTGGTTGGTAGCGACTTCCCGCCAATCTGGCTGTCAAGAGCCCACCGAGAAAGACAAGATGTAGGAAAAATAAAATAAAAATAAAATTATGTTCAGGGCGGGCGGGAGGGCATTCCAAAATGGCAAGAGGAAGCTGAGTCACATGATCATGGCTTATATATTCTTCCAAGACCAACCCCTACACCCTTGATGGACAGCCCTATAATCCTATAGGAAAATACCCAAGAAAACACACTGATCTGCCTAGCAACTGCTTAGACACCAACAACCAATCACAAAAAATTGGACTCTTATATGGCTTCAGGCTTATGCAGCCTTCAGCTTATCTAAGGCGCCCATAATTTTATTGCGATTGACATAAACACTTCTTTAAGCTAGCTTATCACTAAAATAACGACACACTAAAATAACGACACGGACACGTTAGCTGTAGTTAAAGGCCAGATGATATTTATTGATCGCTGACCTGTTCTTTAAACTATAATTGTAATTGAATTGATTTTATATTTGAGGATGGCAAAAGGACCAGTCGCTACCAGACACCAGCTCTGGTCCGTTGGATGAAATCAAACCACCAAGGAGGGGAGTACACCAAACCCCGCCTTCTCCCTGCATAACCCGCATTGTGCAGGCCTCACCACTCTTTTCTCTGGCAAACGTTCGGTTCCCGCAGGGGAACGTCTAAATGTCCAACCGCAAGGTAAGGACACACCTGCCGTCCTTCTAAAGAGGGTGCCCCACAATGACCACTTATGCCCATCTGACCGCTGGTTGGTAGCGACTTCCCACCACAGAGGTTTAACAAACCGCCCCGCCATCCAAACCAATAAAAACCAGGAAAGGAGAAAGCTAGCTAAAAGGACCAGAACCCCAGGTAAGACAAAACCTGCAAAATTTCAGCCGGAGAAGACGAAACGCCTTCCCTCCTTGTCGAAACTGCGGCTGACGCAGTACCAGCAGAGGATGCCTGACCACCTAAAAGCCGTAACCCAAAACATCAGTTGTCCTATGCGCCAAGTAATGCCCTGCTGCCCAAAAATGTAAGAGCGGCCAAACCAGCCATTCCCATTCAACCTTTGACGGCTGCAAAAGAAAAACACCCTGAAATCCTCACTGACAGACATCACATAGGAAAACCAAGTGACAGATAACAGAACTAACCCAAGTGAAGGAGAAAACTCAAAAAACCTCCCGTGGACCTTTGATGAGCCAATTGTAATCAGGCCCCCTCGGAGGAAAATGTAAAAATTCACTTCACACCCTCGATTCCTGAACGCTACTTGTTCAAAAACCGACGGGTAAACAAGTTTTTGGGTTAGCACAACAGGCGCCACTAAACATTATCCACATGCAGAAGGCTTATAGTAAGCATCCCTCCACGGAGCACCTCCTGAATAGCTGCCGTGGAGGACCCTGTGGCTGCCGCACGGTAGCCACCCCCATCCGCAAGGAATAGGACCCAAAAAGTATAACTTCAACGGCCCACGTACTGCATCGCCGCCATGGAGGAACCTGTGGCTTCCGCATGGTAGCCAGCCCCATCCGTAAGGAATAGGACCTAAGAAGTATATCTCCAACGAAACCACCCCTTGAATAGCTGCCGAGGGGGACCCTATGTCTGCCGCACGGCAGTCACCCCCCCTCCACAAGGAGTGGATCTAAAAAAAAAAATATATATATATATACCTCCAGCAAACCCTTCCTGAATAGCTGCCGCGGTGGACCCCGTGGCTGCCGCATGGTAGCCACCCCCATCCGCAAGTAATAGGCCTAAGAAGTACACCCCCAACGCCCCAGGTCCTGGACCGCTGCCGCGGGGGACCCTGTGACTGCCGCCCAGCAGCCACCCCAATCCAAAGGAACAGGACCTATAAGGAGTAAACCTCCAAATCCCCAGCTCCTGAACAACCACCGGGGAGGACCCTGTGGTTGCCGCCTGGTAGACTCCCCCCTCTGCAAGGAACAGGACCTAAAAGGTATGCCTCTAACGTCCCAGCACTGGAACCGCTGCCGAGGGGGACCCCGCGGCCGCCGCATAGCAGCCACCCCAATCGGCCAGGAAACAGGACCTGCGACAAGCATCCCCCCAGCGATCCTGCTCCTGAAACCGCTGCTGTGGAGAACCCTGTGGCTGCCGCATGGTCAGCCCCCCCCCCCAGTCCGCCGGGGATAGGACCTAATATAAGCACACCCCCAAAAGCTCTGCTCCTCAACAGTTGCCGAGGATGACCCTGAGGCTGCCGCAAGGTAGCCACCCCAAACCGCAAGGAATAGGACCTAAGAAGTATACCCCCAATGGCTCAGCTCCTGAATAGCTGCTGTGGAGGCCCCTGTGGCTGCCAAATTGCAGCCTCCCCCATCCGTAAGGAATAGGACCCAAGCAGTATACCGCCAATGGGCCAGCACCTGAACAGCCGCCGTGGTGGACCCTGTGGTTGCCGCATGGCCAGCGGCCCCATTCCGCAAGGAATGGGTACCGAACCCAAACACAGCAGCAACCCTGTAACTTAGTGAGATAACCAGCGAGCGCCTGTATCAGCAATTGGTCGCCCCCTCGGAGGCCCATCCATACTCCTGCGCCAGTCGCAGCGGGCCGACACCCACAACCTCCTGGGCCTCCAAGGACACCCAGCGACCCCCAGCTGCTTGATCCGATTTGGATCACACCATCCTGCCGAGCAACAGACCACCCTGTAAACCGCGTTACAGATAAAGGTCCCGGCATCCCGAACTGCCTGCCGCTCGCCACCCTTCGCTCACCCGCAAAAACCAGAAGAAAGCCAAAGCAAAGGCTAATCTAAACCGGGGCCACCTCCCACACCAACTTTGCGACAGGAGGCAGCACACCCAGCAACTCTGCCAAAATTTGCCACATAGCAGGCCTAAATGTGTCCGCAGGCGCGGGGCGCACCCTAGCCCCCACCCCAAAGTGCTAACGAAAGACCAGGAGGGGTCCACCAGCCTGCGCGGTCTAGAATGGAAGCAAATGCCCGCAAAGGCAGGATACATGGCCGCCTAGGACCCCCCTCCCAAATAATGCCCGAACGGGAAGACCAGCACACTGTCTACCAGGGACACACCGCTGTAACCAACCTACTGAAAGAACCCCGGGATGCAGCAGACGCCCTAAACGAGGAAGGAGCCAACGCATGACCTGTCCGAGTAGCCAACCAGCCTGGACAATCCAAACGCCAGAAGACGGGCATGAGGAAACCTTATGACTTTCCCCCCGGAACCCAGTCGCGGCACTCATCAAACTGCAAAGGGACAAAGCATCAAGCCAACCCATTCCGACTCCGGGCGCGCAATGGTCAAACTGCGCCGCAAGCCGGCAAACAGATGTCGTAACAGTCGCAAAGCCTAGGGGGGACCGGAGGGAACCAGGAGGAGGAGGCCCGAAAAACCTCCCCGTAACAAGCCTATAGGACTGAAGACCGAATCCCCGAAAACATCTCTGATCTCGCAGGAAGGGCAAATGCGTGACGCTGCTTGGCTGACCCCGCAGCGTCCCGCATGTTCCCTGCAAACTATGCCAGCCATGTGGATAAACCTGCTCGTAACAAAGGGGGGGGGGGGGGTGAACTGAACGATGACTGACCCGCTAAAACCACACTTCGCGTTGCCCTTAGCAGTGGTCAACAAAACCCAAAGTGTCGGCAAATTGTCAGCGGGGAGGCGTTAGAAACCCGCCATCGTGCCCAGTGCCAACCCCTGCAAACTCAGGCAACCGGTAGGGCCCTAGCAGCGCACCGGGGCAACGGGAAACACCCCGGACCCCGAACAAGACCTATCAACCTACAGAAGGATAGCTGCAAACTGAAATGCCTCCCAGACCCATGCAGAGAAAATAGTCCCGGTAGCGAGCCACACCGGAGACGGACAGTATGCACCAACGCAGGACAGTGCCGCATTTCTCAAAGAGGCACGTGAGACAGAAAACCCCAGGGACACGCCCCGTCCACAGAAAACTGGCACCTAATCGAGGCCCGAAAAATTGCAGGGGATATGGGCGCAGGGGAAGAGGCGAAAACATGACCCAACGTATGACTTAGCCAAAAGGGGGGTACCCGGCCCATAGCCTGAAACAAAACGCAGAGTCCCTAAAAGACTATCACTCTCTTCGCGCACGGTATCGGAAACGGAGCATAAAAAGAAAACCCTGTGAGGATAAGACAAATGCCCAAGCCGGTTCTGCGCCCACCTTCCGCCGGACCTGACGCGGGACATCGTGAGCAGACATAAAAAACACCGGCACGCCACCACGGGCAGGTTACCCGTTCGCGGCTGGGGCACTGTCACTGGCCGGGCGACAGGTCTCACAAAGTTGCATGAGTGACGAAAACTGGGGCGGACGCCTGTGGTATACTAGCCCCTGCCACAACCGAACTTCCCCCCCCCCCCCAACCACGGGGCGTAAAACAGAAGTGCCAACTGCGAGGGGCCTGCGACCTGGGACCCCACTGTGCGGTCCGGCCTGCCAGGTGACCCCAACCACACAACCAAGGAAAACGACGTTCCCACCCCGACCATGATGGCCTTCACGTGGTAATCTCCCCAAGCGGAAACCTAGGATTTCAATTGCGGGCGCTGACACAAAAACTGCACCATGTGGGGATACGCGGCAGGTCGTGACCCGATGCCGCAATCCGTAAAATCAATCCAAAACCGCAACTACAGATGAAAGTAAGGAAAGCTTTCGCCCCAATGCCCCCTTCCCCTGTCTGGATTCTTCGCGACCCGCAGGGGGTGGAGGGAACCGTAACCGCCGGTGCCTTGCCTTTCCTAGACGTCTAACGCCACGCGCCGCGCAATGAGCCTAGCCAACTAACGCGGGCGCCAAGCAGAACCAGGGGAACACTACAGAAGTTAACGCACTGTAAATAAGGTGAAAACAAGAGCATGCTCACCGGTGCCTGACGTACCTGGAACACCATCAGCTGCCGCCACCGATTCCAGCGGTGCGTCTTCCCCTGCCATCGCATCCCTCCTCGACCTCCGGTTCCTCCGTGCTGACGCCCCGATTCCTCCGGACCCGTAGACACCTGCGCAGAAAAAACAGAGGGTACAACAAGCGCAGCAAGCTCCTGCGCACCAACAACAGAAACAGGACCAACGGAGTAGACTGGAAGGGCAAAACCGGGCCTGTGCGGCCGCAACCGGGTGGCAAATGCCGGGATACGAACCCCCCCGTACTCCCGACCAACGCAGCAAGCAGGGAGGAAGGCCAGGCAAGGGCAGGAGGCTGCCAGGGAGGACTGTGCCACCTAATGTGCAATACATGTATTTGTGCCCTTTGCATTGCCCTTCCAGGTGCTCGTACTAAAATGAACAGTACTATAAATGAACTAAATATAATAGTCCCAATAGCAAAATTAATTTCAATGTACTGCAGCTGCATGGTGTAATGTGCCTGTGGCAGCACCAAATTTACCACCTAAACGAAACCGCATCCCAGAAAACCGTATAACCTTGGGCCAATACAGCAATTCTGCCATGGTGTGGGTGAAAACACCACCACGAAGGTCCGCTGCATCAGCCCTTATATATAAATAAAAAAGAGAAAGAAAAAAAAATTAAACTAAAAAAAAAAAACAAACAGAAAAAGGTAAAAATAAGAAATACTTTTAAACACACCACATGTATATATGGTGGGGCTAAAACCCTCACCCAGGAACACTCTACCAGGCAAGGCCAGGAGAGGTCGCAACCCGCGCACAGTCCCGGCCGCCACACGCTGCCGCCCGTCCCGCCCTGTAGCCACCCCAGGGGCCGCACGGCACCACGCGGACGCCGTAGCCACCAGCCAAAGCGGTAAGGAGGAGAGAGCCACGCGCGGAGACGCCGGCCGGGAGGAGAGGGGAACTGCAGCGTCGCGGGTGCCGGGTAATACACCCGCGTCCGCGCGCCGTCCAACGCCCGCTGCTGCCGCTGCAGGGGCACCCGTCCCACCCTCCGACAAACAAGACAGGGGAGAGGCGCGGACCGCCGTGCAGGGCCCCCGCCGCGACCCGCCGGCCAGAGCGGGGCCGAGGCAAGGGAGACCACAGGCCGGGCGGTGCAAGCGACGGCTGTAGCCAAAATGCCGGGAGTGGGGAAGGGGGGGGAGGGGGGCTGACCAGTGGGGATGCGCATGAGAGATAGTGAAAGCAGCACCACTTAGGGACCCCAGGGGAATAATAACAGACAAATGACAGGGAAACCGATCCCTAAACAAAGAATCAAAGCAAGACACATGAAAAAAAAAGCACAGCATAACATACAGTATGTGTACTCAGCCTTCCTGGGCCATTCCAAAATGGCAAGAGGAAGCTGAGTCACATGATCATGGCTTATATATTCTTCCAAGACCAACCCCTACACCCTTGATGGACAGCCGTATAATCCTATAGGAAAATACCCAAGAAAACACACTGATCTGCCTAGCAACTGCTTAGACACCAACAACCAATCACAAAAAATTGGACTCTTATATGGCTTCAGGCTTATGCAGCCTTCACCTTATCTAAGAACGTAGGATAATGATGAACCCAGTCAAAGAATGGATGGCTTGTAGGACTTAAGGAAAGGGTTGTACAATTTTGGTTTATTACATTTCACAGTTTAAGGGGACATTGTACATATACTTTCCTTGCTAAAGTAAAATATATGTTCACGTGTTTTACAAGAGCCTTATTTAAATAAAAAAAATCTTGGCAATGTCTTATATCTCTTTTTTCATGTGTCTTAAAGTGACAACTAGCAGCAGTTGGAAATAATGTATGTGCATGTATGATGTGTTGAGTTATATAGTCTCACATCAGTGGATGATTTAATAAGCAGCACAGTTACTTAACCAGTGATGTTGGTTTGTAGCTAGATAACAGGTACAGCCGTACACATAGTGACAAGTACACAAGTGATGAATCGGGCAATGTATGTAGGTTCCGAGTAGTGGTGCAGGAACACTGGGAAATGTTGTAGATTGCAGGTAATCGCATGTTCCCCTAGATCTAAGTAGGCGACTTCTGTCTCCCTCCATGTTATACTATACAGTTATACACTCTCAAGATTGCTCCTATACATGCTCAGTAGAGATCTCAGTGGCCATCTTGGGATAGGACATGAAGCCTTCCTGGAGAACAGGAATACTGGAGTCGGCACAGTAGCGTGCTCATCTTTTAACAGCAGTCACTGTTCTATGACTGGCTAAGGATGCAAGTATTTGCAAAAAATGTATGTCTACAGACAATAAAATATGTACATTCTACAGAGCATTTGTTAAAGAGTTTTTGACCCACTATACATTACTCAGACTTCAGGCACTTCACAGCTAAATTACCTTTTTTTTTAATATCACATTTACTTAATTTTTTGCACTACCATTCGGTAGAATAACCCTCACTGTTACAAAGAAAAGGTTCTGGGGATCAATTTTTGTGAAGTTAGAGTATGCTGACCTACATGACGTAGGGTATACTTCTCCTTTTAAAAACATGTCTAGAAAAATTGTCGGAGAGGAATGCTTAGTTTAGAGCTTTGCCTCAAAAATTATAAATGAGCGAAAATAGTATTTTAGACTTTTACAGTTTCTAACAAACTTTTTGAATGTATTTTATTTTTGCAGTTGAAGCCAATTTTAGATTTAGTGACTGGCATTCCATGTGCGGTGACGAAACGGCGCAACCTTATTAAAGCATTTAATGAATATTCAGGAACGTTTGATCCATGTCGCTGTTCCCCATGTCCCAATAATGCCAGAACGGTTTTAGTGGACACAGAGTGCCTCTGTGTTTGTCAGGCTGGGACGTATGGGGACAGCTGTGAAAAACGAGCTCCAGACTACAATTCAGGTAAGTACTGCACAGTGGGCCTCATTCTGATGAAGTAAAGAAAGGAAAGCAAGTAACTGTGCATCTGGAATGGGATGTAGTTGATATGCCGGCGGTCGGGAACCCGGCAGTAAGGATACCGATGCCGGAATCCCGACCACTGACAATCCCGGCTAACAGGGGTTATTCCTACTCGTGGGTGTCCACGACACCCATAGAGTGGAACCAGAACCTGTGGCGAGTGCAGAGAGCCACCGAGCCCGCAAGGGGCTCCGTTGCGCTTGCACCCTCTCCGCCGGCATTCTGGCAGCCGGGATCCCGGGGTCGGTATACTGACCTCCGGGAACACACCACCCAACTCTAAATCTCTCTGCACATGTTATATGCCCCCCCCCCACCTTGCAGTGCAACATCATTTTGCCCATGTGTTCAGTTACTTGCTTTTTTGCTTTACTTCCATATCAGAATCAGGCCCAGTCTACAAGAAACAATGGGGGTAATTCCAAGTTGATCACAGCAGGATTTTTGATAGCAATTGGGCAAAACCATGGCCCTCATTCCGAGTTGTTCGCTCGGTATTTTTCATCGCATCGCAATGAAAATCCGCTTAGTACGCATGCGCAATGTTCGCACTGCGACTGCGCCAAGTAACTTTGCTATGTAGAAAGTAATTTTACTCACGGCTTTTTCATCGCTCCGGCGAACGTAATGTGATTGACAGGAAATGGGTGTTACTGGGCGGAAACACGGCGTTTCAGGGGCGTGTGGCTGAAAACGCTACCGTTTCCGGAAAAAACGCAGGAGTGGCCGGAGAAACGGTGGGAGTGCCTGGGCGAACGCTGGGTGTGTTTGTGACGTCAACCAGGAACGACAAGCACTGAACTGATCGCACAGGCAGAGTAAGTCTGGAGCTACTCTGAAACTGCTAAGTAGTTAGTAATCGCAATATTGCGAATACATCGGTCGCAATTTTAAGAAGCTAAGATTCACTCCCAGTAGGCGGCGGCTTAGCGTGTGTAACTCTGCTAAATTCGCCTTGCGACCGATCAACTCGGAATGAGGGCCCATGTGCACTGCAGGGGAGGCAGATATAACATGTGCAGAGAGAGTTAGATTTGGGCGGGTTATTTTGTTTCTGTGCAGGGTAAATACTGGCTGCTTTATTTTTACACTGCAATTTAGATTGCAGATGGAACTCACCACACCCAAATCTAACTCTCTCTGCAAATGTTATATCTGCCTCCCCTGCAGTGCACATGGTTTTGCCACATTGCTAAAAAACTTGCTGCTGCGATCAACTCAGAATTACCCCCAATGTTATTTGATATATTTGTGCTGCTTTTTGCCCTACAGTATTGACAGCTATACATAGAGAGCAAATATACAAGGTCAATACTCTCTTCATCTCCCCAAATGCATCCCGTGGTGTCCCTTCACAATTTAGATTCTCCTCACCCACCCTTCTTTCACCATATATGAATATCAAAATCTCTTACATTGTTCTCATATGCAAGTGTGTCAAGAGCCACAGGAAAAATATGACTGAAAATCTCAGCAATAAACTGCAGTTAATGAGACAACTCTTAGAACAAGCAGAATTATATAACATAAACCCTTGCAACTGGACCTGAATCACTCCCCAGTTGGCTGCCACTACTATACTATGTCAATTGTAGGCTAAAATTGTGTCACTGAGCTTTGATATCACAATCTGGCATTCAGCGCTGGAGCAGGAACATGTGACAAGATTTTACACGCCCCCTGAACATGTGACAAGTTGTTACACCGAAGGGGCGGGGCCACCGGCACTGGGAAGTACAGCACTATTGAAAGCGTCATCAGGTCACGACACCTTGCAGTCTGTACAGCCACCCAGAGCGTCCAAAGGAAGCCCTGGGCAGCTTTGCAACAGTGATACTGGCTGCAGGGTGCCGTTCCAGGGTCCTGCACCCTGGGCAGTGGCACAGCTTGCACACCTATAGTTACAGCCATGCTGACGTGGCACTCCCAAGCCTACACAGGAGCAAAAGATGTCACTCCCCAGAAGGTATCAGGCCACTGTGGCTTCTACTGTAGGTCGCGTCGTGCTTTTACCACCTTGTATATAAAAAAATCAGGCGCACGCACGAGTTGATTCTCCAAGCAGCTGTAATGATGGGAGATAGTCAGTCTCCCGAAAACAGGAAAAGCAACAATATAACGATATACAGCTCTGAACAAGATTCAAATTCACTAAGTGCATATATTTAATCAACAATTTTAAAAACAAAAATTAATGTACATGAATTAAAAATGTATATGGACAATCAGTTGATATTATACCAGTTTCTGGACCTATAATAAGCTCCATGAGTGAAAACACTCATTTATATGCACTAATGTTATGGGGACCACCAATCACTAAGCAGTTCAGTACAATTTATCAGTTAGTGTGGCACTTTACCAATCCTGTGTTCCAAAGTGGGGATCCAAATGGAGGGTCATCCGTATGGCAACGGCAGTTGGTAAACGGATCCTGGTTCACAGTGGACAGAATGACTGCAAATTGACTGTCCTGCGTATCTGTGTTCCAAATGAAAGAATCCTAATGGATGGTTACCGATGCGGCAATGGCAGACGATAATGAATGGATCCTGGTTCACAATGAGCAACGGGAAGACAATTGTGCTGCCCTTGGTGAAGTCCCTGGGAATGAGTTGGTTGTGCTATGTGGATTACTCCAGCAACCTGGTATATCCAGTACTGACGCGTTTCGCTGCTCCAGGCAGCTTTATCAAAGGTAATCAGCTATTCAACTGACTCCACTTTTATAGGTGAAATTATGTAATCAATTAGAATCCACTGGTGGGTAATTATTAGACAATAATCAATAATGTTGGAATTTAGTCCTCCGGTCATGATAATGTTTCAAGACAAAGTAGTAGTTAAATGGTACATGGTCTTTGTTTACATTACGTCATATGATACATATGACATCTAGTGGTTACAGCCTTTCCTTGCACGGTATAGTCCGAGTGAATTTGAATCTTGTTCAGCGCTATATATCTTTATATTGTTGCTTTTACCACCCTGGGTGGAGCATGTTCAAGGCAAAGTTAAAAACTAAGGGGTATATTCAATTAAAGTCGGATCCATTCCGACATGCATTTGTCGGAATGAATCCGACAACCCCTATTCAAATCTTATCTCAATTTGACTTTTTCAAGTCGAATTGAGATGAGGGACCCAGAGGGGGAGAGGGGGGGAGCCGCGGGGAGACCAGCAGGGACAGCCGCCGGAGATCAGCGCTACAGTAGGATGTCACACAGCCGCCCGACCTAACGGCAGTGTCCACCCGGCTCCAGCAAGCGTGACCCCACTTGCTGGAGCCGGGTGGAAGCTGCCGTGAGTGGCGCGGCTGTGTGACATCCTGCTGCGCTGATCTTCTCTATATGCCCGCAGCTGTCCCCCGTCTCCCTGCAGCTCTCCCCCCCCCCCCCCCCCATCTGCTCTAATCCCACATCTCAGTCCGCCATTTTTTTATGTCGGACTTAGATGGTCGAAAAGGGGCCCAAAACCGACACAAGCACGTGGATCGCCAGCTATTCCGCCAATCCACAAGCTTTTCGACAAGTGGAATTAATTCACACAGAGCCCCTGTTATTGGCCTTGTGTTATGTTGGCTCCCGGTTTATGTTGTAGCGGTGACACTGTAGAAGAGTAGAGTACTCTATCCTTGCAATGATAAGTTGAACAATGCTAAATCTTGTTGTACATCCTCCAGTTGTAGTTGATGGATCTTGGAACTGTTGGTCCGCTTGGGGCGCATGTGATGGTTCCAACACTAGAAGAAGGGCAAGAGAATGTAACAACCCTGCTCCCCGCAATGGGGGCAAAGCCTGTGAGGGTCCACAGACACAGGAAGAGCACTGCTATGTCAACCTGTTTGAAAACAAGTAGGTAAAATGGTTTTTAATGCTATACATTTTACTTTGCATTTGGAACAGTGCTATTTTTCAGATGGACAAAACTACTGTTCTGCATTTTGTTAAAAAAATTTGCCCAGATTGTTCAGACATTCCGTACAAAACTAATTTTGCACAAGCTTGGGGCGCACTAAAACCGGGCCTAGCTTAAGTGACTAAGGGCTATATTTACTAAATAAAGCTTGCTTTCCGTCTATTTTTTATTATTATTTTCAAATAGACAGAAAAAGTTCTAAATCAATGTTATACTTCCAGGGCTACAACACACATTTACCAACATGTAAAAATAATTATCAAAACTCATCCATTAGTAAATGTGCTTCAGCACCTGAAATCCAACATCGCTTTACAGTAGATCGATTGCACTGATTTGAAATAAATGAAAATTGACCGTTGGTTAATATACCCCTTAGACAGAACAGTCCCTTTTAGTCGGCATGCCGACTGTCAGGCATTTGATTGCTCAGGATCCCTGTCTCGGCATGGGGACCGACAGGATCCCGTGTGGCGGTCACATGACTGCATCCCGCAGGATGTGCTCCCCAAAATGTAACACACAGTACTAGACATGCTAGACATGCAGTTGCTAATATCTATGTGTATTATCCTATAACCATCACGCTGTTATGTCTATTCCTGTGTATCCGTCCTATCCCTTGAGTCTCAGACATTCATGGAACAAACCAGTTAAACAGAAACAGCTGTGTGTACGGTATGAAGCCTAAAGCACATTTACTGTATATCGGGGGTCATTCCGAGTTGATCGCTCCTAGCTGTTTTTAGAAGCCGTGTAAACGTATAGTCACCACCAGGGGTTAAAGTGAGCCGGAACAGGGCGGAACTGCGTTCCGTCAGTTCCACTTGGAGGCGGAATGCAGTTCCGCCTCCTCTGGCTCACCTAACCCGGCGATGTGTCCCCGTCGCTGCAGGGAGATGTCGGGCGCCCGCTGAGAGTGTGTTACCAGCGGGCGCCCGTCTTCCCACACAGCGGCAGCCGGAGGAGGAGCTCAGTACTGAGTTCCGGCTTCCGGCTCAGTAAGTGCGCGCTATGGGAGAGACGTCATGACATCTCTCTCATAGTGCAGAGGAGCGGGTGGCGAGAGGACTGCAGTGGCCGGACACGGATCGGGGCTTGGTAAGTATGGTGTATGCTGTGTTTTTTTATTTTTTTTATTTGTGTAGCAGTTGGGGGGCAAACTACTTAGGGGGCATTACTACGGGGGCATTACTACTGGGGGGCAAACTACTGAGGAGGCATTACTACGGAGGCATTACTACTGGGGGCATTTACTGGGGGACATTACTACTGGGGGCAAACTACAAGGGGGCAAACTACAGGAGGGCATTACTACTGGGGGACAAACTACTGAGGGGCAGTACTACTGGGGGACATTACTACAAGGGGGCAAACTACAGGAGGGCATTACTACTGGGGGGCAAGCTACTGAGGGGCATCTACTGGGGGCAAACTACTGGGGGGCATTTACTGGGGGACATTACTACTGGAGGGCAAACTACTGAGGGGCATTACTACTGGGGGACATTACTACTGGGGGCAAACTACAGGAGGGCATTACTACTGGGGGGGCATTACTACTGGGGGCCAAACTACAGAGGTGCATCTACTGGGGGCATTACTACTGGGGGCCAAACTACAGAGGTGCATCTACTGGGGGCATTACTACTGGGGGCAAACTACTGGGAGACATTACCACTGGGTGCAAACTACTGGGGGGCAAACTACAGGAGGGCATTACAACTGGGGGCATAACTACAGGGGCATTACTACTGGGGGGGGCATTACTACTGGGGGCCAAACTACAGAGGTGTATCTACTGGGGGCATTACTACTGGGGGCAAACTACTGGGAGACATTACCACTGGGTGCAAACTACTGGGGGGCAAACTACAGGAGGGCATTACAACTGGGGGCATAACTACAGGGGCATTACTACTGGGGCGTAACTACAGGGGCTAAACTACTGGTGGCATTACTACTTGGAGGCATTACTACTGGGGGCTAAACTACAAGGGGGCATAACTACAGGGGCTAAACGACTGGGGGCATTACTACAGGCAACATTAATACTGGGGGCATTACCATTAAGGGCATTACTACTGGGGGCACTACTAATGAGGGCATTGTAAAGGGGCACTTCATAAGGGGCATCACTCCTGGGGTCATAAGGGGCACTGCTATTGCGAGCATTGCACCACTACTATGGGCTCTATATAAGGAGCGCTACCACTGTGGGCATTGTATAAGAGGCGCTACTGCTGTGGGCATTATGTGTATTATGGGGTGCTACTACTGTGGGCATTATTACTATTGTGTAACACGCCCCTTTTTGAGACCACGCCCCTTTTTGTGCAATACCTTTGTTGGATGGGCATCGTGGGGGAGGGGGGTGAGTTCCACCACCTCTCTAGGACCACTTTAAGCACTGGTCACCGCCAATGGGGGAGTGTATTTTCATTTGGAAGTGTGCGAACACCTGTGCAGCGAAGCTCTACAAAAACATTTTGTGCAGTTTCAGAGTAGGTCTGAGCTTACTCAGCCCTTGCGATCACTTCAGTCTTTTTGGTGCCGGAATTGACGTCACACACCCGCCCTTCAAACGCCAGGACACGCCTGCTTTTTCCCTACCACTCCCAGAAAACGGTCAGGTGCCACCCATAAACGTTAAATCCATAGCTGGGCAACGATCCGCATTGTACCCGTATGATGCAAGTGCGCATTACGGCGGGTGTGCTATCAACTCGAAATGACCCCCATTGTACAAATATATCTATTACCACCCATGTGCTTCTCACACATTTTTTAAATGTATTGTCTAAACATCGGTGTATTCCAAACTTGGACTGCCGGCTGCCACCATGTCTCCGCCCCTTCTATACAATGCCATGAACTGTGACTTTAAAGAGCAGGGGGCGGTACCATGATGACATGACCTCCAACATGGTGTACATAAGCATTCGTTGGTGCAAGAGATCTGTCTGAAATCAGATGAATCTCTGCCAGTGCCTACATTCCCTTCTGATTAGCCCGTAATTCCATCTCTATGCCCATGACATGCTCTCCAAACACTTAGCCTACATGTGTACATGCAGCTGAGAAGCAGTAGCACACAGTAACTCCCAGAGGCAATGGAAGTGTTTGCCTTCTGACATCGGGTGTATGGAGAGAGGTGGGAGAGAGCAGTCAAGTGTTCCATGTCTGGGACATACACTGCCTGGTGTATGGATGGTGTAATGGTTAGCCTTACAGCGCTGAGGTCATAGGTTTGATTCCCACCATGACCCTAACTGTGTGGAGTTTCTATATTCTCCCTGTACTTGTGTGGGTTTCCTCCGGGTTTTCCAGCTTCCTCCCAAGCTCCAAAAATATACTGGTAGTTTAACTGGCTCCTGACCAAAAAATTAAACCTGTACATGTATCTAGGTCTAGAGCAGGCTAGATGGGCCAAGGGGTTCTCATCTGTGGTCAAATTGTATGTTAAAGAGGCTCATTATTAACCTGCTGGTAAATAATGGGGAAGAAAATAGTGGGGATATCTTTCCTGCTACTATGGATTACGCGCAGTGTGAAATAGCAAGTTTAATCATCAAGACGGACTCTGAATAATCCCCTTTATGCCTTTCATTCAAGACAGTGCAAACTAGCAAATCAAAACAAGTGCAGATTTTATTATGAAAAGCTAGAATGCCGTAGAACCCTGCTTTTTACTGTTTAGAAAACGTGGCTCATTGGAGAAGGAAGAACCACACAGTTCTGCTTTGGTGGTCACACATTTGCTTTTAGTTTACATTCTTGTCATTTAAATTAACAAAAAATACACTTTTTTTGTTATTTTGTGTAGATTGTCTTTGCTGCATGAGGCGGTATATGCAAACTAATGGTATTTTCTGAAACATCAAAAGTACAGTGGGGGTCATTCCGAGTTGATCGCTCACTAGCAACTTTTTGCAGCGCAGCGATCACCTCGTACGAGTACAAATCGGTTCGTTGATGAGCGATGGATTTAATGAAGAATCCATTCGCACAGCCGAATGCACGGTGAGTGACAGGAAGAGGGCGTTTATGGGTGTCAACTGTCCGTTTTCAGGGAGTGTTTGGAAAAATGCAGGCGTGTCCAGGCGTTTGCAGGGCGGGTGTCTGATGTCAAATCCGGACCAGACACGCTAAAATGAGTAAGTCTAGAGCAACTAAACTGCACAAAATGTTTTTGGCCCGCTCGACAGCACACGCGTTCGCACACTTGCAAAGCGAAAATACACTCCCCCATAGGCGGCGACTATTTGATCGCAAGCCAGCAAAAAGTTGCTAGCGAGCGATCAACTCTGAATGACCCCCAGTACTCTGAAGAAAAAGGCACCATTTGTGTGGATACTGCATAAAAAGTTATTAATATGCTCAGGGCAGGGGTGCACCGAGATGTCGCGGTCGCTATTCTGCCCACCGTCGTCCCAAACGCCGGCATATCAGACCTTGGCTATTCTCATTGTGTTGTGTTCTGTATCGGTGGTCTGTGTGTTTCCACGTGTGTTCTGTCTCCTGCTACTGTCTGGATTGGTGGTGTTAGCAAAGCTATAGTACTGGGATCAAGTCCAGGAAGCATCTGAGTACTAGTGAATGCTGGGAACGGCGGCTGCTATTGGTGAAGAACATCCCGCACCACAGGTTCTCTGGAAGCCGCAATCAGCTACCGTGTTGTACAAACCTTAACAAGGAAGCTTGGAGAGCTTCGGGCTGGTAAAGCAAACCGCATATGGTTGTACTGTATGTGATGTTAGTGTATTAATATTTGTAGACACTCCCTTACTAATAGGTGTAAGCCTGAATCTTTAGTGATGGTCCCTGGGACCAGGGGGATGCTGGGAAGTGGGTGGTCCAGTGGGCAGTGTACCTGGAGTTGGTGAGGGAATAAACAGCACAGCAGTGAACTCACATGTCTCTGTGTCCTGATGACTGGATTTACAAACGTATGAACAAAACACTGTACAAACCATGAGTTTAGTACATGGATTTCTGTGCTTTTACGATGTGTTTTTACTGCAAGCAGTTAATGTCCTAGGCTGCCCCATTTTGCCCTCAAGACACCATGAAATCACCTATTCACAACCATAGCAGAGCACTAGTAAACGGGTGCTATACACACTTTTTTTTTCTGTGCAAAGCAGCTATAGATGGAATTGCCAACCAATATTGCCATCCATGGGACAAATATAGGGGGTAATTCAGAGTTGATCGCAGCAGCAAATTTGTTAGCTAATGGACAAAAGCATGTGCACTACAGGGGGGAGGGGGGGGCTGCAGATATAACATTTGCAGAGAGAGTTGGATTTGGGTGGGTTATATTGTTTCTGTGCAGGGTAAATACTGGTTGCTTTATTTTTACACTGCAATTTAGATTTCAGTTTGAACACACCCCACCCAAATCTAACTCTCTCTGCACATGTTATATCTGCCTCCCCCCCCCACCCCCCTTAGTTAATGGTTTTGCCCATTAACTAACAAATTTGCTGCTGCGATCAACTCTGAATTAGGCCCTTAGGGGGTCATTCCGAGTTGATTGCTCGCTAGCAACTTTTTGCAGCGCTGTGATCAGGTCAAAACTCTGCAAAACAGCGCATGCATATGCACCGCAATGCGCAGGTGCGTCGTACAGGTACAAAGCGGATCGTTGCTGAGCGATGGATTTAACGAAGAATCAATTCGCACAGCCGATAGCAAGGAGATTGACAGGAAGAAGACGATTATGGGTGTCAACTGACCGTTTTCAGGGAGTGTTTGGAAAAACGCAGGCGTGTCCAAGAGTTTGCAGGGCCGGTGTCTGACGTCAATTCCAGGCAAGAACAGGATGAAGTGATCGCAGCGGCTGAGTAAGTTCAGACCTACTCAGAAACTGCACAAACTGTTTTCTCTTACATCCTAGAGGACGCTGGGGACTCCGTAAGGACCATGGTTAATAGATGGGCTCCGCAGGAGACATGGGCACTAAAAAAGAACTTTAGGTATGGGTGTGCACTGGCTCCTCCCTCTATGCCCCTCCTCCAGACCTCAGTTTAATACGTGCCCAGAGGAGACTGGGTGCACTACAGGGAGCTCTCCTGAGCTTCCTGAAAGAAAGTATTTTGTTAGGTTTTTTATTTTCAGGGAGACCGCCTGGCAACAGGCTCCCTGCATCGTGGGACTGAGGAGAGAGAAGCAGACCTACTTAAATGCTAGGCTCTGCTTCTTAGGCTATTGGACACCATTAGCTCCAGAGGGAGTCAGAACGCAGGTCTCCCTAGCGGTTCGTCCCGGAGCCGCCCCGCCGTCCTCCTCGCAGAGCCGGAAGATAGAAGCCGGGTGAGTATAGGAAGACAGAAAACTTCAGAGGTAACGCGCAGCGGTATCGCTGTGCGCCATTGCTCCCACACAGATCACACACAGCGGGCACTGTTGGGTGCAGGGCACGGGGGGGGGGGGGGGGACGCCCTTGGCAGCAATGTATACCATTAGGACTGGCTATAAGTATATATACACTAATTTGTATTGTTTTTAGAGTATCCCCGCCAGTTTTGTTTAAAAGAGCGGGACCGAAGCCCGCCACTGAGGGGGCGGGGCTTCTCCCTCAGCAATCACCAGCGCCATTTTCTCCACAGCACACGCTGAGAAGCTGACACCCCGGACTCTCCCCTGCTGATCACCGGTGACAGAGGGTTTTAAAGAAGGGGGGGCACATAATTTGGCGCAGAGAATATATAAAGAGCGCTGTATCTGGGTAATTTTTTCCAGGGTTATTGGCGCTGGGTGTGTGCTGGCATACTCTCTCTCTCTCTCTCCAAAGGGCCTTGTGGGGGAACTGTCTCCAGATTAGACCTTTCCCTGAGTGTGTGGTGTGTCGGTACGTGCGTGTCGGCATGTCTGAAGCGGAAGGCTCTCCTAGAGATGAGGTGGAGCGCATGAGTGTGGTGTCTCCGTCGGCAACGCCGACACATGACTGGATGGATATGTGGAATATTTTAAATGCAAATGTAAATTTATTGCACAAACGTTTGGACAAAGCAGAGTCCAGGGACAGTACAGAGGCTCATACCCTGCCTTTCCCTATGTCACAGGGGCCTTCTGGGTCTCAAAAACGCCCACTTTCTCCGGTAGTTGACACAGATACCGACACGGATTCTGAATCCAGTGTCGATTATGATGATGCGAGGTTGCAGCCAAAATTGGCAAAGAGTATTCATTATATTATTATTGCTATAAAGGATGTGCTGCATATTATAGATGACCCCGCGGTGCCTAATCCAAAGATCCACATAGCCTGAGGTTACTTTTCCACCTTCTTTTGAATTAAATGAGTTATTTGAAAGTGCTTGGGAAACTCCAGACAAGAAACTGCAGATTCCCAAAAGGATTCTTATGGCGTATCCTTTCCCGATCATGGACAGGATACGGTGGGAACCCTCCCCAAGGGGTGGTCTTCTGTATGCCGAATGTCGGGATACCGGCGCACAGTATACCGGCGCCGGAATCCCGACACCCGGCATACCGACAACTATTCTCCCTCGTGGGGGTCCACGACCCCCCAGGAGGGAGAATAAAATAGTGTGGCGCGCGCAAGGGGCTCCTTTGCGCTCGCCACGCTGTCTGTATGCCGGCGGTCGGGCTCCCGGCGCCGGTAGGCTGGTCGCCGGGAGCCCGAGCGTTGGCATACCGTACGACACCCCTCCCCAAGGGTGGACAAAGCGTTGACGCGCCTTTCCAAAAAGGTGGCGCTGCCGTCTCAGGATACCGCTGCCCTCAGGGATCCTGCTGATCGCAAGCAGGAAACTACCTTGAAGTCAATTTACACACATACTGGTACATTACTCAGGCCGGCGATAGCGTCCGCTTGGGTTTGTAGCGCTGTAATAGCGTGGACCGATACCTTATCTGCTGATATGGATACGATGGATAAGGAAACTATTTTATTGACCCTGGGCCATATTAAGGATGCGGTCCTTTATATGAGAGAGGCTCAGAGGGATGTAGGCATACTGGGGTCCAGAGCAAACGCTATGGCGATTTTTGCCAGGCGAGCACTGTGAACCCGACAGTGGACGGGTGATACTGACTCGAAACGGCATATGGAGGTTTTACCTTACAAGGGTGAGGAATTGTTTGGGGAAGGTCTCGCGGACTTAGTTTCCACGGCTACTGCAGGTAAATCATCTTTTTTACCTTATGTTTCCTCACAGCCTAAGAAAGCGCCACATTATCAGATGCAGTCCTTTCGGTCGCATAAATCCAAGAGAGCTCGGGGATCTTCCTTTCTTGCCAGAGGTAAGGGCAAGGGGAAAAAGCTGCCAGCTACAGCCAGTTACCAGGAACAAAAGTCCTCCCCGGCTTCTACTAAATCCACCGCATGTCACTGGGGCTCCGCGGGAGGAGTCCGCTCCTGTGGGGGCACGTCTTCGTCTTTTCAGCCAGGTCTGGGTTCACTCTCAGGTGGATCCCTGGGCAATAGACATTGATTCCCAGGGGTACAAGCTGGAATTCGAAGAGGTGCCTCCTCGCCGGTTTTTCAAATCGGCACTGCCGACTTCTTCCCCAGAGAGGGAGGTAGTTTTAGCAGCAATTCAAAAGTTGTGTCTTCAACAAGTGGTGGTCAAAGTTCCCCTGCTGCAGCGGGGGATGGGCTATTACTCAATCCTGTTTGTGGTCCCGAAACCGGACGGTTCGGTCAGACCCATTCTGAATTTAAAATCCTTAAACTTATACTTAAAGAGGTTCAAGTTCAAGATGGAATCGCTCAGAGCGGTCATCGCAAGTCTGGAAGGGGGAGATTATATGGTGTCCCTAGACATAAAGGATGCATACCTTCATGTCCCCATTTATCAACCTCATCAGGCGTTCCTGAGATTTGTGGTGCAGGATTGTCATTACCAAGTTCAGATGTTGCCGTTTGGGCTTTCCACGGCCCCGAGGATTTTTACCAAATTAATGGCAGAGATGATGGTGCTCCTGCGCAAGCAGGGTGTCACAATTATCCCATACTTGGTGTCACGATCCGGGTATCTGGACGCCATTACTTACCCTTCAGATGCCTCCTAAGGCGGGCTCAGCGTTCCAGGACCAGATTCCGCTGTTCCTGAGTTTCCACATGCAGAGTGTCAGAGTGGTGTTTTCATCAGCCGCGGCCTCCGCTGTGCCCGCGTGGTTAAATGTGCATCTATCAGCCTGGCGTCTCCTGTCTCCGGTGGCCGGCGCCGCCATTACTGTTTCCCAGACCACATGGATTACAAACCAAACTTCCCTCCAAGTGTCTGCATGGGCGCAGCCATCTTGGATTCTGTCGTCTGATCATTTCCACCAATCTGCTGTTTGTATTGTTGATTTGCATAATTGCCTAGCCAACCCCTTCCTTGCTGCAGGTATAAGTAAGCTGTGCCTGAGCAAGGAAGGCGTCAGTGCTTTGGTTGTCAAACCTAGTTCCTGTTTGTCTCTCTTCTATGATTGTCTTCCAGGTTCCAGCTCCTGTCTCAAGACTTCCACCATAGAGACCCGCACCAGCATTCCACCTGCGGTGTAGCCTGACTCTCCAATCCATTGTGGATTCATCTGTTTCCAGCTACAACACTACCTGCTTCCAGCCTCAGCTTCCAGCAGAATACAGCTTCCCTTAAAGGGCCGGTGTCCTTTCTACACTTTACCACTCTCCACCGGAATTATTATTTCTCCGCTCTCAAGTTCTACATTTCAGTTCACATTTCATCGCTCCCAAAGTTCATTTATTATTTAACTGGTTCCAGCCAGTATCCACTCCGTGCTAACAACAGTCTGGTTCCAGCCAGTATCCACAGCAGCTGTTTTACCTTCAGCAACCCAGCTCTTCCTGGAACACCAGCTGGTACAATCCTGGGTTATCTCCATTGCTACAGCCGGGCCTGGTAAGGACTTTCCATCTAGAAGATCATAAGAACTATCTCACACTACCAGTGCCCTGTGGCTCCTGCCATGCTGTAGTACTCAGGAACTGTATTTATTCTTTGCTGACTTTTACGTTTTCCTTTATTGCTGCTGTGATGCGGAGTTGTCATAATAAACATCATTGACTTTTATCTAAGTTGTCGTGGTCACGCCTTCGGGCAGTTATTATTCATGTTACTTACATGTCCAGGGGTCTGATACAACCTCCCAGGTTCCGGTACATCTCAGCCCCTACAACTGAGGCTGCCTCCCGTCAGCTCAGGCCCTCAGTTGTGACAGTAAGCACTGACCTAATGAATCCAGCCGGAGACCAGGATCAAGCGGCCAGGCCGATGCAAGAACTGGCAGCCCGACTAGAACATCAGGAGGCTGCACAGGGCCACATCATCCGCTGTCTCCAGGATCTCTCTACTCGGCTGGATGGGATTCAGACCACTCTCCGTGGATCAGGCGCGTCTGGTGCGTCAACCACAGTGACTCCAGCTATAACCCCACCCACCTTACCCATTCCTGCTCCACGTCTTCATCTTCCAACGCCAGCAAAATTTGACGGATCTCCAAGATTCTGCAGGGGATTTCTCAACCAGTGTGAGATTCAGTTTGAGCTACAACCTGGCAATTTCCCCAGTGACCGTACAAAAATTGCCT
The DNA here is from genome assembly GCF_028390025.1 of Pseudophryne corroboree. Lineage (NCBI taxonomy): Eukaryota > Metazoa > Chordata > Amphibia > Anura > Myobatrachidae > Pseudophryne > Pseudophryne corroboree. The sequence goes on along the minus strand of NC_086444.1, from coordinate 92,275,665 downwards.
ACATTATTTCTCTTCTCAGTGGCTCAGCCCTCGATTGGGCATCACCGTTATGGGAGAGGTCCGACACCCTGCTATCTTCTTACACTGCATTCGTGTCAACATTCAGGCGCATCTTCGACGAGCCAGGCCGGGTAACTTCAGCTTCGTCTGAGATTCTCCATTTACGCCAGGGATCACGTACTGTAGGACAATATCTTATACAGTTCCAGATCCTGGCATCCGAACTGGCATGGAACGACGAGGCCCTGTATGCTGCATTCTGGCATGGTTTATCCGAGCGTATTAAAGATGAGTTAGCTACCAGAGACTTACCCTCCAAGTTAGATGAGTTAATCTCACTTTGTACGAAAGTTGACTTACGTTTCAGAGAGAGAGCAACTGAGCGTGGAAGATCATCTGCTCCAAAATCTTCTGCTCCTCCTCCTCGCCAACTGTCACCAACTAAAGATGAACCCATGCAAATTGGCCGTTCCCGTTTAACTCCTGCTGAGCGCCGAAGACGTCTCTCCGAGTTTCTCTGTTTGTACTGTGCAGCTCCGTCTCACACCATTAATGCCTGTCCCAAACGTCCGGGAAACTCCAAATCCTAGCTCGCCAAGGAGAGGGCCGGCTAGGAGTAATGATCTCCTCTCCATCTCCTCAAGATTGTAACCTCCCAGTCTCGCTTCAAGTTGCTCAACGTTATCAGAACGTCATTGCCCTCCTGGATTCCGGAGCAGCTGGGAACTTTATTACCGAAGCCTATGTTAAACGGTGGTCCCTACCCACCGAGAGACTTCCTTCGTCCTTTTCCTTAACTGCTGTGGATGGCAGTAAAATTTTTGATACAGTTATTTCTCTAAGGACTCTACCAGTTCGTCTGAGAGTGGGAGTTCTTCATTCCGAACTTATTTCACTTTTAGTGATTCCAAGAGCCACACATCCTGTGGTCCTGGGCCTTCCATGGCTCCGCCTTCACAATCCTACAATTGATTGGACGACTACGCAAATCCTGGCATGGGGTTCCTCCTGTACTAAGACATGTTTGTTTAAAGTGTTGCCTGTCTGTTCCTCCTCCCCCAGGTCGTCTGATGTTCCACCTCCTCCATATCAAGATTTCACGGATGTGTTCAGTAAAGCTTCTGCTGATATCCTTCCCCCTCATAGAGAATGGGACTGCCCGATTGATCTCGTTCCAGGGAAGGTTCCACCTCGAGGCCGAACTTATCCGTTGTCTCTCCCCGAGACGCATTCTATGGAGGAATACATAAAAGAGAACCTAGCAAAGGGGTTCATTCGACCTTCTTCTTCTCCAGCCGGCGCAGGCTTCTTTTTTGTAAAGAAGAAAGATGGTGGTCTGCGGCCGTGCATCGACTACAGAGGTTTGAACGACATTACCATCAAGAACCGCTATCCTTTACCCCTGATTACTGAGCTCTTTGACAGAGTTAGCGGAGCTACCATCTTTACAAAGCTGGACCTGAGAGGTGCATACAATCTCATCCGGATCCGTGAGGGTGACGAGTGGAAGACCGCATTTAACACCCGTGACGGACATTATGAGTACCTCGTCATGCCCTTCGGATTGAGCAATGCTCCAGCTGTCTTCCAGCATTTCGTCAATGAGATCTTCAGAGACATTCTATACCGTCATGTCGTGGTCTATCTAGATGATATCCTCATTTTTGCCAACAATTTAGAGGAACATCGTTTCTGGGTAAAGGAGGTTCTGTCCCGTCTCCGTGTCAATCATCTCTACTGCAAATTAGAGAAATGCGTCTTTGAAGTCAAGTCCATTCCGTTTCTAGGGTACATTGTGTCCGGTTCCGGACTAGAGATGGATCCTGAGAAACTACAAGCAATCCAGAATTGGCCAGTACCCTTAACCCTCAAAGGGGTCCAGAGGTTCTTAGGGTTCGCCAATTATTACCGAAAGTTTATACGAGACTTTTCCACCATTGTGGCGCCTATTACTGCTTTCACCAAGAAGGGTGCTAACCCGTCCAAGTGGTCTGAAGAAGCCATGCAAGCTTTTCATCTTTTAAAACAGAGGTTCATCTCTGCACCTGTCCTGAAACAGCCTGACGTCGACTCTCCTTTCATCTTAGAGGTGGATGCCTCCTCCGTTGGAGTAGGAGCGGTGTTATCTCAGAGGGCTAAAGATGGTCATTTACATCCTTGCAGTTTCTTCTCACGGAAGTTCTCCCCAGCGGAGCGCAACTATGCCATTGGCGACCAGGAGTTGCTAGCCATCAAGCTTGCTCTAGAGGAGTGGAGATATCTGTTGGAGGGAGCTTCTCATTCAATCACCATCCTTACAGACCACAAGAACCTTCTATATCTAAAAGGCGCACAATGTCTCAACCCTCGTCAGGCCAGATGGGCACTTTTCTTTTCCAGGTTCGACTTTAAACTCCAGTTCTGTCCGGGCTCTCAGAATCGCAAGGCCGATGCCCTTTCCCGCTCATGGGAGCAAGAAAATGAGTCAGAGTCTTCAGACAAGCATCCTATTATAAATCCGTTGGCATTCTCCACGGTAGGGATGGACTCTACGCCCCCATCAGGGAAAAGTTTTGTGAAGCCGACACTAAGGAAGAAGCTCATGCATTGGGCCCATGCTTCCCGTTTTGCCGGACATACAGGTATCCAAAAAACCCTGGAGTTTATCTCTAGGTCCTATTGGTGGCCAACTCTGAAAAAGGACGTTTTGGAGTTTATTGCATCTTGCCCAAAGTGTGCTCAACATAAAGTATCCCGCCAGTCGCCTGCGGGGCAACTGGTTCCACTATCTGTTCCCCGTCGACCATGGACCCATTTGTCGATGGATTTTATTACAGATTTGCCCATGTGCAACAAGTTCAATACCATCTGGGTGGTAATTGACCGGTTCACCAAGATGGCACACTTCATTCCTCTCACCGGTCTTCCGTCAGCTTCCAAGTTGGCTCAAGTATTCATACAAGAGATCTTCCGACTCCACGGTCTTCCAGAAGAAATTATCTCAGATCGAGGAGTTCAATTCACAGCCAAATTCTGGCGAAGTTTATGTCAAGTCCTCCAAGTCAAGTTAAAGTTTTCCACGGCTTACCATCCTCAGACCAATGGTCAAACTGAGAGGGTGAATCAGGACTTGGAGGCCTTCCTCCGCATCTATGTGTCCTCCTCTCAAGATGACTGGGTTCAATTACTTCCCTGGGCCGAGTTCTGTCATAACAACCAGTATCATTCTTCATCTTCTTCAACACCATTCTTCACCAACTTTGGATTCCACCCTAAAGTCCCTGAGTTCCAACCGCTTCCAGCAACTTCTGTTCCCGCAGTGGATATCACCTTGCATCAGTTTGCCAATATCTGGAAGAGCGTACGATCAGCTCTGCTCAAGGCATCGTTCAGGTACAAGAAGTTTGCGGATAAGAAGCGTCGAGCAGTTCCTGCTCTCAAGGTGGGTGATCGGGTATGGTTATCCACGAAGAATTTGAGGTTAAGAGTTCCCAGTATGAAGTTTGCACCTCGCTACATCGGTCCTTTTAAAATTGATCAAGTCATCAATCCTGTTGCTTACAGACTCCAGTTACCTCCCTTCTTAAAAATACCCAGGACATTCCATGTTTCCCTGTTGAAACCGCTAATCTTGAATCGGTTTCATTCCTCACTTCCTCCAACGCCGAAAGTCCAAACTCAACGAGGCGTTGAGTATGAAGTGGCCAAGATCCTGGACTCACGTCACCGTTACGGTCAACTTCAGTATCTCATTGACTGGAAGGGCTATGGTCCTGAAGAACGCTCTTGGACCAATGCCTCTGACGTCCATGCTCCTGCCTTGGTCCGAAATTTCCACGCAAAGTTTCCTTTAAAGCCTAAGAAGTGTCCTGGGGCCACTCCTAAAGGGGGGGGTGCTGTCACGATCCGGGTATCTGGACGCCATTACTTACCCTTCAGATGCCTCCTAAGGCGGGCTCAGCGTTCCAGGACCAGATTCCGCTGTTCCTGAGTTTCCACATGCAGAGTGTCAGAGTGGTGTTTTCATCAGCCGCGGCCTCCGCTGTGCCCGCGTGGTTAAATGTGCATCTATCAGCCTGGCGTCTCCTGTCTCCGGTGGCCGGCGCCGCCATTACTGTTTCCCAGACCACATGGATTACAAACCAAACTTCCCTCCAAGTGTCTGCATGGGCGCAGCCATCTTGGATTCTGTCGTCTGATCATTTCCACCAATCTGCTGTTTGTATTGTTGATTTGCATAATTGCCTAGCCAACCCCTTCCTTGCTGCAGGTATAAGTAAGCTGTGCCTGAGCAAGGAAGGCGTCAGTGCTTTGGTTGTCAAACCTAGTTCCTGTTTGTCTCTCTTCTATGATTGTCTTCCAGGTTCCAGCTCCTGTCTCAAGACTTCCACCATAGAGACCCGCACCAGCATTCCACCTGCGGTGTAGCCTGACTCTCCAATCCATTGTGGATTCATCTGTTTCCAGCTACAACACTACCTGCTTCCAGCCTCAGCTTCCAGCAGAATACAGCTTCCCTTAAAGGGCCGGTGTCCTTTCTACACTTTACCACTCTCCACCGGAATTATTATTTCTCCGCTCTCAAGTTCTACATTTCAGTTCACATTTCATCGCTCCCAAAGTTCATTTATTATTTAACTGGTTCCAGCCAGTATCCACTCCGTGCTAACAACAGTCTGGTTCCAGCCAGTATCCACAGCAGCTGTTTTACCTTCAGCAACCCAGCTCTTCCTGGAACACCAGCTGGTACAATCCTGGGTTATCTCCATTGCTACAGCCGGGCCTGGTAAGGACTTTCCATCTAGAAGATCATAAGAACTATCTCACACTACCAGTGCCCTGTGGCTCCTGCCATGCTGTAGTACTCAGGAACTGTATTTATTCTTTGCTGACTTTTACGTTTTCCTTTATTGCTGCTGTGATGCGGAGTTGTCATAATAAACATCATTGACTTTTATCTAAGTTGTCGTGGTCACGCCTTCGGGCAGTTATTATTCATGTTACTTACATGTCCAGGGGTCTGATACAACCTCCCAGGTTCCGGTACATCTCAGCCCCTACAACTGAGGCTGCCTCCCGTCAGCTCAGGCCCTCAGTTGTGACACTTGGACAATCTCCTGATAAAAGCTAGATCGAGAGAACAGTTGCTGGACAGTGTATCGCTCTCCCTGAGGGTGTTGCAACAACACGGTTGGATTCTAAATCTACCAAAGTCACAGTTAGTTCCAACGACCCGATTGCCTTTCTTAGGCATGATTCTGGACACGGAACAAAAGAGGGTTTTTCTCCCGATGGAAAAGGCCCAGGAACTTCAGAGCTTGGTCAGGGACCTGTTAAAGCCAGACAGGGTGTCGGTACATCACTGCACTCGAGTGCTGGGAAAAATGGTGGCATCTTACGAGGCCATTCCATTCGGCAGGTTCCATGCCAGGACTTTTCAGTGGGACCTTCTGGACAAGTGGTCCGGGTCACATCTACAGATTCATCAGATGATCCGCCTGTCCCCCAGGGCCAGGGTATCTCTCCTGTGGTGGCTGCAGAGTGCTCACCTTCTAGAGGGTTGCAGGTTCGGCATTCAGGACTGGGTTCTGGTGACCACGGACGCGAGCCTCCGAGGATGGGGAGCAGTCACACAGGGAAGAAACTTCCAGGGTCTGTGGTCAAGCCAGGAGGCTTGTCTACACATCAACGTTCTGGGATTAAGGGCCATATACAACGGCCTTCGTCAGGCGGAGACCTTACTTCGAGGTCTACCGGTTCTGATTCAGTCAGACAACATCACAGCAGTGGCTCATGTAAACCGCCAAGGCGGCACAAGGAGCAGAGTGACAATGGCAGAAGCCTCAAAGATTCTTTGATGGGCGGAGAGTCATGTAAGCACTCTGACAGCAGTCTTCATTCCGGGAGTGGACAACTGGGAAGCAGACTTCCTAAGCAGACACGATCTGCATCCAGGAGAGTGGGGACTTCATCAGGAAGTCTTTGCAGAGATTGCAAGTCAGTGGGGACTGCCTCAAATAGACATGATGGCTTCACGCCTCAACATGAAACTTCCGAGATATTGCGCCAGGTCAAGGGACCCTCAGGAGGTTGCAGTGGACGCACTGGTGACACCGTGGGTGTTTCATTCGGTCTATGTGTTCCCTCCTCTTCCTCTCATCTCAAAGATTCTGAGAATCATAAGACAAAGAGGGATTCAGACAATTCTCATTGTTCCAGATTGGCCTCGAAGGGCCTGGGATCCGGATCTACAGGAAATGCTCACCGAAGATCCGTGGACTCTTCCTCTCAGGGAAGACCTGTTACAACAAGAGCCCTGTCTGTTCCAGGACTTACCGCGACTGCGTTTGACGGCATGGCGGTTGAACGCAGGATCCTAGCGGAGAAGGGCATTCCAGAAGTGGTCATTCCTACTCTGATAAAGGCTTGGAAGGAGGTGACATCGAAACATTATCACCGTATCTGGAGGAAGTATGTGTCTTGGTGCGAAGCCAAGACGGCTCCTCCAGAAGAATTCCATCTGGGCCGTTTTCTCCACTTCCTGCAAACTGGAGTGAATTTGAGCCTGAAGTTAGGCTCCATTAAGGTTCAGATTTCGGCCCTATCCATTTTCTTTCAAAAGGAATTGGCTTCTCTTCCAGAGGTCCAGACTTTCGTGAAAGGGGTGCTGCATATCCAGCCTTCTTTTGTGCCTCCAGTGGCACCTTGGGACCTTAACGTGGTGTTACGGTTTCTTAAGTCTCACTGGTTTGAACCTCTTCAAACAGTTGAATTGAAGTATCTCACTTGGAAAGTGGTCATGTTATTGGCCTTGGCTTCGGCGCGGCGAGTGTCGGAGTTGGCGGCTTTGTCTCACAAAAGCCCTTATCTGATTTTCCATGTGGATAGAGCTGAGTTGCGGACTCATCCTCAATTTTTGCCTAAGGTGGTTTCTTCTTTTCATATGAACCAACCTATTGTGGTGCCTGTGGCTACAAGGGACGTGGAGGATTCTGAGTCCCTGGATGTGGTCAGTGCATTGAAAATTTATGTGGCCAGAATGGCTCGGGTTAGAAAAACAGAGGCCCTGTTTATCCTGTATGCAGCCAACAAGGTTGGCGCTCCTGCGTCTAAGCAGACTATTGCTCGCTGGATCTGTAACACGATTCAGCAGGCTCATTCCACGACTGGATTGCCGTTACCAAATTCGGTAAAGGCCCATTCAACTAGGAAGGTGGGCTCTTCTTGGGCGGCTGCCCGGGGCGGCGACTTGGTCGGGTTCAAACACTTTTGCAAAATTCTCCAAGTTTTATACCCTGGCTGATGAGGACCTAATGTTTGCTCATTCGGTGCTGCAGAGTCATCCACACTCTCCCGCCCGTTTTGGAGCTTTGGTATAATCCCCATGGTCCTTACGGAGTCCCCAGCACCCTCTAGGACGTAAGAGAAAATAAGATTTTAAACCTACCTGTAAATCTTTTTCTCCTAGTCCGTAGAGGATGCTGGGCGCCCGTCCCAGTGCGGACAACATCCTGCAAGACTTGTATATAGTTGTTGCTTACATAAGGGTTATGTTTCAGTTGGATCAGTTTTGGACTGATACTGGTTTTGTTTCATACTGTTGACTGGTTCGTATATTCCATGTTATACGGTGTGAAAGGTGTGGCTGGTATGAATCTTGCCCTTGGATTTCCAAAATCCTTTCCTCGTACTGTCCGCCTCCTCTGGCCACAGTTTCTCTAACTGAGGTCTGGAGGGAGGAGCCAGTGCACACCTATACCTAAAGTTCTTTTTTAGTGCCCATGTCTCCTGCGGAGCCCGTTTATTCCAGATGGTCCTTACGGAGTCCCCAGCATCCTCTACGGACTAGGAGAAAAAGATTTACCGGTAGGTTTAATATCTTATTTTTGTATTGCTCGGCTGCACAGGCGTTCGCACACTTGCAAAGCTAAAATACACTCCCTATGGGCGGCGACTATGCGTTTGCACAGCTGCAAAAAGTTGCTAGCGAGCGATGAACTCTGAATGACCCCCTTAGTCTGAACGATGGGAAAGTACCTTTAAATAAGTCAGGATAGTTGGCTGATAATAAAGTGCTAACACGACTTAGCCTATATATTCACTGTAAGCAGCTGTTTATTCTTTTTCAATATTTTTTATCCATAAGTCTGAGTTTTTGTTAGTATTAAGTTGGGATTTAACATAAACTTGTTTTATACACTGCTCAAATCTTCTTACATTATCTAAATCCACAGGAATATATGAACTTAATACTTCTGTGGTTTTAAAAATCCCTGGTGGGCAAGCTTAAATCAGAAATGCAATCAAAATTCATAAATAAATTAAATCCACAGATTGAAGACACAAGACAGCAATCTCCAATGATACGTGTTCTGGAAAGAATAGGGAACGTATCAGCTAGACATGATGAATAATGATTAAACTTGTTACATCTGCTTCCTTGTTGTTTGGCTCATTGCCCATTCTTGCAGCAGCGGACAGCTGCAACAGGTTGTAGTTCTTAAAGTGGACAGACCGTCTCCTACAGGTGCACTTGCCATAGGTTGCTACTAAGATCTGAGAGTCAGCGTCTAATAGCAAATTCTGGCATTATGCCAATGATAGATTAGAGCTTAAACTTTACAAACCATGGGGTTAATTCCAAGTTGATCGCAGAAGGAATTTTTTTAGCAGTTGGGCAAAACCATGTGCACTGCAGGGGAGGCAGATATAACGTGCAGAGAAAGTTAGATTTGGGTGGGTTATTTTTTTTTCTGTGCAGGGTAAATACTGACTGCTTTATTTTTACACTGCAAATTAGATTGCAGATTGAACACACCACACCCAAATCTAACTCTCTCTGCACATGTTATATCTTCCCCCCTGCAGTGCACATGGTTTGGCCCAACTGCTAAACATTTTCCTGCTGCGATCAACTCAGAATAACCCCCCATATTATTAATGGCAGATTTTACTTTTTTCATTTACATGAAAAGCTAATTTTGGGGGTGGTATTCATGTGACCAGCGGTCGGGAGACCGACGGTCACATGATTTCCACCGACATCCCGCCCCCTCACTATCCAGATGGTCGGCATGCCGACCAACAGGGACTATTTCCACTCGTGGGTGTCCACGGCACTCATAGAGTGGGTATAGAACTCGTGGCGACCGCAGGTCGCCACCGAGCCCGCAGCGTGGCGAGCGCAGTGAGCCTGCAAGGGGCTTGCAGCGCTCTCCCCTCCCCGCCGGGATCCCGGCGTTGGTATGCTGCTGGGATCCCGGCGTCGGTATGCTGACCGGCGGTCTCCTGACCGGCGGTCAGACATACTACACCCTAATTTTGGGATTGCCACCATTCTGATCATTGAATGTTCGGCAGTCTGAGCTATGCACTTATATATAGATTCAGTATGGTTTACCGACGGACGATATGCCGGCTGTCCATATTCCGACAGTGGCATCCCACCCATCAGGGTGCCGGCAGCGGGGCGAGCGCTAAGAGTCCCCTTGCGATCTATTCTTGCACTATGGTTATTGTGGACACCCACGAGTGGGAATAGCCCTGGTGCGCCAGAATTCCAGCTGGTGGCATTGACAGCTGACGGGATTCCGAGGTCGTTATCCTGACCACCCGGAATCCCGACAGTCGGCAAATTAATCGCATCCCTTATGTATATGTCTATTTATATGTATATATCTTTTCATTTTCATCTAGAGCAACACTATGTATTAACGACGATGATGACAAAAAAGAAATTGATACAGAACATCCTGATCCTAAGAGTGGATGTCCGAAACCTCAACCACCAGAAAATGGAATGTTAATAGTAAGACATTATTCTGTATACTGCGTGGACTAAATACAGCATTCATGCTCGAGGAGTGACGTATGTTCCCGATCTGATGGAATGGATCTTTTGTTGTTTGATCTTCTGTATAAAGTTCCTCATACACCCAGGGCCGTAACTAGGGGGGGGGCTAAGGGGGCATGCGCCCTGGGTGCAGAAATTGAGGGGGTGCCGAGGAGCTACAGAGGAACAGGGTTTTTTGTTTTTACCAGCAGTGCTGTGCTGCTCCAGTGAGACAGCAGACTACTCCCGGGGTAATGTCTCTGACCTACCTGTCTGCCCACAGTTGGCTCTGACGCTGTGCGGATGAGCTCCAGTACCTAGGATTTCTTCTATGCTGGCTACTGTCTTAAACTCTCTTCTTTGCCATGCAGTGCTGCGACTAGCATGCAGTGAACTGTGCAAGCTATAGAGGTGAGCTGTTGGTGCTGTGTTTTTAAGCAGGCTATGATCCCTGCTGTCTGGCCAGCACTGACCAATAACAAGCTGACGCCTACACACCATTGAGAAGACACGCTGTAGTGTAGTGATGTAGTTCAGTATGTAGGGGATGTTGTACGAGTGATGTAATGCAGTGGATATGGGAATGTAGTGCAGTGACATAGTACAATGTATGGAGACACACAGGGGGGCATGTAGTGGAACATGCGGCTGGGGGGGCATGTAACGCTTAGGGCATTTGGGGCACATAGGGGAATATTGTCCAATAGTATCCCCTTTTTTTATTTTTATTTTTTTATAATACAGGTTGAGTATCCCTTATCCAAAATGCTTGGGACCAGAGGTATTTTGGATATCGTATTTTTCCGTATTTTGGAATAATTGCATACCATAATGAGATATCATGGTGATGGGACCTAAATATAAGCACAGAATACATTCATGTTACATATACACCTTATACACACAGCCTGAAGGTCATTTAATACAATATTTTCAATAACTTTGTGTATTAAACAAAGTTTGTGTACATTGAGCCATCAAAAAACAAAGGTTTCACTCTCTCACTCTCACTCAAAAAAGTCCGTATTTCGGAATATTTGGATATGGGATACTCAACCTGTATATTTATTTTAGTCTGACAGTGTTTGTTTGCATGGTTTTTTTTTTTTATTTGTTTTTTTGAAGGTGGGAGCGGGTGGCAAATTACCGCCTTGCCCCGGGTGATGAAAATCCTAGTTTCGGCCCTGCATACACCTTCAGCTATAGGGGGTCATTCCGAGTTGATTGCTAGCTGCATTTGTTCGCAGCGCAGCGATCAGGCTAAAAATCGGCAGTTCTGCGCATGCGGTGCAATGCGCATGCGGACGTACGGGCTTGCCGCAGAGTGATTGACATGAAGTGGGTGTTTCTGGGTGGCAACTGACCGTTTTCAGGTAGTGTTTGGAAAAACGCAGGCATGCCAGGGAAAACGCAGGCGTGATTGGGCGAACGCTGGGCGGGTGTGTGACGTCAAATCCGGAACTGAATAGTCTGAAGTGATCACAAGCGCTGAGTAGGTTTTGAGCTAATCTGAAACTACACAAAACAAAATTGTAGCCGCTCTGCGATAGAACCGTTCGCACTTCTGCTAACCTAACATACACGGCATAGCATTTGCGCGGCTGCTAAAAACTGCTAGCGAGCGATCAACTCAGAATGACCCCCATAGTAAGCAGATGTTATAATAACTCTGGATTGGTTATCAAACCTGTCCCATCCATCCGACCGTCATTCAGCCAATGAATAAGGATCGCCTCCATACCACGTGCAGTGCTGGGAGGTGCTCTGATTATCATGCGATTGCTCATCCCATCCTTCATGTTGGCTGGTCAAATGCACTATCACGCATTCTATGCCCAGCTTAAGGCTTGATACACACCTAAGATAGCCGCCGATTGCTGGCTCTACCAACCGAGTGGCGAATTCAGGTAAGCACTTACAGATCAGCTGCTAGGGAGGTCATCCTGATGTCGCAACTGGGCGGGCATTTGAATTCAAATGCCTGCCAAGCTTGGGCATCAGTCCCTGCAGCCAGTGTACAGATGGTCAGCGAACCACCCATACACACAGCCAGACCTGCTGATATATCTGCAGATGTATTGGGCACCTGTTGTGCTGCCGGGCTAGTGCGATATGTCTGTGAACAACGTCATTCACAGACACCGACCCACTAGCAATATATCTTCTGTTCGCTGGAACAGACGATATACAGTGTCACCCAGTGTGTACCCAGCATAAGTCCTGATACACAAAAACATATAGAGCTAGGTGCATATAGACAATTACCAACTCTATCTACAGTAGCTGTTCCACAAGGGAAATAGGGAAATACTCCACCCAAATATTGAACCAAGACAAACAAACAAACAAACAGGTACAACAGTTCTTTTAATAATCTCAAAATTAAAATAACTATATATAATTCATAACATACTGGCCGGCATGATCATATATACCGTATGTATATATATATATATATATATATATATATATATAGTCCAGCATGTCAGGCGGCACTCCGTTTATAATGGTAACTGCTAGTAAAGCCGGTGCCCTCCAGGAAGAATTAGGGCCAAGCCCCTCCAAAATGCACAAACACCAGTCAGGCGGCACTCACGGCGATAAATGAAGAAGCAGATGCCTTGCAGAGACAATCAACGTTTCAATGTATAAAATCATACATTTTCATCAGGACAACAAGACAATAAAACATACATACCTATATAGCCCTCTCCATCTGAGCATGGCGCCGTCCGCCCGCCGCGTCCCGCTCCGTCCAATGACGTAATCCGCAAGCGCCGGCGTCCGGCGTCATGACAACCAGACGAAGCCCACTGAAACACACATGAAAAAAACGGATTGCAGTGAAACAGAATAAACAGACACTTAAGTGAACATAAAAAAATCTAAAACCTAATACCTAGTGTAACACATTTAAGATCATGATGCCTGGCTACAAACACTTTCTGAACAATTTCATTTAAGGACAACAACTATGTATTAGTGGCATCAATCCCACATAGAGTACACTAGTGCGCCATGTGGGTAATTTACAACGATCCTGTTGACCTGAGTTATAGACAGTATTAATGGAACTATTTAATGACCAAACTAAACAAGAAAACAACATAAAAGAAAAAAAACTGGGGAAAAAATGGAGAACATGTAAACTCCCCACCAAACCATATCATTCACATATTACAACATAAATGCGACAATTAAGGTCCCAAAAGCAGATTAAATAAAGCATGCCAGCCCTTGATGTTCATTAAGGCCACGAGGAGACAAGGTATCTAAAAGAAAGATCCACTTTGCTTCCCTTTTTAATAATAAAAGGCCACGGTCTCCCCCCCCGTTTGAGTGGGGGAATGTGGTCTATAATACGGTGTCTTAGCTGGGCTAGAGAATGACGTGCCTCAATAAAGTGACGCGCTACTGGCTGATCACTTTTTCCTGAGTTAAGCGCTGCCCTGATTGAAGACCTATGTGCCGCCATCCTTTCTTTAAAGGCACATTCCGTCTTGCCTACATAGTGTAGGCCACACGGACAGCTCAATAAGTACACTACAAATCTAGTGGTGCAAGTCACCCGATGTAAGATTCTAAACTTTTTCCCAGTGTATGGATGATGGAAGCTGTCTCCTGCAATCATGTGGCTGCACGTAGTGCAGCCCAAACACTTAAAACAACCCAACCGTGCCGGATTAAGAAAACCGGTCTCCCTACCACTATTCAATGGGGGAAATTGTATGTCAGTTTTCATGACATGATCCCTAATGTTCTTGCCCCTCCTATAGGCTGGCATGATCCTAGCATTATTCAGACTCTTCAATTGCTTGTCTGATCTAACTACTGGCCATAGGGATTTACAGAGTTTGTTAACTTGATTACTCTGACAGTGAAACTTATTCACCCAAATCAAGCGATTCTCAGTGTTTTTAACAGTAGGGGTAAGTGCAACAGATCTTGGAGTGGCAAGTACCTTTAATTTAGTCGCTAGAAGATCATCCAAAGGGTAACCTCTCTGATGGAACTTAGTCACCATGGAATCCAATGCAGGCTCAACCTCACTAGCATCATTAATGATTCTACGTACACGCAGCATCTGTGAATAAGGCAGACCCCTTTTAAGGGGTAACGGATGATGGCTAGTAGCCAACAACATATTATTTCTGTCAGTTGGCTTCACAAACAGTCCAGTGTTAACCTTTCCATCGTTGATGGTAATGCATACATCCAGGAAATTAACGCTCCTCTGGTCAATGGTATATATGAGTTTCACAGGGGAGTCTGACGCGTTATGCACGACAATCAAAGACTCCAACTCATCCCGTGATCCCCCCCAAAGGACTAAAAGATCATCAATAAATCGTACATAAAGTATGATCTTGCTGCGAATATCCGGACATTTAAAAAACAAGGTTTCCTCCACTGCGAACATGAAGCAGTTCGCAAATGAAGGGGCCACGTTACTTCCCATGGCACACCCTTGGAGTTGGAGGTAGTATGCATTATTAAACATAAAATAATTGCGTTGGAGTGTCAATTCCAACAACCGCATGAAAAGGTTAACATCAGGACCCTTGTACAAAGGATTCCCCTCTATTACAGATCTCACAGCTGATAGCCCCTCTTGATGGGGTATACAAGTGTACAGGCTCTTAACATCGATGGTGGCCAAAAAACAACCCCTTGGAATATCCCCAAGCTCCTCCAATCTTTTTAGGAGCATGGTGGTATCCTTAAGGTATGATTCCTTGGCCTGCACACATGGCTGCAAAAAATGATCCAAGTACATAGAAATTTTCTGGTACATGGAACCCCTAGCCGATATAATGGGCCTAGCAGGGGGGCACTGAGCATCCTTGTGGATCTTAGGAAGCGAGTAAAGCAAAGGAATTACAGGAAACCGAGTGATCAGGGCATCACACGTAGATTGTAAAATTAGGCCATCAGAGACCGCATTAGTCAAGATGTGATCCAATTCCTCCTTAAACCGTGGAGTGGGATCTGCAGAGAGTCTGCAGTAGACACTGATATCGCCCAGTTGTTTATCTAATTCCAACACGTAGTCGGATACGTTCTGTATAACAATGGCCCCGCCCTTATCGGCGGGCCTGATGACAATGTCATCATAATTACCGAGCGATTTCAGTGCCTCCCACTCCTCACGGGAAAGGTTGGAATGTGTCTTAGTGGATATGGAAGTAAGCTGTTGCACTGAACTATCCAAAGTGCGACAAAAGACTTTAATAGACTGATTGTGAGAGACAGGATCAAATCTGGATTTTTTCCGTAATGATGGCGGCAGGTCGCCACATGAGTCCACTTTCGTAGACTTGTCGTTGAAATACTCTTTAAGGCGTAATTGTCTCCCCAGTTTGTATTGTTCGATCTTCCACTCAAAGGGGTCAAACCGGTTGGTGGGTACAAAGTTTAATCCTTTAGATAACACCAAGGTTTCCATAGGTGTGAGGGTTCTCTCGGAAAGGTTGAATATTACTTGGTCTTCTTCTTGTACCGGGGACGGCCTGCCCCTCGACCTTTTGTTCTGGCCCCCCCTCCGCGTACGTTGCCTGCGGGGTTTATAAGTTGAGCTCTTGTGAGCACCCCTAAAGGGGGACGACCTGAGAGATTCCCTTGTGTATCCACCTCACTTGCTGAGCCATTCCCATCTGTAGAGGTGTCAGTATCAAGCGCAACTTGATTATTATAATTGGGATAGCGTCGTCTATTAAATCTAGCTGGATTAGACGTGCCAGTGATCCATGGATATACTTGTTTACGGGTATAATCCATATTGACTTTCTCAAGTTTGTGTCGCTTATATTGGATAAGATCTTTCCTATATTTGTCCAATTGTGTGGATAAACTGCCCAGCCAATCATTGGACTGGTCTGCCGTAAGCGTAGATTTATGAGAAAGTTCAAACGTCTCTATTTGGGATCTAATACTGGCCAATTCACGGGTAACTTCCTCTATCACCAGCAGGATTAAGTCGTACGAACACTTGTTCAAAATAGAGATCCATTTTTTGCAGAAAGATGCGTTGAAGCGGCCAATGGTGGGCACATTCTTAATCCGAAAACCCCGGGGAATTTTCCCATCCCGGTGGTAATCGGACAGTGTTACACTGTGGTAGTAGTAATCCAACTCCCGCTTCTTTAATTTTAATAGATCTCTAAACAAGTGCAAGTTATCAACGTCACCACTCGTAGTGCTCAGTTTGTCTTTAAAGCGAATGGAATCAGCGTCCCCATCTGAGTAGCTGAAAGTCTCACCTTGTGTGAGATCAATAACAGCCAGTAATGCATCCAGGTCTGTGTCTATGTGTGAGGTCATAGTTCCAAATACTGTGCTGTATCCAGATCGGTGTTACTTGTATCACCCAAAGTGAAACCAAAGAGACTTTAGTGAGCTAAAAACACGTCCAACCAGATCAGAGCTGGGAAAAAAAAGAGATAACAGGTGCCTTCCACAGGTTCATTCAAACAAGTATGTCTGTGAACAAACCATAATAGTCCAGCATGTCAGGCGGTACTCCGTTTATAATGGTAACTGCTAGTAAAGCCGGTGCCCTCCAGGAGGAATTAGGGCCAAGCCCCTCCAAAATGCACAAACACCAGTCAGGCGGCACTCACGGCGATAAATGAAGAAGCAGATGCCTTGCAGAGACAATCAACGTTTCAATGTATAAAATCATACATTTTCATCAGGACAACAAGACAATAAAACATACATACCTATATAGCCCTCTCCATCTGAGCATGGCGCCGTCCGCCCGCCGCGTCCCGCTCCGTCCAATGACGTAATCCGCAAGCGCCGGCGTCCGGCGTCATGACAACCAGACGAAGCTCACTGAAACACACATGAAAAAACCGGATTGCAGTGAAACAGAATAAACAGACACTTAAGTGAACATAAAAAAATCTAAAACCTAATACCTAGTGTAACACATTTAAGATCATGATGCCTGGCTACAAACACTTTCTGAACAATTTCATTTAAGGACAACAACTATGTATTAGTGGCATCAATCCCACATAGAGTACACTAGTGCGCCATGTGGGTAATTTACAACGATCCTGTCGACCTGAGTTATAGACAGTATTAATGGAACTATTTAATGACCAAACTAAACAAGAAACCAACATAAAAGAAAAAAAACTGAAAAAAATGGAGAACATGTAAACTCCCCACCAAACCATATCATTCACATATTACAACATAAATGCGACAATTAAGGTCCCAAAAGCAGATTAAATAAAGCATGCCAGCCCTTGATGTTCATTAAGGCCACGAGGAGACAAGGTATCTAAAAGAAAGATCCACTTTGCTTCCCTTTTTAATAATAAAAGGCCACGGTCTCCCCCCCGTTTGAGTGGGGGAATGTGGTCTATAATACGGTGTCTTAGCTGGGCTAGAGAATGACGTGCCTCAATAAAGTGACGCGCTACTGGCTGATCAATTTTTCCTGAGTTAAGCCCTGCCCTGATTGAAGACCTATGTGCCGCCATCCTTTCTTTAAAGGCACATTCCGTCTTGCCTACATAGTGTAGGCCACACGGACAGCTCAATAAGTACACTACAAATCTAGTGGTGCAAGTCACCCGATGTAAGATTCTAAACTTTTTCCCAGTGTATGGATGATGGAAGCTGTCTCCTGCAATCATGTGGCTGCACTGGACTGTTTGTGAAGCCAACTGACAGAAATAATATGTTGTTGGCTACTAGCCATCATCCGTTACCCCTTAAAAGGGGTCTGCCTTATTCACAGATGCTGCGTGTACGTAGAATCATTAATGATGCTAGTGAGGTTGAGCCTGCATTGGATTCCATGGTGACTAAGTTCCATCAGAGAGGTTACCCTTTGGATGATCTTCTAGCGACTAAATTAAAGGTACTTGCCACTCCAAGATCTGTTGCACTTACCCCTACTGTTAAAAACACTGAGAATCGCTTGATTTGGGTGAATAAGTTTCACTGTCAGAGTAATCAAGTTAACAAACTCTGTAAATCCCTATGGCCAGTAGTTAGATCAGACAAGCAATTGAAGAGTCTGAATAATGCTAGGATCATGCCAGCCTATAGGAGGGGCAAGAACATTAGGGATCATGTCATGAAAACTGACATACAATTTCCCCCATTGAATAGTGGTAGGGAGACCGGTTTTCTTAATCCGGCACGGTTGGGTTGTTTTAAGTGTTTGGGCTGCACTACGTGCAGCCACATGATTGCAGGAGACAGCTTCCATCATCCATACACTGGGAAAAAGTTTAGAATCTTACATCGGGTGACTTGCACCACTAGATTTGTAGTGTACTTATTGAGCTGTCCGTGTGGCCTACACTATGTAGGCAAGACGGAATGTGCCTTTAAAGAAAGGATGGCGGCACATAGGTCTTCAATCAGGGCAGCGCTTAACTCAGGAAAAAGTGATCAGCCAGTAGCGCGTCACTTTATTGAGGCACGTCATTCTCTAGCCCAGCTAAGACACCGTATTATAGACCACATTCCCCCACTCAAACGGGGGGGAGACCGTGGCCTTTTATTATTAAAAAGGGAAGCAAAGTGGATCTTTCTTTTAGATACCTTGTCTCCTCGTGGCCTTAATGAACATCAAGGGCTGGCATGCTTTATTTAATCTGCTTTTGGGACCTTAATTGTCGCATTTATGTTGTAATATGTGAATTATATGGTTTGGTGGGGAGTTTACATGTTCTCCATTTTTTTCAGTTTTTTTTTCTTTTATGTTGTTTTCTTGTTTAGTTTGGTCATTAAATAGTTCCATTAATACTGTCTATAACTCAGGTCGACAGGATCGTTGTAAATTACCCACATGGCGCACTAGTGTACTCTATGTGGGATTGATGCCACTAATACATAGTTGTTGTCCTTAAATGAAATTGTTCAGAAAGTGTTTGTAGCCAGGCATCATGATCTTAAATGTGTTACACTAGGTATTAGGTTTTAGATTTTTTTATGTTCACTTAAGTGTCTGTTTATTCTGTTTCACTGCAATCCGGTTTTTTCATGTGTGTTTCAGTGAGCTTCGTCTGGTTGTCATGACGCCGGACGCCGGCGCTTGCGGATTACGTCATTGGACGGAGCGGGACGCGGCGGGCGGACGGCGCCATGCTCAGATGGAGAGGGCTATATAGGTATGTATGTTTTATTGTCTTGTTGTCCTGATGAAAATGTATGATTTTATACATTGAAACGTTGATTGTCTCTGCAAGGCATCTGCTTCTTCATTTATCGCCGTGAGTGCCGCCTGACTGGTGTTTGTATATATATATATATATATATAGTTAATTTTTAATTTTTTTTGAAGGCAAAAAGTTCATAAGTCTAATGGATATGAGGTAGCTCATATACTGTATCATATAGCGTGGCCAAATAGCAAAACTGTAGCAAGGCATGCTGGTATGTATAGTTCAACAACAGCTGGAGGACCGAAGGTTGCCCATCCCTGCTGTACAGTGTGAAGTAAAAATAAATAAATAAATGGATCAGTAAGAATATGCTCCATGTACAGTACTGTACAGGACTGTAAAGTCTTTTCCACAGGAAATGTGTATTAGAGGTATACTGTATACAGTAAATGTACAGTAAGTCACACAGGCAGTTCCTGATCAATCCTGTGATACAGTACAGTATGTGAAATGCTTATATTCTGTATATAATTTAAAAATACAGTACTGTACTACACTTACAGTACTAATGTACAGTATACTGTACAGATTTTTTTTTTACAAACACACAAATGCATCCCAGACACAAATGCATGTACTGTATAGTACAGGAGACAGCTTATACCCCACCCATAGTCGCTGTGTATTTTAGATAGCGTGATGAGACGCTCCTGCGCATTGCCCTGATTCATGTAAAACCTGTGTGCATACAGTATTTCTATTGAATGTAAGGGTACAGTACAGTATATTACAATAGAAAAAAATAAAAATAAAGTGTCAGAAAAAAAGTCTGGCACACGCCTCATGACAGATACACAATCTCATGTGTAAATGTAAACAGTGATCTCTTCCCATTGTTTTTTGATTATGCCCTAATGGTTACAGGACTGGGAAGCTCACATACTGTACTGTACTGTATCCCTAACTTCAATGGACCATACTCTAGCATGCTGCTGTGTAATTTAACTAGGGTGCTGAGATGCTCCTTCAGCATTGCCCTGATTCTTGCAAAACCGATGCCATCGCTGGCTCCATAGCTGAGGGCTTCCATGAGGTGCAGTGTCACGGGCAGCAGCCATTTTGTCAACTTGCTACTGTATGCGATCGGGTCTGGTGTATCGTAATGTGCATAGAGCTCGCGTATCCCTAGTGCCCCTGTATAATTTAACTAGGGTTTTGAGACTCTCCTTCAGCATTGCCTTGTAACTTGCAAAACCTATGCTGTCGCTCCCTTCATAGCTGAAGGTTTCCATGGGGCTCAGGGTCACGGGCGGCAGTTATTTTGTCAATTTGTTATGTGGTTGAATCTGGTGTATTGTACGGTGTATAGAGATTGCTTATCCCTATCACCCCTGTGTATTTTAACTAGGGTATTGAGAAGCTCCTTCAGCATTGCCCTGATTCTTGCAAAAACTATGCCGTCGCTCGCTTCATAGATGAGGGCTTCCACGAGGCGGGGGGGTCACGGGCGGCAGCCATGTCAATCGAGTCTGGCCTGCTACAGTACTGTATGTGTACCTTTCGGTGCATAGAGCTTGCTTATCCCTACAGCAGCTGTGTATTTTAGATAGCGGAATGAGACGCTTCTGCTGCTTTGCCCTGATTTATGTAAAACCTGTGTGCACACCTCTATTGTATGTTTAGTTAGTTATATTACTATAAACGAAAAATAAAAAAAATAATTAAGTGTCAGGAAAAAATTAACATGCATTCGCACTTTGGGTATCGAACCCTAGACGCTAAGCATGGGAAGCAGCACACTTTATCACTCGGACACGTCGCTGCATGACAGATACATAAGCTCATGTGTAAATGGTTTTGATTATGCCGTAATGGTTACGGGACTTGGACGCTCACAGAACCCTAACATCAATGGACTATACTGAAGCTTTATCACGTTCGTTTGCGACAGTATATACTGTACTATTTGCATCTGGTATATACTGTACTGTAATGAGACGCTCAAGTAAAGTAGTTCAGTATTGTATTTTAATGGAAAACCACACGGAAGCGCAATGGTGATTTTACAAAGTGACATCTGGTGGATGATCACAGGTATTACACGCAAAGGTAACACCAAATGCTCTGTGTGCCTCTCTATGACTAGGAAAGCCTCCTTGTGCCCAGGCACGCTGTGTATGCATGATCGCAACTAACACCTCAGCCAGTAAAGATAACAGAGGCTCCATTTATATTACAGGTGCCCATAATCAGATGGCAGAATTATCAATCAGTGTTGAAATCTGTATTGCACATATGCCTAAATCAATCTCAAGCTTTAAAAGATGCAGGTATTTCTTTAGGCAACTCTGATTAGTCCTTTGTTAAGGAGGAAATAAGTTCAAGAACAAAAGTCCATATTCCAGGCCAGGAAAATATACAATAAAAACATGGGGAGGAGAGTTACCCCCAATATAGTCCACTCACATGTGGGGATAGACTGCGGCGTCTCCCGGCTCCTGGTGCTTAACCTTTTTCAATGATAGAGTTGTCTGGAGCGCTGGTTTCCATGTATCCCTGCTGTGCAGCATGTAGTGGTCAGTCGTGGGATAAAAACAAGGTTCTTACGCGTTTCACCACTTCCTCAGAGGCATATGAGAAATACAGATTTCAACACTGATTGATAATTCTGCCATCTGATTATGGGCACCTCTGATATGAGTTATCGTATCCATTAGATGTATGAACATCTTGCCTTTTTTTTATTTTTTACTATTAATACATTTTTTTATATGAATTTATAAGTGGTCATGCCAACCGATGTGTTATGAATTATATATTATTACTGACGGGAGAAATGTGTGCTGAGCGATCTTAACACAGACCGCTCAGCACACATCTCTCACCCCGCTCAGCACAGCTGATAGAATTAATACCACAGAAACTTATTTCATTATCAGCTATATTCAGCCCTTAATCTGTCTGCAAAACTTTTTCAAACAACTATGAATTACAGTATCTTGGTTAAGATCAACAGTCAGTCAAAATGGGCCATTAATCAGAATCAAAGATACAGTATACTGTATGCTATGTAAAAATCCTTAATTACAAAGGATTAAATGGTATTACTTAAGTGAGATAAACAATAATGATCAAAGCAAACAAAAACCCCAATTACACAATGTAGAACCTAAAAAAACAATAGAGCATGTACAACTAGTCCTCATCTGACTAAGAAAAAATTGATATTTAAAAGTACTTATATATTAGAACTGAAAGCAAGTGACAAAATATCCAGTTATCCCCACTTGTATATTTTGTAAAATATGATGGACGTTTTAACAGTAATTAGAAAATCATAAGAAAAAAAGATAACATTTGTCAACTAATAATAATAATATGGTTCAATAAGTAAGGTAACAAGACCTTTACATATGTAATATTATAACGGATCGCTGCTCATCTTGAACGTCTGTCCTGCCATTATCAAAGACAGTGCACCAAACCTAAACCTGTTTCCGTGACATTACGCTATCACCGTACACCTCGGCAAGTTGGCGATTAATGTCAGCTGCTGATGTGCCCTGTAGACGTAGTAATCTGATCACACTATGCACCTCAATGTATGACCATGTTTTCCCCAGCCCGTCATTTGATGTAGTGTTTTGTTGTGGTACTTGGTCAATTATCTGTTGTTTTTCCATTAACAATTTCAGGCTGTGATTAAAAAAAATATCCTTACAGAGTGTAATAGAGTGAAGAGTAGGATAACCTTAATCGCATTAGGTGACACAGTCACATCCCATGCCAGTAGGGGTGGGAAGTAAATTTACAGCGGGGGCCGATGGACATATTTAAATAGGAGGGGACAGTGACACGCCCTCTAGACATTTTCTTTCAATAAGATCTTTTCATTGATTGAAAAATATATATTTTATAACTTTTTGAAGGCTATTCTTTTAACAAAAAATTGTCAATTAAGTGGTTTAGGAAAACACATAGCAACGACCAAAGGCGAAACACTACTTGAGTGATTTTACAAGAGGGACAGTAGAGGGCGCTGTATCGTAAGCTACATAGAGTAGTCTCTCTTAGTTCTGAAGTGTGTTCACTTATATCTTCTTGTTAATCCTCTATGCTGTAACATTTACAGTACCTGTACTTGTAATAGTTTCGTTTACTACACAGTCTTCCCTTTGTGCTAATGCTTGAACAAAGAAGCATATTGTGAAATAAAATACTGTAACATTTTTAGGGGTGTTCAAAAGGATTTGAATTTCACAACAACTCTTCCTGGACTTAGGGGCAGATGTATTAACCTGGAGAAGGCATAAGGAAGTGATAAACCAGTGATATGTGCAAGGTGATAAAGCACCAGCCTTTATCTAACTGTTAATTGACATATTGGAGCTGATTGGCTGGTGCCTTTATCACCTTGCACATATCACTGGTTTATCACTTCCTTATGCCTTCTCCAGGTTAATACATCTGCCCCTTAGTGTGATGCGTTTTGCTCCTTCCAGTTGCACTTTGACAGGGAGAAACATTTTTAGGCTCTCTGTGATATAAAGCTTCAGACACATAAGTGCCACATGTAATAAAGACAATCCTGATGTCATCAGACTCTCATGATAAATGATGCTAAGTGAACCAGTTTTTTTTGAGAAACACCGGTCTTAGGGGTCTATTTATTAAGCCTTGGATGGAGCTAAAGTACCAGCCAATCAGCTCCTAACTGTCATTTTTCAAACACAGCCTGTGGCATGGCAGTTAGGTGCCGATTGGCTTGTACTTTTTCTCCAACCAAGGCTTAGTAAATAGACCCCTTAATCAGCAATGGCGGAGGAATCTAGTGCCGGTATTTTGCCGTGTGTCGGGATTCCAGTGCCGTATGTTGAGCGCTGGCATCTCAACCGCCGGCATCCTGAATTCATCCCGACAGGTAGCATAAAAGACATGTTAGTGAAATACCAAACAGCTTCAGTAAAGAAGCTCCTGCTAATTCCGTGACAGTTTTCCATTAATGCAGTTTTAGAGAATATATGTGCTGTAGAATAATGATTTTCTCCCCACAGAATGAGAAGAGATGGTATGACGTAGCCGAGGAAGTAGAAGTTACCTGCTTCACTGGTTATACCCTTTATGGGTTCCAGTTCCTAAGATGTCTCCCAGATGGGACTTGGAAACAAGAGGAAATTGAGTGTCTTCGTAAGAATTGTATTCTTCTTAATTTATTGTTTGAATTCATATGGAAATGTAGGATAGATTATATAAGATTTTGGGGTCAATTTATCAATATCCAACTCTCAGAGACAATCTGTGCGGCTGCTTGACGTAGCGATACAGATTGTACTTGTGCTGGGTTCCTCTGTGAGGCTTCTCACCCTGATACCTGCAGCCTTATGTCTCCAACCTAGTGTTACAATAAAATGCATTAGCCACCTATGTGCACTGTAGTTTGACCAAGAGGGAATCCAGCAAAGCTTCTCCGGCTTCACTGTTCCCCCGTTACTGGCTGCAGGTGATGAATTCCACTGTCCCAATAAATGTTTATGGGGACAGAGGTAAGTGTTGCTAAATACTGTAGGTGAGCACTGGTGCAATCTCTGATTTCTCTGGTGATAACCTTTTGAAACATTGGGCTTGATCCAGAGGTCTACCAGATGCGGCCCACTCCTGAAAAAACAGTGAAAGGTGGCCCTTAGGCTACTATAGGCCGTTCTTCGCATTACGGAGACTGGTAATCCAGCAGCACAGCAGCCCCTATAGAAACCTATGGGCACTGCTGTTGCTGTCAGTAATGGAGGGCCCGCGCTATATATCTGATTTATCTGCTGCTGTCCCTCCTTCTTACTTCTTGGGGATCCTTAATGGCTGTGTGTACCTCTGAAAATGGGCGTTTTGGTGGGATATCTTGCAACTGCGTACTGTACTTGATTAATGATATCTAGAAGCTGATTGTCTACCGAGGGCAAATTCTTTAGAGGGGTTGATACATCTCCCCCTTAGGGGGTAAGTTTACTAAGGTGGGAGGTTTTTTTGTAGAACTGGTGATGTTGTGCAGAGCAACCAATCAGATTCTACTTAACATTTTCTAGCTGCTTCTAGAAGATAATAGATAGAATCTGATTGGTTGCTATGGGCAACATCACAGTTCTAGAAAATACTCCTACCTTAGTAAATTTACCCCTAAGGGTCTAAGTATGGGTCTGATTCAGAAATGGACTCAGTAGTACAGTAGCTATGGGGTCTATGTGCTAAGCATTAAGGTGCCTATTTATACCATCAGCATCCAGGATGCGGATGACAGGTGATAAAATCGCCCCAACTCGCACTGCGATAATTGATTACATCGCAGGGATGTATCAATTATTGCGTGCAGGGACAGAGCTTGCGGTCAAGGTCTGTCCCTGCGATGATCCTCCGCAGCATCATCGGGGTATTTTTCTGAAAAAATACCCCGATGTCCTGCTGTGCATGCGCCGCCCCTGCCGACATCGCACCCGGTCGACCCCCCCGTTGCGACTACCCCCGCACACCGCCGACCCCCCCCCCCCAAGAAGATCAATATACTCACCAGTCCAGGGAGCCGGTCCGCGCTGCTTCTTCTGGGCTGCTTGGCGCCGGATCCTGTGCACTGCGGTGACACCCGGTGCTGTAAAGTGTGCTGACGCTTTGCAGCGTCACTTTACTGCACCGGGGTCACATTGCAGCACATGGGGGACCCTGCGCCCGGCAGCGCTCACGTAGTAGCGGACACCTGCTCCCTGGACAGGGGAGTATGTTTTTTTTTTTTTTTTTTACTTTTAAAAAAAATCTTTTTACACTGTGATCAGCTTCACTCTGCCGGGTCCCCGCTCAGCTTTCTCTGCCGGTGGTAGAGAAAGCTGGGCAAATGCCTCCTTATCACAGTGCTGCCCTGTAAACTCACTAGCCTGAGCTGGCGAGATTATCACAGGGCACACTGCTGTATTTTCTCAGATTTTTGTTTTGTAAATTTGGCCACATCACATTTCCCATTATAAGTATGGGGAATGCGATGAGGGTTACTAAAAAAAAGTGAATTAAAGGGGTTGGAGCAGATTTTCGTGAAAACTGCTCTAAATGCTCTTTAATACATTCAGGTGATACTAAAATAATGTGAAAAGGGGGTGAAAACACCCTTTTTCACATTATTTTAGTAAAAATAATGTTAATAAATAGACCCCTAAGAGAGATAAAGGAGGAGCTGTACTAAGCAGGGGCGGCTCCAGAGGTGGAGCTACAGTGCAGTCCAAAGTTCAAATAGAGGAACCACACCAACTGTCACCAACTGTCATCCCAAGCTGACTATCAGTTGGTGTGGCTCTGCTATTTGAACTTTGGACTGCGCTTCAACCCCATCTCAGGAGCCGCCACTGGAGAGTGATAAAGTACCAGCCAACTAGCTCCTAACTGGCGTGTTACAGGCTGTGTTTGAAAAATGACAGTTAGAAGCTGATTGGTTAGTAGTTTATCTTTCTCCACTTTATCACTCTCCACGGCTTAGTACATCTGCCCCCAAAGTACCAACAAACCAGCTGCTGTCATTTTTCAAACTCAGCTGGAAGCATGACAGGAGCTGATTGGATGGTACTTTATTTCTGTCCGCTCTAGCTCTTTCCAAGGCTTAAGCTGGTTACACACTTAGTGGTACGTCGTCCGATACGGCAGATCATTCTGTCCTTCATTAACATCGCTCAATGTCTAGCTGAGTTCCAAAATGTCGACTGGGTACACATCGCTCCCCTACGCCTTTAGATGCTACTTCTAGGCTAAAATATGCTTATGCTGCAGGAGGAGGCTCTTGTTAGACACAGCATCAGATCACTTGTGTGAACATTAGGCCACATGAGTAACCCTCAGGTGTGCGTACATGAATCAGACCCTATATACTTTTTAAAAAAGACCAAACATTAGGTTTAAAGCATTGTTCAATGTTAACAAGACCTTTTTCTGCATCTTTGTTCTAAATAGCGACCTTCTGAGGAAAGTTCTGTGGCACAGAAACACCTACAGGGTATACAGCACATCATATAAGGCTCATTTCATCCTCCTCATATCAGCGAGTCTCTGCAGCTTATGGACACCAATGACTATCACTAACAGAGCAGTGGCAATCGGATGTACACGCCGGCACAGAGAGCGTGAGCACACCCCAGTGACGTGACAACACAACGGGACACCCTCTGCTGGTATAGGAAGCGACACCACGGACAGACTGCTTGTAGTTCCGCAGGACTGTGTAATACATACTGTATAATATTACTGTCACTTACTCTGTGTCTCCATCTAGTCCTGCTAACAAATAAACCTCATCCTGCTAATACCTTTATAAGGAAATCATTTTATTATGGCTCAATTGTTGCAGTTGTGTTTGGCTGGATAGGAGCTGATCAAGAGCCGTATAGATGATATTATATGATGCAGTGTAATAAGAATATTATTCATTCTTACCTTAAAAAATATTTTTTCTTATTGCACTAATATGTAGTAATGTTCCTTTATTACACTGACGTCTCTGCTATATTATATGGCTGCAATGGGTTGGGGCTGATATGCCGGCTGTCATACTGATGGTTACAATCCTGACAGGGGTGAGTATGTTAACCCTCCCCCTCTACCCCTCCCTTACCGCAGCCTACACTTAACCCTCCTTTCCGCAGCCTAATCCTAACCTTCCTTCCCCTGAAGCCTAACCCTATCCTCCTCCCCACAAACTAAACCTAGCCCACCCACCCCTACCCCCATGGCTTACTTCTCTGGTGGGCTAATAATAGTCGTTCAGGATCCCGGCGATTGGTATTCCGGTGCTCGAGGTCCCGGAGCTTGGTAGCCGGTGCTCGGGATCCCGGCACCGGTATCCCGAGCAGTGCTGGAATTCGGCACAGAGACCAATTATATCCAGGTATATCCAGTAATTATAAAATGTATATTGCAGCGGGATTCGGTCAGGATCCCGCTGCAGTATGTCTTTTCTGATTACAGTAATTTGTGATTCTGAGAGTTTGGAATTGTGCACTGGATATAATTTGTCTCTTTCTGTATAATAAAGTGAAATTGTATCTTCTGTAAAGGTGTCCCCTTTACAGATAGAGTAGCAGGTCTCATGCTTGAGTTTAATTTCCTATAGAGACGTATTTCAGTTCCCAGTCTTCTTGTCGCATTTGTTGGAATCCTTACGTCAATATTCATTAGTAGAACCATGGGTCCTGAACATCATAATCTGTGGCTTCTCTTTGGCTGTATCACCCTATCCCTACCCTCCTGGACCTCTCCCGTGTCACATGCAGCTCTGTCCTTGCTAATATTAGAGATGTGCGCGGACCCCATGTTTTGGTTTTATTAAATCATTGTGTTTTGGCAAAACCTCCCTCAAGTGTTTTGGTTTGGATTTGGTTTTTAGTTTGTTTAAAAATCCAGAAAAACAAATCAGTCATTTTTGACAAAAATCTAGAGTGCATTGCTGATAAGTAATCTGGTACATTATCATGCATGTATATACAGTATTTATGAAAGGGCCCAGGCGTTGCACTCTCTAATCATTGGCCACACCTCTAAACATGGGCCCCTACCACTGCATTCCCCCGGTGGGCCCTACACGCCCCAATCCGACACTGTCTCTAGCTAATATGATATATTCATGAGAGTGGATAGTTCACTGTCTCCTACAAGATCAGCATCTCCTGAATTATTTTGTTCTGCTGCGCGCAATGATTTGATTGGATACAGCTATTCTATAACTGCCCTCGTGAAACCTTGACATACTGTATGTATGAAAAGCAAACACGAATATACTCTGATCAGTTTCAACACAAAGTGAATGGGATTTCTATAAAAGACTGTAAAGGGGGGTACACACGGAGAGATCTGTGCTTAATTCTGCACACAATCTGCGCGTGTCGCTATCACCGGTTCTAGATTGGCCTGCATTCAGGCACAATCTTGTTACATCGCAGACTTCACCGCTGTGTGCTGAGTGCCCCCCCCTCGCCCACTCCCCCTCCGCTCAGCACACATCGCGCTGTGTGCTGAGCGGGGGAAGAGATGTATGCTGGGTGTTCTGTGCTAGATCGCTCAGCACACATCTCCCCGTGTGTACCCCCCTTAAAAGGCGCATGACACTATCTGAAGTCACTGGCTAACTACTCACACAGCAGGACTATGGGCCTAATTCATGTTTGTACGGAAATGCATTTGCAATTGCGATTTATTTTTATTTTTTAAGCCTATGGAATTGCTAATCATCCCAAGTGAAGCTGCCCCCCAGGAAAGAAGACAGACGCCCACCGGAACCATCACACACTCACTCACAGCTGAGTACATGGCTATGCACAACAACGAAGAACATCGACTGCTAGGGTTGCCCTATGGCTGTGCAGACTGGACCCGGCAGTGGCGATGCAGGAGCCATGTTTTTCTATGTACAAAATCGCAGCTGACAGCCATGACACACCTGCGTTTTTGCTGCCAATCCTAGTTGCCCCAAAACGGTCACTTCCGTCAATCACTCTGCGATGAAAAGTTCACTGCGAGCGGAATTGCAAAGATGCCTTTACACATGCGCAATGCGATCGCAGTGCATGCACAGTCACCCAATAATCGCTCAGTTGCATTTATTATCAGGCTAATTTCCAGCCAAGACAGCTGGGGACAGACCCAATAGACTTCAGCCTGACAGACAAGGACTCTTGGCTCCCACTTCTCCATGCCAGGTAACATGTTACACAAGGTGTGTCCTGGCTGCTCACTAAATACCCGGGAATCTGTCAGGTGCTACACAACCAGCCAAGTATTTATACTTTAAATACATTTCACAACACGTGTGTCATACACTGAATGTGTCATGTCTTTTACATGTATAAGGATAAATTAATACATACGCCCCATGGGTGGAGCGAAACACGCCCTGTAGGCAGAGCATGACACACCCCTCAGTGCATTGCTTTCTTTGCTCCACTGTAAAATCCCAGAATTTCATTATTAAGTAGATGTGAAATGGATGAATTGGTGATTTTTTTTATTTTACTTTATACAGGGAGTTCGGAAAGTCCCTCCGCAGTGACTGTATGCTAAGAAATATGACAACATAAGTGTTTTTAAATACTCTATTACATTACATAAAACATATTTTGTTACGTACTTATTATATCTACATTAAGTGTTGTCCCTCTCCGGCCTCCCACGTCCGCAGAGAAGATCTGCAGCCAGACACACAGCGCTCCCGGCGGAGGAACTTTCCAAACTCCCTGTATTAAGTTCCATTTAGTTACTTTCTTTTCTGGCAAATAGTTTCATGAGTTTGATAAATTTGAATGGATGGAACTAAATATAGAAAGGTAGATTAGATGGATGCGCTTGTACAGACAATTGTGACTATGGGGGTCATTCAGACCTGATCGCACACTATGATTTTTTGCTGCACTGCGGTCAGGTCAGAATTGCGCATGCATATGCACCGCAGTGCGCAATACCATCATACGGCTACAAAGCAGATCATTGCTGGGCAGTGGATTGTACGAAGAATCCATTTGCACAGGTGATCGCAAGGAGATTGACAGGAAGAAGGCGTTTCTGGGTGTCAACTGACCGTTTTCTGGGAGTGGTTGGAAAAACGCAGGCGTGTCCAAGCGTTTGCAGGGCGGGTGTCTGACGCCAATTCCGGTCCCGGACAGGCTGAAGAGATCGTAGCGGCTGAGTAAGTCCTGGGCTACTCAGAAACTGCACAAAACTTATTTGTACCCCTCGGCTGCACATGAGTTTGCACACTTGCAAAGCAAAAATACACTCCCCTGTGGGCGGCGACTATCTGCTCGCAGCAGTGCAAAAAACCCCTAGCGAGCGATCAGGTCTAAATTAGGCCCTATAGCAGAGCTGGTGTATGACAAACAAAATATTACTTTCCTTTGATGTTAACGTCTGTTCCTGTGGTACTCTGTATATCTCTCACAAAATATGTGTACAAAGTGTTTCATGATACATGGAGACATAAGCAAAGAGAACATAGTGTAATCCATAACACAATTTTATTCTCTAAAAGGATGCAGTTAAAACAATATGGTCATCACTATAAGTAAGACAGGTGGAGGTTTACCAGATTCCTGATCAGAGTAGGCCAAATGGATGTATTAGAGATGTAGGCTCCGAAACCAGTCTCTGGGCCCCCTCGTTCACTGGAATCTTGGTCTTCCTCCAATATATAGATAGAATAGCACTACTTTCACCTACTGTCAACGCGTTTTGGCAGTGTCCTTAATGGAGAGATTTCGTCCCGAAACGCGTTAGAAGCAGTTAACAGGAGTGCTATTCTCTATTTGCTTTTGTCTCAATATGTCATGAAACACTTTGTACACATAAGTTAAGAGATATACCACAGGAACAGACGTTAACTTCAAAGGGAAGTGATATCCTGATTGTCATAACCAGCTCTGCTGTAATCACAATATTCTATATATCTCCAGAAGGATATAAATACATTAGAGAGTGTACAAAGAATGGCAACTAAAATGGTGCATGGCCTACATCACAAAACGTACCCGGAAAGGTTAAAAGATCTTAACATGTATTGTTTGGAGGAGAAAAGGGAAAGGGGGGACATGATAGAAACTTCCAAATATACCAAGGGTCTTAACAAAGTTCAGGAGGGAAACATTCTTCAAAGGAAGAGAAATATTAGAACTCGAGGACATACACTGAGACTGGAGGGGGGAGGTTCAGGGGAAATTTAAGGAAAAATTACTTCACAGAAAGGGTAGTGGATAAGTGGAATAGTCTCCCATCAGAGGTGGTAGAGGCTAAGACTGTAGAGCAATTTAAACATGCTTGGGACAGGCATATGAATATCCTTACAAAGAATGAAGGTTCAAAAAGGGTTGAGATTGCCTAAAGGATAAAAAAAAAAGGGGCAGACTAGATGGGCCAAGTGGTTCTTATCTGCCGTCAAATTCTATGTTTCTATGTTTCTCTTCACTTTTTCCACATTTTGTTATGTTACAGAATTATTCCAAAATGGAATAAATACATTTTTTCCCTCAAAATACTACACACAATACCCCACAATAACAACATGAAAAAAGTTTTTTTGAGATTTTTGCAAATTTATTAAAAATAAAAAAAATAAGTCGGATTGACATTGTCGGAACCGAGGAGATGAGACAGGACCCTAGGGGGGAGATCTGTGAGAACTAGTGAGGCAACAGGGGGCGAGGCCAGGGCAGTAGAGGTGCAGCGTGCACGTGCAGAGTATGGAGCAGAGTACCAGATGACTGCCAGTGTTCTCGGCGCTGCTGTGTATGTCCTCTCAGAGCGGGGACACGGGCGCAAGCCAGGTGAGTGCAGCAGTGCCCCCCCACGTCTGCTGTCACGGTGCCTGCATCCCTGGCTTTCTCTCTGCCCGTGCCTGCCTTGTGATGTGTCCGTCTGTTACACCGCTGTGCTTTGCATCATGCCTGCTGTGTCCACTCCCTGACTGTCATCGTCTGTGTAGGTGCCGGTGTGTGCACAGCAGTCCGTAGTCCCACAGCCCTCACACTGCACTCTGCAGAGAGGACATGAAGACTGCAGTTGTCAGGAGCGGCCAAATCCGACAGCTCGTATTGAATACTCACCTGTCAGATCCTTTCCGTCAGAAATACACCCCTTAGTTGCGTTGTTGGGGGCATTAATTCCTACCAGGAGAGAGTAGTATAGTGTAAGCAGATTTCAATACAGCCTTTTCTTAGCTTAAAACACTGCAATAGGCAGGGGCATAACTAGAACTTTGTGGGCCCCATAGAAAATTTTTAAAGGGCTCCGTTTCTACAGAGAGGGGAGGTACAAGGTGACACACACACATAGGTAGGCATACAAAGTGTCACAAACACACACAGTGTCATACATGGGGGGAATAAGGGGGTCACAAACACACAGGGGTAGGGGATGTACAGTGTGCCATACAAAGGGGCAGTGCCATTTCTAGACAATTTGGCTCCCAGTGCGAACAGTAAAAAATGTGCCCCCCCCTCCATAGACATTCAAAATGCCCCCCTCCATGGACATTCAAAATGCGCCACCACTCCATACCATTCAAAATGCGCCACCACTCCATAGACATTCAAAATGCACCCCCCCTCCATAGACATTCAAAATGCGCCACCACTCCATAGACATTCAAAATGCACCACTCCTTCATAGACATTCAAAATGTGCAACCCCCATGGACATAAAAACTTTTTTTGCTCCCGGCGAAGGGGCATGACCTCACTTAAATGGGCATGGCCATGCTAAAAATGATGTGGGAAAGATGACCTAACACCCCAGTTTCTCTAACGTCCTAAGTGGATGCTGGGGACTCCGTAAGGACCATGGGGAATAGCGGCTCCGCAGGAGACTGGGCACAAAAGTAAAAGCTTTAGGACTACCTGGTGTGCACTGGCTCCTCCCCCTATGACCCTCCTCCAAGCCTCAGTTAGATTTTTGTGCCCGAACGAGAAGGGTGCACACTAGGTGGCTCTCCTGAGCTGCTTAGTGAAAAGTTAGTTTTAGGTTTTTTATTTTCAGTGAGACCTGCTGGCAACAGGCTCACTGCACCGAGGGACTAAGGGGAGAAGAAGCGAACTCACCTGCGTGCAGAGTGGATTGGGCTTCTTAGGCTACTGGACATTAGCTCCAGAGGGACGATCACAGGCCCAGCCATGGATGGGTCCCAGAGCCGCGCCGCCGGCCCCCTTACAGAGCCAGAAGACTGAAGAGGTCCGGGAAATCGGCGGCAGAAGACGTCCTGTCTTCAATAAGGTAGCGCACAGCACCGCAGCTGTGCGCCATTGCTCTCAGCACACTTCACACTCCGGTCACTGAGGGTGCAGGGCGCTGGGGGGGGGGCGCCCTGAGACGCAATAAAAACACCTTAGATGGCTAAAAATACATCACATATAGCTCCTGGGCTATCTGGATGCATTTAACCCCTGCCAGTTTTTCCTTAAAAAAGCGGGAGAAAGGCCGCCGAGAAGGGGGTGGAGCCTATCTCCTCAGCACACAAGCGCCATTTTCCCTCACAGCTCCGTTGGAGGGAAGCTCCCTGGCTCTCCCCTGCAGTCCTGCACTACAGAAACAGGGTAAAACAAGAGAGGGGGGGCACTAAATTTGGCAGATTAATAATACAGCAGCTATATAAGGGAAAAACACTTATATAAGGTTATCCCTGTATATATATAGCGCTCTGGTGTGTGCTGGCAAACTCTCCCTCTGTCTCCCCAAAGGGCTAGTGGGGTCCTGTTCTCTATCAGAGCATTCCCTGTGTGTGTGCTGTGTGTCGGTACGTTGTGTCGACATGTATGAGGAGGAAAATGGTATGGAGGCGGAGCAATTGCCTGTAATAGTGATGTCACCCCCTAGGGAGTCGACACCTGACTGGATGGTCGTATGGAAGGAATTACGTGATAGCGTCAGCACTTTACAAAAGACTGTTGACGACATGAGACAGCCGGAAAAACAGTTAATACCTGTCCAGGCGTCTCAAACACCGTCAGGGGCTCTAAAGCGCCCGTTACCTCAGATGGTCGACACAGACCCAGACACGGACACTGACTCCAGTGTCGACGGTGAGGAAACAAACGTATTTTCCAGTAGGGCCACACGTTACATGATCACGGCAATGAAGGAGGTTTTGAACATTTCTGATACTACAAGTACCACAAAAAAGGGTATTATGTGGGGTGTGAAAAAACTACCCGTAGTTTTTCCTGAATCAGATGAATTAAATGAGGTGTGTGATGAAGCGTGGGTTTCCCCCGATAAAAAGTATTGCCGTATAAAGGGGAGGAGTTATTTGGGGTCGGTCTATCGGACCTGGTGGCCACGGCAACGGCTGGGAAATCCACCTTTTTACCCCAGGTCACCTCTCAGCAGAAAAAGACACCGTCTTTTCAGGCTCAATCCTTTCGTCCCCATAAGGGCAAGCGGGCAAAAGGCCACTCATATCTGCCCCGGGGCAGAGGAAGGGGAAAAAGACTGCAGCAGACAGCCTCTTCCCAGGAACAGAAGCCCTCCCCCGCTTCTGCCAAGTCCTCAGCATGACGCTGGGGCCTTACAAGCGGACTCAGGTACGGTGGGGGGTCGTCTCAAGAATTTCAGCGCGCAGTGGGCTCACTCGCAAGTGGACCCCTGGATCCTGCAGGTAGTATCTCAGGGGTACAAATTGGAATTCGAGACGTCTCCCCCTCGCCGGTTCCTGAAGTCTGCTTTACCAACGTCTCCCTCCGGCATTATACCCTTTCCCGCCAGAGGTTAGGGCGCGTTGGGAAACACCCCCTAGGGTAGATAAGGCGCTCACACGCTTATCAAAACAAGTGGCGTTACCGTCTCCGGATACGGCCGCCCTCAAGGAGCCAGCTGATAGAAAGCTGGAAAATATCCTAAAAAGTATATACACACATACTGGTGTTATACTGAGACCAGCAATCGCCTCAGCCTGGATGTGCAGTGCTGGGGTGGCTTGGTCGGATTCCCTGACTGAAAATATTGATACCCTGGACAGGGACAGTATATTATTGACTATAGAGCATTTAAAGGATGCATTTCTATAAATGCGAGATGCACAGAGGGATATTTGCACTCTGGCATCAAGAGTAAGTGCGCTGTCCATTTCTGCCAGAAGAGGGTTATGGACGCGACAGTGGTCAGGTGATGCGGATTCCAAACGGCATATGAACAGGGAGGCGGTATTGGAAGCCATTTGTCACGATCCGGGTATCTGGACGCCATTTCTTACCCATCAGATGCCTCCTAAGGCTGGCTCAGCGCTCCAGGACCGGATCCCATCTGTTATCCTGATGTGTACATTCCTGTATCCTCTCCTGTCTCTCTGAGACGCTGTCACAGTAACGCCATATTACATCTGGCATGGCGTCTCCCGCGGCCTCCGCCGCCGTCCCTGAGCTTCTGCATGCAGAGTGTCAGAGTGGCGATTACGTCAGCCGCGGCCTCCGCTGTGTCCGCGTGGTTGGATGTGCACTTGTCAGCCAGGCGTCTCCTGTCTCCAGTGGCCGGCGCCGCCATTACTGTTTTCATTACCACATGGATTACAAACCAAACTTCCCTCCAAGTGTCTGCATGGGCGCAGCCATCTTGGATTCTGTCAGCTGATCATTTCCTCCAATCTGTTGTCAGTATTGTTAATCTGCATAATTGCCTAGCCAATCCCTTCCTTGCTGCAGGTATAAATACACTGTGCCTGAGCAAGGAAGGCGTCAGTGCTTTGGTTGTCAAACCTAGTTCCTGTTTGTCTCTCTCCTGTGATTGTCTTCCAGGTTCCAGCTCCTGTCTCAAGACTTCCACCATAGAGACCCGCACCAGCATTCCACCTGCGGTGTAGCCTGACTCTCCAATCCATTGTGGATTCATCTGTTTCCAGCTACAACATTACCTGCTTCCAGCTCAGCTTTCAGCAGAGTACAGCTTCCCTTAAAGGGCCGGTGTCCTTTCTACACTTTACCACTCTCCACCGGTATTATTATTTCTCCGCTCTCAAGTTCTACATTTCAGTTCATATTTCATCGCTCCCAAGTTCATTTATTATTTAACTGGTTCCAGCCAGTATCCACTCCGTGCTAACAACAGTCTGGTTCCAGCCAGTATCCACAGCAGCTGTTTTACCTTCAGCAACCCAGCTTTTCCTGGAACACCAGCTGGCACAATCCTGGGTTATCTCCATTGCTACAGTCGGGCCTGGTAAGGACTTTCCATCTAGAAGATCATAAGAACTATCTCACACTACCAGTGCCCTGTGGCTCCTGCCATCCTGTAGTACCCAGGAACTGTATTTATTATTTGCTGACTTTTACGTTTTCTTTTACTGCTGCTGTGTTGCGGAGTTGTCATAATAAACATCATTGACTTTTATCCAAGTTGTCGTGGTCACGCCTTCGGGCAGTTATTATTCATGTTACTTACATGTCCAGGGGTCTGATACAACCTCCCAGGTTCCGGTACATCTCACCCCCTACAACTGAGGCTGCCTCCCGTCAGCTCAGGCCCTCAGTTGTGACAGTAAGCACTGACCTAATGAATCCAGCCGGAGACCAGGATCAAGCGGCCAGGCTAGAACATCAGGAGGCTGCACAGGGCCACATCATCCGCTGTCTCCAGGATCTCTCTACTCGGCTGGATGGGATTCAGACAACTCTCCGTGGATCAGGCGCATCTGGTGCGTCAACCACAGTGACTCCAGCTATAACCCCACCCACCTTACCCATTTCTGCTCCACGTCTTCATCTTCCAACGCCAGCAAAATTTGACGGATCTCCAAGATTCTGCAGGGGATTTCTCAACCAGTGTGAGATTCAGTTTGAGCTACAACCTGGCAATTTTCCCAGTGACCGTACAAAAATTGCCTACATCATCTCTCTTCTCAGTGGCTCCGCCCTTGACTGGGCATCACCGTTATGGGAGAGGTCCGACACCCTGCTATCTTCTTACACTGCATTCGTGTCAACATTCAGGCGCATCTTCGACGAGCCAGGCCGGGTAACCTCAGCTTCATCCGAGATTCTCCGTTTACGCCAGGGGTCACGTACTGTAGGACAATATCTGATACAGTTCCAGATCCTGGCATCCGAACTGGCATGGAATGACGGGGCCCTGTATGCTGCATTCTGGCATGGCTTATCTGAGCTTATTAAAGATGAGTTAGCTACCAGAGACTTACCTTCTAAGTTAGATGAGCTAATCTCACTCTGCACGAAAGTTGATTTACGTTTCAGAGAGAGAGCAACTGAGCGTGGAAGATCATCTGCTCCAAAATCTTCTGCTCCTCCTCCTCGTCAACTGTCACCATCTAAAGATGAGCCCATGCAAATTGGCCGTTCCCGTTTAACTCCTGCTGAGCGCCGAAGACGTCTCTCTGAGTCTCTTTGTCTTTACTGTGCAGCTCCGTCTCACACCATCAATGCCTGTCCCGAACGTCCGGGAAAACTCCAAACCCTAGCTCGCCCAGGAGAGGGCCGGCTAGGAGTAATGATCTCCTCTCCATCTCCTCATGATTGTAATCTCCCAGTCTCGCTTCAAGTTGCTCAACGTTATCGGAACGTCATTGCTCTCCTTGATTCCGGAGCAGCTGGGAACTTTATTACTGAAGCCTATGTTAAACGGTGGTCCCTACCCACCGAGAGACTTCCTTCCTCCTTTTCCTTAACTGCCGTGGATGGCAGTAAAATTTTTGATACTGTTATTGCTTTAAGGACTCTACCAGTTCGTCTGAGAGTGGGAGTTCTTCATTCCGAACTTATTTCACTTTTAGTGATTCCAAGAGCCACACATCCTGTGGTCCTGGGCCTTCCATGGCTCCGTCTTCACAATCCTACAATTGATTGGACGACTACGCAAATCCTGGCATGGGGTTCCTCCTGTGCAGAGACATGTTTGTTTAAAGTATTGCCTGTCTGTTCTTCCTCCCCCAGGTCGTCTGATGTTCCACCTCCTCCATATCAAGATTTCACGGATGTGTTCAGTAAAGCTTCTGCTGATATCCTTCCTCCTCATAGAGAATGGGACTGCCCGATTGATCTCGTTCCAGGGAAGGTTCCACCTCGAGGCCGAACTTATCCGTTGTCTCTGCCTGAGACGCATTCTATGGAGGAATACATTAAAGAGAACCTAGCAAAGGGGTTCATTCGACCTTCTTCTTCCCCAGCCGGCGCAGGCTTCTTTTTTGTAAAAAAGAAAGATGGTGGTCTGCGGCCGTGCATCGACTACAGAGGTTTGAACGACATTACCATCAAGAACCGTTATCCTTTACCCCTGATTACTGAGCTCTTTGACAGAGTTAGCGGAGCTACCATCTTTACAAAGCTGGACTTGCGAGGTGCATACAATCTCATCCGGATCCGTGAGGGTGACGAGTGGAAGACCGCCTTTAACACCCGTGACGGACATTATGAGTACCTCGTCATGCCCTTCGGATTGAGCAATGCTCCAGCTGTCTTCCAGCATTTTGTCAATGAGATCTTCAGAGACATTCTATACCGTCATGTCGTGGTCTATCTAGACGATATCCTCATTTTTGCCAACGATTTAGAGGAACATCGTTTTTGGGTTAAAGAGGTTCTGTCCCGTCTCCGTGTCAATCATCTCTATTGCAAATTAGAAAAATGCGTCTTTGAAGTCAAGTCCATTCCGTTTCTAGGGTACATTGTGTCCGGTTCCGGACTAGAGATGGATCCTGAGAAACTACAAGCAATTCAGAATTGGCCGGTACCCTTAACCCTCAAAGGGGTCCAGAGGTTCTTAGGGTTCGCCAATTATTACCGAAAGTTCATACGAGACTTTTCCACCATTGTGGCGCCTATTACTGCTTTCACCAAGAAGGGTGCTAACCCGTCCAAGTGGTCTGAAGAAGCCATGCAAGCTTTTCATCTTTTAAAACAGAGGTTCATCTCTGCGCCTGTCCTGAAACAGCCTGACATCGACTCTCCTTTCATCCTAGAGGTGGATGCCTCCTCCGTTGGAGTAGGAGCGGTGTTATCTCAGAGGGCTAAAGATGGCCATTTACATCCTTGCAGTTTCTTCTCCCGGAAGTTCTCCCCAGCTGAGCGCAACTATGCCATTGGCGACCAGGAGTTGCTAGCCATCAAGCTCGCTCTAGAAGAGTGGAGGTATCTGTTGGAGGGAGCTTCTCATTTAATCACCATACTTACAGACCACAAGAACCTTTTATACCTGAAGGGCGCACAATGTCTCAACCCTCGTCAGGCCAGATGGGCACTTTTCTTTTCCAGGTTCGACTTTAAACTCCAGTTCTGTCCGGGCTCTCAGAATCGCAAGGCCGATGCCCTTTCCCGCTCATGGGAGCAAGAAAATGAGTCAGAGTCTTCAGACAAGCATCCTATTATAAATCCGTTGGCATTCTCCACGGTAGGGATGGACTCTACGCCCCCATCAGGGAAAAGTTTTGTGAAGCCGATGCTAAGGAAGAAGCTCATGCATTGGGCCCATGCTTCCCGTTTTGCCGGACATACAGGTATCCAAAAAACCCTGGAGTTTATCTCTAGGTCTTATTGGTGGCCAACTCTGAAAAAAGACGTCTTGGAGTTTATTGCATCTTGCCCAAAGTGTGCCCAACATAAAGTATCCCGCCAGTCGCCTGCGGGGCAACTGGTTCCACTATCCGTTCCCCGTCGACCATGGACCCACTTGTCGATGGATTTCATTACAGACTTACCCATGTGCAACAAGTTCAATACCATCTGGGTGGTAGTTGACCGGTTCACCAAGATGGCACACTTCATTCCTCTCACCGGTCTTCCGTCAGCTTCCAAGTTGGCTCAAGTATTCATACAAGAGATCTTCCGACTCCACGGTCTTCCTGAAGAAATTATCTCAGATCGAGGAGTTCAATTCACAGCCAAATTCTGGCGAAGTTTATGTCAAGTCCTCCAAGTCAAGCTAAAGTTTTCCACGGCTTACCATCCTCAGACCAATGGTCAAACCGAGAGGGTGAATCAGGACTTGGAGGCCTTCCTCCGCATCTATGTGTCCTCCTCTCAAGATGACTGGGTTCAATTACTTCCCTGGGCCGAGTTCTGTCATAACAACCAGTATCATTCTTCATCTGCTTCAACACCATTCTTCACTAACTTTGGATTCCACCCTAAAGTCCCTGAGTTCCAACCGCTTCCAGCAACTTCTGTTCCCGCAGTGGATATCACCTTGCATCAGTTTGCCAATATCTGGAAGAGCGTACGATCAGCTCTGCTCAAGGCATCGTTCAGGTACAAGAAGTTTGCGGATAAGAAGCGTCGAGCAGTTCCTGCTCTCAAGGTGGGTGATCGGGTATGGTTATCCACGAAGAATTTGAGGTTAAGAGTTCCCAGTATGAAGTTTGCACCTCGCTATATCGGTCCTTTCAAGATTGAACAAGTCATCAATCCTGTTGCTTACAGACTCCAGTTGCCTCCCTTCTTAAAAATACCCAGGACATTCCATGTTTCCCTGTTGAAACCGCTGATCTTGAATCGGTTTCATTCCTCACTTCCTCCAACTCCGAAAGTCCAAACTCAACGAGGCGTTGAGTATGAAGTGGCCAAGATCCTGGACTCACGTCACCGTTACGGTCAACTACAATATCTTATTGACTGGAAGGGTTATGGTCCTGAGGAACGGTCGTGGACCAATGCTTCTGATGTCCATGCTCCTGCCTTGGTCCGGAGATTCCATTCCAAGTTTCCTCAAAAGCCAAAGAAGTGTCCTGGGGCCACTCCTAAAGGGGGGGGGGTGCTGTCACGATCCGGGTATCTGGACGCCATTTCTTACCCATCAGATGCCTCCTAAGGCTGGCTCAGCGCTCCAGGACCGGATCCCATCTGTTATCCTGTGTACATTCCTGTATCCTCTCCTGTCTCTCTGAGACGCTGTCACAGTAACGCCATATTACATCTGGCATGGCGTCTCCCGCGGCCTCCGCCGCCGTCCCTGAGCTTCTGCATGCAGAGTGTCAGAGTGGCGATTACGTCAGCCGCGGCCTCCGCTGTGTCCGCGTGGTTGGATGTGCACTTGTCAGCCTGGCGTCTCCTGTCTCCAGTGGCCGGCGCCGCCATTACTGTTTTCATTACCACATGGATTACAAACCAAACTTCCCTCCAAGTGTCTGCATGGGCGCAGCCATCTTGGATTCTGTCAGCTGATCATTTCCTCCAATCTGTTGTCAGTATTGTTAATCTGCATAATTGCCTAGCCAATCCCTTCCTTGCTGCAGGTATAAATACACTGTGCCTGAGCAAGGAAGGCGTCAGTGCTTTGGTTGTCAAACCTAGTTCCTGTTTGTCTCTCTCCTGTGATTGTCTTCCAGGTTCCAGCTCCTGTCTCAAGACTTCCACCATAGAGACCCGCACCAGCATTCCACCTGCGGTGTAGCCTGACTCTCCAATCCATTGTGGATTCATCTGTTTCCAGCTACAACATTACCTGCTTCCAGCTCAGCTTTCAGCAGAGTACAGCTTCCCTTAAAGGGCCGGTGTCCTTTCTACACTTTACCACTCTCCACCGGTATTATTATTTCTCCGCTCTCAATTTCTACATTTCAGTTCATATTTCATTGCTCCCAAGTTCATTTATTATTTAACTGGTTCCAGCCAGTATCCACTCCGTGCTAACAACAGTCTGGTTCCAGCCAGTATCCACAGCAGCTGTTTTACCTTCAGCAACCCAGCTTTTCCTGGAACACCAGCTGGCACAATCCTGGGTTATCTCCATTGCTACAGTCGGGCCTGGTAAGGACTTTCCATCTAGAAGATCATAAGAACTATCTCACACTACCAGTGCCCTGTGGCTCCTGCCATCCTGTAGTACCCAGGAACTGTATTTATTATTTGCTGACTTTTACGTTTTCTTTTACTGCTGCTGTGTTGCGGAGTTGTCATAATAAACATCATTG
The DNA here is from genome assembly GCF_028390025.1 of Pseudophryne corroboree. Lineage (NCBI taxonomy): Eukaryota > Metazoa > Chordata > Amphibia > Anura > Myobatrachidae > Pseudophryne > Pseudophryne corroboree. Next base: position 92,233,319 of record NC_086444.1, on the reverse strand, counting down.
ACTTTTATCCAAGTTGTCGTGGTCACGCCTTCGGGCAGTTATTATTCATGTTACTTACATGTCCAGGGGTCTGATACAACCTCCCAGGTTCCGGTACATCTCAGCCCCTACAACTGAGGCTGCCTCCCGTCAGCTCAGGCCCTCAGTTGTGACAGTAAGCACTGACCTAATGAATCCAGCCGGAGACCAGGATCAAGCGGCCAGGCCGATGCAAGAACTGGCAGCCCGACTAGAACATCAGGAGGCTGCACAGGGCCACATCATCCGCTGTCTCCAGGATCTCTCTACTCGGCTGGATGGGATTCAGACAACTCTCCGTGGATCAGGCGCATCTGGTGCGTCAACCACAGTGACTCCAGCTATAACCCCACCCACCTTACCCATTTCTGCTCCACGTCTTCATCTTCCAACGCCAGCAAAATTTGACGGATCTCCAAGATTCTGCAGGGGATTTCTCAACCAGTGTGAGATTCAGTTTGAGCTACAACCTGGCAATTTTCCCAGTGACCGTACAAAAATTGCCTACATCATCTCTCTTCTCAGTGGCTCCGCCCTTGACTGGGCATCACCGTTATGGGAGAGGTCCGACACCCTGCTATCTTCTTACACTGCATTCGTGTCAACATTCAGGCGCATCTTCGACGAGCCAGGCCGGGTAACCTCAGCTTCATCCGAGATTCTCCGTTTACGCCAGGGGTCACGTACTGTAGGACAATATCTGATACAGTTCCAGATCCTGGCATCCGAACTGGCATGGAACGACGGGGCCCTGTATGCTGCATTCTGGCATGGCTTATCTGAGCTTATTAAAGATGAGTTAGCTACCAGAGACTTACCTTCTAAGTTAGATGAGCTAATCTCACTCTGCACGAAAGTTGATTTACGTTTCAGAGAGAGAGCAACTGAGCGTGGAAGATCATCTGCTCCAAAATCTTCTGCTCCTCCTCCTCGTCAACTGTCACCATCTAAAGATGAGCCCATGCAAATTGGCCGTTCCCGTTTAACTCCTGCTGAGCGCCGAAGACGTCTCTCTGAGTCTCTTTGTCTTTACTGTGCAGCTCCGTCTCACACCATCAATGCCTGTCCCGAACGTCCGGGAAAACTCCAAACCCTAGCTCGCCCAGGAGAGGGCCGGCTAGGAGTAATGATCTCCTCTCCATCTCCTCATGATTGTAATCTCCCAGTCTCGCTTCAAGTTGCTCAACGTTATCGGAACGTCATTGCTCTCCTTGATTCCGGAGCAGCTGGGAACTTTATTACTGAAGCCTATGTTAAACGGTGGTCCCTACCCACCGAGAGACTTCCTTCCTCCTTTTCCTTAACTGCCGTGGATGGCAGTAAAATTTTTGATACTGTTATTGCTTTAAGGACTCTACCAGTTCGTCTGAGAGTGGGAGTTCTTCATTCCGAACTTATTTCACTTTTAGTGATTCCAAGAGCCACACATCCTGTGGTCCTGGGCCTTCCATGGCTCCGTCTTCACAATCCTACAATTGATTGGACGACTACGCAAATCCTGGCATGGGGTTCCTCCTGTGCAGAGACATGTTTGTTTAAAGTATTGCCTGTCTGTTCTTCCTCCCCCAGGTCGTCTGATGTTCCACCTCCTCCATATCAAGATTTCACGGATGTGTTCAGTAAAGCTTCTGCTGATATCCTTCCTCCTCATAGAGAATGGGACTGCCCGATTGATCTCGTTCCAGGGAAGGTTCCACCTCGAGGCCGAACTTATCCGTTGTCTCTGCCTGAGACGCATTCTATGGAGGAATACATTAAAGAGAACCTAGCAAAGGGGTTCATTCGACCTTCTTCCCCAGCCGGCGCAGGCTTCTTTTTTGTAAAAAAGAAAGATGGTGGTCTGCGGCCGTGCATCGACTACAGAGGTTTGAACGACATTACCATCAAGAACCGTTATCCTTTACCCCTGATTACTGAGCTCTTTGACAGAGTTAGCGGAGCTACCATCTTTACAAAGCTGGACTTGCGAGGTGCATACAATCTCATCCGGATCCGTGAGGGTGACGAGTGGAAGACCGCCTTTAACACCCGTGACGGACATTATGAGTACCTCGTCATGCCCTTCGGATTGAGCAATGCTCCAGCTGTCTTCCAGCATTTTGTCAATGAGATCTTCAGAGACATTCTATACCGTCATGTCGTGGTCTATCTAGACGATATCCTCATTTTTGCCAACGATTTAGAGGAACATCGTTTTTGGGTTAAAGAGGTTCTGTCCCGTCTCCGTGTCAATCATCTCTATTGCAAATTAGAAAAATGCGTCTTTGAAGTCAAGTCCATTCCGTTTCTAGGGTACATTGTGTCCGGTTCCGGACTAGAGATGGATCCTGAGAAACTACAAGCAATTCAGAATTGGCCGGTACCCTTAACCCTCAAAGGGGTCCAGAGGTTCTTAGGGTTCGCCAATTATTACCGAAAGTTTATACGAGACTTTTCCACCATTGTGGCGCCTATTACTGCTTTCACCAAGAAGGGTGCTAACCCGTCCAAGTGGTCTGAAGAAGCCATGCAAGCTTTTCATCTTTTAAAACAGAGGTTCATCTCTGCGCCTGTCCTGAAACAGCCTGACATCGACTCTCCTTTCATCCTAGAGGTGGATGCCTCCTCCGTTGGAGTAGGAGCGGTGTTATCTCAGAGGGCTAAAGATGGCCATTTACATCCTTGCAGTTTCTTCTCCCGGAAGTTCTCCCCAGCTGAGCGCAACTATGCCATTGGCGACCAGGAGTTGCTAGCCATCAAGCTCGCTCTAGAAGAGTGGAGGTATCTGTTGGAGGGAGCTTCTCATTTAATCACCATACTTACAGACCACAAGAACCTTTTATACCTGAAGGGCGCACAATGTCTCAACCCTCGTCAGGCCAGATGGGCACTTTTCTTTTCCAGGTTCGACTTTAAACTCCAGTTCTGTCCGGGCTCTCAGAATCGCAAGGCCGATGCCCTTTCCCGCTCATGGGAGCAAGAAAATGAGTCAGAGTCTTCAGACAAGCATCCTATTATAAATCCGTTGGCATTCTCCACGGTAGGGATGGACTCTACGCCCCCATCAGGGAAAAGTTTTGTGAAGCCGATGCTAAGGAAGAAGCTCATGCATTGGGCCCATGCTTCCCGTTTTGCCGGACATACAGGTATCCAAAAAACCCTGGAGTTTATCTCTAGGTCTTATTGGTGGCCAACTCTGAAAAAAGACGTCTTGGAGTTTATTGCATCTTGCCCAAAGTGTGCCCAACATAAAGTATCCCGCCAGTCGCCTGCGGGGCAACTGGTTCCACTATCCGTTCCCCGTCGACCATGGACCCACTTGTCGATGGATTTCATTACAGACTTACCCATGTGCAACAAGTTCAATACCATCTGGGTGGTAGTTGACCGGTTCACCAAGATGGCACACTTCATTCCTCTCACCGGTCTTCCGTCAGCTTCCAAGTTGGCTCAAGTATTCATACAAGAGATCTTCCGACTCCACGGTCTTCCTGAAGAAATTATCTCAGATCGAGGAGTTCAATTCACAGCCAAATTCTGGCGAAGTTTATGTCAAGTCCTCCAAGTCAAGCTAAAGTTTTCCACGGCTTACCATCCTCAGACCAATGGTCAAACCGAGAGGGTGAATCAGGACTTGGAGGCCTTCCTCCGCATCTATGTGTCCTCCTCTCAAGATGACTGGGTTCAATTACTTCCCTGGGCCGAGTTCTGTCATAACAACCAGTATCATTCTTCATCTGCTTCAACACCATTCTTCACTAACTTTGGATTCCACCCTAAAGTCCCTGAGTTCCAACCGCTTCCAGCAACTTCTGTTCCCGCAGTGGATATCACCTTGCATCAGTTTGCCAATATCTGGAAGAGCGTACGATCAGCTCTGCTCAAGGCATCGTTCAGGTACAAGAAGTTTGCGGATAAGAAGCGTCGAGCAGTTCCTGCTCTCAAGGTGGGTGATCGGGTATGGTTATCCACGAAGAATTTGAGGTTAAGAGTTCCCAGTATGAAGTTTGCACCTCGCTATATCGGTCCTTTCAAGATTGAACAAGTCATCAATCCTGTTGCTTACAGACTCCAGTTGCCTCCCTTCTTAAAAATACCCAGGACATTCCATGTTTCCCTGTTGAAACCGCTGATCTTGAATCGGTTTCATTCCTCACTTCCTCCAACTCCGAAAGTCCAAACTCAACGAGGCGTTGAGTATGAAGTGGCCAAGATCCTGGACTCACGTCACCGTTACGGTCAACTACAATATCTTATTGACTGGAAGGGTTATGGTCCTGAGGAACGGTCGTGGACCAATGCTTCTGATGTCCATGCTCCTGCCTTGGTCCGGAGATTCCATTCCAAGTTTCCTCAAAAGCCAAAGAAGTGTCCTGGGGCCACTCCTAAAGGGGGGGGGTGCTGTCACGATCCGGGTATCTGGACGCCATTTCTTACCCATCAGATGCCTCCTAAGGCTGGCTCAGCGCTCCAGGACCGGATCCCATCTGTTATCCTGATGTGTACATTCCTGTATCCTCTCCTGTCTCTCTGAGACGCTGTCACAGTAACGCCATATTACATCTGGCATGGCGTCTCCCGCGGCCTCCGCCGCCGTCCCTGAGCTTCTGCATGCAGAGTGTCAGAGTGGCGATTACGTCAGCCGCGGCCTCCGCTGTGTCCGCGTGGTTGGATGTGCACTTGTCAGCCTGGCGTCTCCAGTGGCCGGCGCCGCCATTACTGTTTTCATTACCACATGGATTACAAACCAAACTTCCCTCCAAGTGTCTGCATGGGCGCAGCCATCTTGGATTCTGTCAGCTGATCATTTCCTCCAATCTGTTGTCAGTATTGTTAATCTGCATAATTGCCTAGCCAATCCCTTCCTTGCTGCAGGTATAAATACACTGTGCCTGAGCAAGGAAGGCGTCAGTGCTTTGGTTGTCAAACCTAGTTCCTGTTTGTCTCTCTCCTGTGATTGTCTTCCAGGTTCCAGCTCCTGTCTCAAGACTTCCACCATAGAGACCCGCACCAGCATTCCACCTGCGGTGTAGCCTGACTCTCCAATCCATTGTGGATTCATCTGTTTCCAGCTACAACATTACCTGCTTCCAGCTCAGCTTTCAGCAGAGTACAGCTTCCCTTAAAGGGCCGGTGTCCTTTCTACACTTTACCACTCTCCACCGGTATTATTATTTCTCCGCTCTCAATTTCTACATTTCAGTTCATATTTCATCGCTCCCAAGTTCATTTATTATTTAACTGGTTCCAGCCAGTATCCACTCCGTGCTAACAACAGTCTGGTTCCAGCCAGTATCCACAGCAGCTGTTTTACCTTCAGCAACCCAGCTTTTCCTGGAACACCAGCTGGCACAATCCTGGGTTATCTCCATTGCTACAGTCGGGCCTGGTAAGGACTTTCCATCTAGAAGATCATAAGAACTATCTCACACTACCAGTGCCCTGTGGCTCCTGCCATCCTGTAGTACCCAGGAACTGTATTTATTATTTGCTGACTTTTACGTTTTCTTTTACTGCTGCTGTGTTGCGGAGTTGTCATAATAAACATCATTGACTTTTATCCAAGTTGTCGTGGTCACGCCTTCAGGCAGTTATTATTCATGTTACTTACATGTCCAGGGGTCTGATACAACCTCCCAGGTTCCGGTACATCTCAGCCCCTACAACTGAGGCTGCCTCCCGTCAGCTCAGGCCCTCAGTTGTGACACCATTCACAAGCTGTATTCCCAGCAGGTGATAATCAAGGTACCCCTCCTACAACAGGGAAAGGGGTATTATTCCACGCTGTTTGTGGTACCGAAGCCGGACGGCTCGGTGAGACCTATTTTAAATCTGAAATCCTTGAACACTTACATACAAAGGTTCAAATTCAAGATGGAGTCACTCAGAGCAGTGATAGCGAACCTGGAAGAAGGGGACTATATGGTGTCTCTGGACATCAAGGATGCTTACCTCCATGTCCCAATTTGCCCTTCTCACCAAGGGTACCTCAGGTTTGTGGTACAGAACTGTCACTATCAGTTTCAGACGCTGCCGTTTGGATTGTCCACGGCACCCCGGGTCTTTACCAAGGTAATGGCCGAAATGATGATTCTTCTTCGAAGAAAAGGCGTCTTAATTATCCCTTACTTGGACGATCTCCTGATAAGGGCAAGGTCCAGGGAACAGTTAGAGGTCGGAGTAGCACTATCTCAAGTAGTGCTACGACAGCACGGGTGGATTCTAAATATTCCAAAATCGCAGCTGATTCCGACGACACGTCTGCTGTTCCTAGGGATGATTCTGGACACAGTCCAGAAAAAGGTGTTTCTCCCGGAGGAGAAAGCCAGGGAGTTATCCGAGCTAGTCAGGAACCTCCTAAAACCAGGCCAAGTGTCAGTGCATCAATGCACAAGGGTCCTGGGAAAAATGGTGGCTTCTTACGAAGCGATTCCATTTGGCAGATTCCACGCAAGAACTTTTCAGTGGGATCTGCTGGACAAATGGTCCGGATCGCATCTTCAGATGCATCAGCGGATAACCCTGTCTCCAAGGACAAGGGTGTCTCTCCTGTGGTGGTTGCAGAGTGCTCATCTTCTAGAGGGCCGCAGATTCGGCATTCAGGACTGGGTCCTGGTGACCACGGATGCCAGCCTGAGAGGCTGGGGAGCAGTCACACAGGGAAGAAATTTCCAGGGCTTGTGGTCAAGCCTGGAGACATCACTTCACATAAATATCCTGGAGCTAAGAGCCATCTACAATGCTCTGAGCCTAGCAAGACCTCTGCTTCAAGGTCAGGCGGTGCTGATCCAGTCGGACAACATCACGGCAGTCGCCCACGTAAACAGACAGGGCGGCACAAGAAGCAGGAGGGCAGTGACAGAAGTTGCAAGGATTCTTCGCTGGGCAGAAAATCATGTGATAGCACTGTCAGCAGTGTTCATTCCGGGTGTGGACAACTGGGAAGCAGACTTCCTCAGCAGACACGACCTCCACCCGGGGGAGTGGGGACTTCACCCAGAAGTCTTCCACATGATTGTGAACCGTTGGGAAAAACCAAAGGTGGACATGATGGCGTCCCGCCTCAACAAAAAACTAGACAGATATTGCGCCAGGTCAAGGGACCCTCAGGCAATAGCTGTGGACGCTCTGGTAACACCATGGGTGTACCAGTCAGTGTATGTGTTCCCTCCTCTGCCTCTCATACCCAAGGTACTGAGGATCATAAGAAGGAGAGGAGTAAGGACTATACTCGTGGCTCCGGATTGGCCAAGAAGGACTTGGTACCCGGAACTTCAAGAGATGCTCACAGAGGACCCGTGGCCTCTACCTCTAAGAAAGGACCTGCTCCAGCAGGGACCCTGTCTCTTCCAAGACTTACCGCGGCTGCGTTTGACGGCATGGCGGTTGAACGCCGGATCCTGAAGGAAAAAGGCATTCCGGATGAAGTCATCCCTACCCTGATCAAAGCCAGGAAGGATGTAACCGTACAACATTATCACCGTATTTGGCGTAAATATGTTGCGTGGTGCGAGGCCAGGAAGGCCCCTACAGAGGAATTTCAACTGGGTCGTTTCCTGCATTTCCTACAAACAGGACTGTCTATGGGCCTAAAATTAGGGTCCATTAAGGTTCAGATTTCGGCCCTGTCGATTTTCTTCCAAAAAGAACTGGCTTCAGTTCCTGAAGTACAGACGTTTGTCAAGGGGGTACTGCATATACAACCTCCTTTTGTGCCTCCAGTGGCACCTTGGGATCTAAATGTAGTTTTGGGATTCCTAAAATCACATTGGTTTGAACCACTTTCCACTGTGGACTTAAAATATCTCACATGGAAGGTGGTAATGCTGTTAGCCCTGGCTTCAGCCAGGCGTGTCTCAGAATTGGCGGCTTTATCCTATAAAAGCCCTTACCTAATTTTTCATACGGACAGGGCAGAATTGAGGACTCGTCCTCAATTTCTCCCTAAGGTGGTTTCAGCATTTCACTTGAACCAGCCTATTGTGGTGCCTGCGGCTACTAGGGACTTGGAGGACTCCAAGTTGCTGGACGTAGTCAGGGCCCTGAAAATATATGTTTCCAGGACGGCTGGAGTCAGAAAATCTGACTCGCTATTTATCCTGTATGCACCCAACAAGCTGGGTGCTCCTGCTTCTAAGCAGACTATTGCTCGCTGGATTTGTAGTACAATTCAGCTTGCACATTCTGTGGTAGGCCTGCCACAGCCAAAATCTGTAAATGCCCATTCCACAAGGAAGGTGGGCTCATCTTGGGCGGCTGCCCGAGGGGTCTCGGCTTTACAACTTTGCCGAGCAGCTACTTGGTCAGGGGCAAACACGTTTGCTAAATTCTACAAATTTGATACCCTGGCTGAGGAGGACCTGGAGTTCTCTCATTCGGTGCTGCAGAGTCATCCGCACTCTCCCGCCTGTTTGGGAGCTTTGGTATAATCCCCATGGTCCTTACGGAGTCCCCAGCATCCACTTAGGACGTTAGAGAAAATAAGAATTTACTTACCGATAATTCTATTTCTCATAGTCCGTAGTGGATGCTGGGCGCCCATCCCAAGTGCGGATTGTCTGCAATACTTGTACATAGTTATTGTTACAAAAATCGGGTTATTATTGTTGTGAGCCATCTTTTCAGAGGCTCCTCTGTTATCATGCTGTTAACTGGGTTCAGAACACAGGTTGTACGGTGTGATTGGTGTGGCTGGTATGAGTCTTACCCGGGATTCAATATCCTTCCTTATTGTGTACGCTCGTCCGGGCACAGTATCCTAACTGAGGCTTGGAGGAGGGTCATAGGGGGAGGAGCCAGTGCACACCAGGTAGTCCTAAAGCTTTTACTTTTGTGCCCAGTCTCCTGCGGAGCCGCTATTCCCCATGGTCCTTACGGAGTCCCCAGCATCCACTACGGACTATGAGAAATAGAATTATCGGTAAGTAAATTCTTATTTTTTGACCCTGCAATAACAGACCACGGCCACCAAAGGAATTAAAAAAAAATCCACCATATTAAGCCCCACCTAGTAATTCCCCTTGCACCATATTATGCCCCCTGCACCATACTGTGCCATACACCGCAATGACGTGAAGAATTATGCCCTCTAGATGAGGAGTTGTTACTGAAGCAAATCGAAAAAAGTGGCAGGATTAGGAGACGTAATAGTGTTGGGTGATATTAACTATCCAGAGACTAATTGGACAAATGATTCATGTGATACTGTTAGGGGTAACAGGTTTTTAAACATGGGCAGCAAACGAAGGAGTAATAATTTCAAACCATGTGTCTTAACAAAAAGATTTAGGAACTAATGGCCAAAAAGAGGTGAGCATCCAAAAAGTATAAATCAGGCGGGAAGGAGGAGTCATTCCAGTACTGTAAGGATTGCAACAAAATATGCTAAAAATAAATCAGAGCATCTAAAATAGAAAGGAAAAGCTAATAGCAAAGGAAAGTAAATCAAGCCCGAAAGTTTTTTAAATACATCAACAGCAAAAGATTAAAGAAAGAGACTACAGGCCCTTTAAAATGCAAGTTTGACGTCCTAATCAAAGATGACATTGATGTAGCGGAAGAATTAAACAAGTTTTTCTCATCAGTATTCACAAGAGAGGACCAGATGTCGGGATTGATGTATAACCTAAGTGAGGAAGTAGTCTGTGACAGATTAAAAAAATGTAAGATTAATAAATCACCAGGTCCCGGCAGAACTCACCCAAGGTTTCTCATGGAGCTACACTCCGAATTAGCAAGACCCCTATATTGACTCACTTACATCAGGCACTGGGTAATTATAGACCAGTAAGTCTTACATCTATAGTGGGGAAAGTACTGGAAGGTATTTTAAGGGTTAGAATACAGGAGTTTCTGGAAACCAAAAAGATTATTAATAGGAACCAACATGGATTTGTGAAGGATAGATCATGTCAAACAAACTTAATAGGCTTTTATGAAACAGTTGCAAATCTAGATCAGGGTAAAGAGGTGGATGTAATCTTTTTAGACTTTGCTAAAGCTTTCAATACAGTACCTCACATGAGACTAATCTACAAGTTAAGATAACTTGGACTAGGGAACACATTATGCACTTGGGTGAGTAATTGGTTGGATAAAAGGGAGCAGCGACTGGTGGTAAATGGAACTTTTTCAAAATGGACTGAAGTACTCAGTGGTGTGCCACAGGGGTCTGTACTTGGACCACTATTGTTCAACATTTTCATAAATGATCTAGAAGCAGGTCTATAGAGCATAGCGTCAATTTTTGCAGACTATACCAAATTGTGTAAGATTATAAATTCGGTGGAGAATGCTGAGTCTCTTCAGAACAACTTATTTGAACTGGAAGCATGGGCTTCAAAATGGAGAATGAGCTTCAGTATATCAAATGTAAGGTAATGCACTTCGGTAACAAGAACAAGAACACTACCTACATACTAAATGGGGAGAAACTAGGGGATTCTGTATTGCAAAAATATTTAGGTGTTCACATAGATAACAAACTTAAAAGAAGTACCCAAAGTAGGAATGCTGCAAAAAAGGCAAACAAGGTATTAGCATGCATTAAGCGGGGAATTGATGCAAGGGATGAGAGTGTTATACTCCCATTATATAAATCACTAGTGAGGCCACATCTCGAATACTGTGCACAATTATGAGCACCATACTATAAAAAGGATATTATGGAACTAGAAAAGGTTCAGAGTCAGGCGACCAAATAGACAAAGGGGATGGAGACTCTTGAATACGAGGAAAGGCTTGCTAGGCTAGGCATATTTATAGTGGAAAAAAGGAGATTAAGAGGGGACATGATTAACATTTACAAATATATAAGGGGTCAATACACAAAGCTAGCGGGGATCTGTTTTTGGTAAGGTCATCAAAAAGGACACATGGACACCCGCTTAGGTTAGAGGAGAGGAAATTTTGCACACAGAGGCGGAAAGGTTTCTTCAAAGAACGGACAATACGTATTTGCAATTCCCAGCCTGAGAGAGTAGTAATGGCGGACTCGGTCATTACTTTTAAGAATGGCTTAATAAAGTCCTAATGAATAATGATATACAGGGTTATGGTGGGTTAATCATGTACTATAGTAATAAAAAACTGAGTATTTTAGTTTACGGCTTAACATTCACCACAGTTAAAATTAGTCTTAATAATATTACAGTGTAGGAGACCACTAGCCAGTGGCGTCACAAGGCGGGTGCGGGGGTGCGTCCTGTACCCGTGTGTGACACCTGGAAGGGGTGACACCAATCTGTGGGCTCCACCGCACTGACAGGAGCCAGGTGCTGCAGTGTGAAAGTCTGCTACAGCACCCGGCTCCTGTCATAGAAGAGAAGCTGACAGCGCTGCAGACAGTCTCCGGGGTCAGCCCAGTACAGCCCAGCATCTCTGGAGATTCTGGGCATGTCCCCGGAGTGACAATCCTGCAAAGACACACCACTTTATTTATGGCCACCCCCTCTTTTGCCGTGAACGCGCCTCCTGGCATATCAAGGGTGCACACCAGGTGTCACCACACCCGGTGACGCCTCTGCCACTAACAGGTTGAACTCAATAGACAAATTGTCTTTTTGTAAAGCTTTTAATTACTTTTAAATTACCTGCTCGTTGCCAGGGGTTTCATGCTCTGGGTATCATGCTCGTTGCCAGGGGTTTCATGCTCTTTATGTCATGCTCATTGCCAGGGGAATCATGCGCTGGGTATCATGCTTGTTGCCAGGGGTTTCACAACCTGGGTGTCATGCTCGTTGCCAGGGGTTTATGGAGCTCTGCTGCAATGCCCGGGGCTGGGGGTTGTGACCCTATCAGTGCTTTCTGGCACATATCTCCATCTACAAGGGCAGAGGAAGGTGACCCCAACCCTGCAGCTTACCTAGTGAGAAACATGATGCCTGGGGCTGCCAGCTGAGGGATGGCTGCGTCCTCCTGTTTGTGCGTGGGGCAGCGGGGACAAGCTGCAAACGCTGGGGCTGCTGCTGCCATCACTCTCCTCCTGTTCCTTCGTGACCCAGAGATCAGCTGCTGCTGATTTCCGGTTTAAGCAGCAAGGGCGCCAGATGCGCAATGCACATTATTATCCGGCTGTGCCATGTCCAGCACGCGGGCTGTGCTCGGCTCCCACTCCTCCCTAGTACTCCATTTAGGGGGCGCAGTTTTGCGGAATGATGCGGTTGCATCGTAACGTCACGACGCAACTGCGTCATTCCGCAAAACCCAGCCCACCGAGCAGAGTACTCGGGAAGAGGAGGGAGGAGGGGGAGCAGTAAGGGGGCAAATGCCGTGGTGGGTGCCCTGTGCGGTTGCACAGCTCGTCCGCCACAAGAAATGGCACTGCATGGGGGTAGGGTGTTTACAGAGGGTCACACACTGGAGGGAGTCGGTGGGTAAAGGGCGGTAAAAATGGGTGGGGAGTAGGGGGATACAGGTGGTCACACACCGGGAGTGAGGGGGTAGGTGGGTTCAGGGGGTCACACACAGGGGAGTACAGAGCTCCCTGGGTGGTCACTACTCTGTGTTCCCATCTATATCGGGGTGGGCTGCTCCATAATGTAATGTACCCCGCAGTGCCCACACATTATGCCACATTGCAGTGCCCACACATTATAGCACACTGCAGTGCCCTCACATTCAGTGCCGTAACTAGCCATTTTAGCGCTGTGTGCAAGAAACGACAGTGGCGCCCCCCCCCCCATGTATGACAGGGGCAGTGCACGCCGCAGTGCGCGCCGCAGGCGTGCGAAAAATTTATAGGGGCGTGGCTTCACGGGGAAGGGACGTGGCCACAAAATAACAGCAATTCATACTACGGTGCACAGTAGTCTACATTATTCAAATTACGCTGCACGGTAGCGCCACTACACCAGGTAGAGCCCCTTTTATACATTACAGCAGACAGCGTCCCCCTTTTTACACATTACGGCAGCCAGTCCCCCTTTTTACACATTGCGGCAGCCAGGCCCCCTCTTTACACATTGCGGCAGCCAGGACCCCATTTTTATACATTGCGGCAGCCAGTCCTCCTTTTTACACATTGCGGCAGCCAGGACCCCTTTTTACACATTGCGGCAGCCAGGACCCCATTTTACACATTGCGGCAGCCAGGACCCCTTTTTACACATTGCGGCAGCCAGGACCCCTTTTTACACATTGCGGCAGCCGGGACCCCTTTTTACACATTGCGGCAGCCAGGCTCGCTTTTTATACATTGCGGCAGCCAGTCCCCCTTTTTACACATTGCGGCAGGCAGGCACCCTTTTTACACATTGCGGCAGCCAGGCTCCCTTTTTATACATTGCGGCAGCCAGTCCCCCTTTTTACACATTGCGGCAGACGGTGTCCCCCAGAGAGACAGAGAGAGAGAGAGAGAGAAAGAGAGAGAGGGATATACTTACCTTCTCCCCGCTGACAGGCTCCTCGTGCTGGCAGGCATCTCCCTCTCTGTGCAGTGTGCAGGCAAGTGAGAAGGAGGAGGAGGGAGGGGGAGCAGGGAGCCGCAGCAGCGCTATTTGATTGGTAGTAAACGCCGCTGCAGCATCCCCCTCTCCTTCCGTATTGGTTGCCTGGCGCTGCTGTGGAAGCTGGGATGAAGGAACCGCATCCCAGCATCCACAGCAGCGCCGGGCAGCCAATACAGAAGGAGGGGGGGATGCTGCAGCGGCGCTTACTACCAATCAAATAGCGCTGCTGCGGCTCCCTGCTCCCCCTCCCTCCTCCTCTTTCTCACTTGCCCGGCGCTGCTCTCTCCTCCAGCGCGGCTGCGGCGCACGGACTTAGAGGCGGCATGTAATGAGTCAATTTGACTCATTACATGCCGCTGGCCGTGCGCCCTCAGGGCAACTGCGCTGTGTGCCAAGCCCCCTTGGCACACACGTAGTTACGGCCCTGCTCACATTATACCACACTGCTATGCTCACATTCTACCACACTGCAGTTCTCACATTATACCACACTGTAGTCCACAAATATTATGCCACATTGCAGTGCCCACACATTATACCACACTGCAGTACCCACACATTATACCACACTGCTATGCTCACATTATACCATACTGCAGTGCTCACATTATACCACACTGTAGTCCACAAATATTATGCTACTGTAGTGCCCACACTTTATACCACACTGCAGTATCCACACATTATGTCACACTGCAGTCCCCACACAGTATGCCACACTGCACTGCCCACACATTGTGCCACACTGCACTGCCCACACATTATGCCACACTGCAGGCCCTACACATTATGCCACATTGCAGTACCCACACATTATGCCACACTGCAGCACCCACACAATACACCACACTGCAGTGCCCACACATTATACCACACTGTAGTACATTATACCACACTGCAACAGTCCCCACACATTAAGCCACACTGCAGTGCCCTACACATTATGCCACACTGCAGTCCCCACACATTATGCCTCACTGCAGTCCCTACACATTATGCCACACTGTAGTGCCCACACATTATGCCACACTGCAGTATCCACACATTACGCCACACTAGAGTGCCCACACATTATGTCACACTGCAGTGCCCACACATTATACTGCAGTGCCTACACAATATGCCACACTGCAGTGCACCACATTATACCACACTGCAGTCCCCACACATTATACCACACTGCAGTCCCTACACATTATGCCACACTGCAGTGCCCACACATTATGCCACACTCTAATGCCCACACAATATACCACACTGCAGTGCCCACACATTATGGCACACTGCTGTGCCCACACATTATGCCACACTCTAGTGCCCAAACAATATACCACACTGCAGTGCCCACACATTATGCCACACTGCAGTGCCCAGACATTATGCCACAGAGCAGTGTCCACACATTAGTTTGTGTCTATGTTCCCCTCGTGGAAAGGACCAGGAAATCTCCACTGGTCTGAGGAGCATGTGATGGTCTCCTTCAATAAGAACTCAGCACATGCTCCTCTGACCCCTCAGCACAGTCTCATGGGAGATATTACCCAGTAGTGCCTTGGCCCAGAAGGACCCCATTACCTGCCTGCAGCTGCTGCCGGATCATTTCTACTGGGGGGACAATGACAGGGTGAAGGGGAAGTTGGGGGCTCTGGAGTCAGTCCGGGTCCCATAGCAACCGCATCTCCTGCACCCATGGTAGTTACGCCACTGACAATAGAGTCTCATAAGCAGATGGTGTAACAGTCATTCATTCTGCTTCGGCGTTCTAGCATCACACACTCTAACCACTGTTCTGAGCTGCTGCCTTGGAATTATCACTTCTCAGTATGAGTTGTTGGAAAGTGGATAAATTCACTTTTGGAGAACAAAGAAAACTATAACAAAGATATTAAGATGTCTGATTGGTAGGAGGAGCTTCCTCCCAATGTCATCCTAGTGAAAGAGGCTCAAACTAAAAATCAATTTATCACCCGGGCACATGACCCTGCAAGGCCAGCAAAGATAGCACCAGATTTGGAGGAGTAAAATCCTGCCAATGTCATCCTAGTAAAAGAGGACGTGGCTAAAAAACATTTGCCAAATGGATATGTTACCACACATGGATCCCACCAAAGGACACACCAGATTTGGAGGCAATTCCTTCCCAAGTGAGACTTGTGGAAGAGACCTGCACTGAAAAGCAATTTATCAACTGGACACATGATCCTGTTATAAAATCAATGGAAACACCAGATGTAGAGGAGACAATTCCTGGCCAAGTGAGCCTTGTGAAAGAAGCCTGTTCTGTAAAGCAATTTATCAACTGGGCACATGAATCTGTGATGCCATTTATGGAAGCATCATCAGCTGACCTTTTGCAGTTTAATGATACTGTAATGGATTTTGCTGAAGAACATTTCTCTAATATTCCCTTGAGAAGTTTGCATACCTTTAACTATGTGTTTAATATTCTAGACTTAGTAGGCTGAAAAGGTGTTACATACTGAGTCTGACTTACTGTAGTACTTCCATATATCATTAGTGATCTAGGCTCAGTAGGCTGAGAATGTGTTACATAGTGAGTTTGACTTACCGTAGTACTTCCATATATCATTAGTGATCTAGGCTCAGTAGGCTGAGAATGTGTTACATAGTGAGTTTGACTTACCGTAGTACTTCCATATATCATTAGTGATCTAGGCTCAGTAGGCTAGATCATGGTACACTTTCTCTCCAGATGGCAGGCACAGGAAACACCTGGACAGGACTCTCAGCTTGTCTTTCTATGTGGCACACAAGTTCCAGCCACTCTTGGTTGCAGCTTGTCTTTGGGCTTAATGACGCAAATTTGAATAATTAAGCCCCATCCATCCTCGTGAATACACAAATCACTGCCTTTTGGTGGTGGGGCTTAGTGACTAACAGCCTAGCCCTGCCCACTGAAGGTGCAAGCAGTGTCTCCTCTCCTGGCTTCTCCTGGAGAGGAGATTTTAAAAGTCGGAAAGTATGGTATTTCTCCTCAGCAAATCTCTTGTCCTGCTCCCGTCTGTGGCCACTGGGCCTAATTCATGTCTGTACACAATGGTCATTATCACACAATGAGGCGATGATCGACAGACCACATTTGCTGTGATTGCAGTGAGCATGCATGAAGGTGCCGCTGCAATCTCACTCACAATGAGGATTTCTTGGAGAAGTGATTGACAGGAAGAGGCGTTTATGGGGTGTGGTTGGGAAAACACATGCATGTCATGCCCGTTTTCAGGGAATGTATTTGCTGACAGCTGTGAGCTCGTATGTGTAAAAACATGGCGCCTGAGTTGCTAATGCTGTGTCCAGTTTGCCTAGCCATAAACCAAACCTTAGTCCCGATGTTCCTCATTATTGCATATTCGGGGTCATTCCGAGTTGTTCGTTCGTTGACGATTTTTGCAACGGAGCGATTAAGGCGAAAATGCGCATGCGCATGGTACGCAGTGCACATGCGCTAAGTATTTTAGCACAAAACTTAGTAGATTTACTCACGTCCGAACAAAGAATTTCCATCGTTAAAGTGATCGGAGTGTGATTGACAGGAAGTGGGTGTTTCTGGGCGGAAACTGACTGTTTTCTGGGAGTGTGCGGAAAAACGCAGGCGCGCCACGATAAAACGCAGGAGTGTCTGGAGAAACGGGTGAGTGGCTGGCCGAACGCAGGGCGTGTTTGTGACGTCAAACCAGGAACGAAACGGGCTGAGCTGATCGCAGTGTAGGAGTAAGTCTGGAGCTACTCAGAAACTGCTAAGAATTTTCTATTCGCAATTCTGCTAATTTTTAATTCGCAATTTTGTTAAGCTAAGATACACTCCCAGAGGGGGGCGGCCTAGCGTGTGCAATGCTGTTAAAATCTGCTAGCGAGCGAACAACCCGGAATGACCCCCATAGGCTGCAAATATGTACGCAATTGCAGTTGAGTTTGTGATACCACCGGTGGGCGTCTAACATTAGCAGTTCCGTAGCCTAGAGAATTGCAATTGCATTGCACAAACATGAATTAAGTATACAGATGTGGATAAATCCACAGGGAACCAGCGCTCAAACCCTATTTGTAGTGGTGAATGTACGGTTATAAAGTGAAACTAAAATCAATAATGAAAAAGCAGGTAATATACTTAAGGTTGTTTATTCTAAGATGCTGAGATACTTTCTTTCCCAACAGGTATAAATTCGGTTTAAAAGTCAATCAGTGATTGGGGCACGCTCCTGGTTTGAGCTTAAATTCTGAAGTGCAAGGTTCAATTGAAAGAACAAATGCTGTAATCTTTGTAAAGTCGGAAAAAAAAAAAAAAAAAAAAAAAAATGCCACAAAAAAATATACACTACATACACTACCGCTGTCAACTGTTCATCACTTCACAAGAGAATCCTTCACTTCAGAGCACAGATTAGCGGGACGCCGCTGTCTGTATAGACTTGTAAACCGTTTGGACTTTAGTACATATTATCATTAATATTTTTTTGTGGCATTTTTTTTTTTTTTTTCCGACTTCACAAAGATTACAGCATTTGTTCTTTCAATTGAACCTTGCACTTCAGAATTTAAGCTCAAACCAGGAGCGTGCCCCAATCACTGATTGACTTTTAAACCGAATTTATACCTGTTGGGAAAGAAAGTATCTCAGCATCTTAGAATAAACAACCTTAAGTATATTACCTGCTTTTTCATTATTGATTTTAGTTTCACTTTATAACCGTACATTCACCACTACAAATAGGGTTTGAGCGCTGGTTCCCTGTGGATTTATCCACATCTGTATACTTACCATTTAAGGGGGGGTGGGACACCCCTCATTACCAGCAGCACACCCCGCCTCAGATTAACACCTCAGTGCGCAGAGAACCCATTTCTGTATATCTGCAAACATGAATTAAGCCCAGTGTCTTTTGTCACTCTTACATTTACCTCTGTCTCACTCTCAGCTACAGTACTCATCACTGCACAACGAACAATGAGAACAAAGGCCCTCATTCCGAGTTGATCGCTCACTAGCTACTTTTAGCAGTCGTGCAAACGCATTGTCTCTGCCCACGGGGGAGTGTATTTTTTCGCTTTGCAAGTGTGTGATCGCATGTGCAGCCGAGCGGCACAAAATTTTTTGTGCAAAACAAGACCAGCCCTGTAGTTACTACTTATCCTGTGCGGTGATTGCTGCGACGGAGGTCCCGGAATTGTCGTCAGATACCCGCCCTGCAAACGCCTGGTCACGCCTGCGTTTTCCCTACCACTCCCAGAAAACGGTCAGTTGACACCTATGAACGCCCTCTTCCTGTCAATCTCCTTGCAATCGGCTGTGCGAATGGATTCGTCGCTAGAAGCAATGCACAGCAACAATGCTGTTTGTACCCGTACGACGCGCGTGCGCATTGCGGTGCATACGCATGCGCCGTTATGCCATTTTTTTACCTGATCGCTGCGCTGCCAAAATCGTCAGCTAGCGATCAACTCGGAATGAACCCCAAAGCTGGGTACACACCTGTACGACCCACCAACGCAGCGATACGATGTAGCGCACTGGACTATCCGCCGTACTATGAGGCAATACATACATATATATATATATATATATATATATAGTTACCTGCTTTATATAACAATACCGCATTGTTTATGGAATCTTCTCATTGGGCATGCAGGATGTTGCAACCACCCAATTAAATCAAACTATGAACTGGGTTTATTTGAGGGTACACATTATACGATGGTTGTTGAGATCTGTTGCAGATTTTAACATCATCCAATATGTTGTATAGTGTGTACCCAGCTGAAGCCACCCTCCGGGACTCCGCATCATTTTGCCTCCAACCCCTGTCCTTTGGACAACCTGTCTGGAATCCAGTGGCTTCAAGAGAGGAGAGGTTCACAAAGTGCTTAGGTTTTTGAAAAAGTCACTGCGTTCTGCTTTCAGTTCTGGACCTCAATTTGGTTATCATCGATTAAGTACCAATATGATGTTATTTTGCTGAACCTCAGCCAGAGAATACTAGGTATTAGAGAGGACGCCATATCATGTCAGCAGTAAATGGGGGGGTAGTGATTCCTGACTATGGGCCTTATTCAGTACGGGACGGAGATGCATTGCGTTCTCCTGACCCGTGCTGTAGTGCGCATGCACATTGGCCACAATGCATGTGCTGGCATATTGCGGTCGCATCCGGGTGGGATGTGACCGCAATATTATGGACAGCAGCAGGCGTCGACTCGGGACGTGCGGGGAAAACTAGGGCGGACGGCGCCATTTTCGGGGTGGCCACATGACGTCACTTGCGGCTGCTGCAAGTGAAAACATGGCTGTCCTGCGTCTGCCTTTGCAGTCAGGCTGCGGAGGCATGGTGGGGGGGGCAGTCACAATTCAGCTATGTGATTGCAACTGCATCGCTGCCGGGTATTTGCATGCTGGTGCTGCCTTGCCCTGTGATGGGAAGCCGTCAGCATGCGATCGCAGCCAGTTGCAGTTTTGCTAAAATAGTAAAACTGCAACTGAAGCTGAATGAGGTCCAATAATACAAAATAAAGAGCAGCAACTCCCCTACCTTTAAGCTGTCGAGGGATATATACTGCAGCGAGGCTGGAACACTGAGCAACAGGAATCTGTTTCCCCACTTGTGTATGACCTCTCTGCAAGCTATTGTTATCTGTTACCAGACAATTTGGACTCTGAGAGGCTCCATGCAGTGGAGACTTAAGGATGTACCCTCCACAGCCATTCGCAGATATCTTCATTCCTCACAGTCTCTTGGATTTGTTACATAGAGAATATATGTAGAACTGAATATAATATGTATTTGGTAACGTTCTCAGCATCCCAGTTACACCTGGCACCCTGCATCTTGGGCTTGGTGGACCCCTAAGGAATGTGACCCTGTATTTATCTCAGTGTACATAGCCACTGTGCATATGTGACAGGTCCCCGGTGACACCAGAGTTCATCATTCCAAGAGAAGAATGATTGTACAAAATCGCTTTTATTTTTAGCTGGTGCAAACCTCCGTACGTCTGCTTTTACAGAAGACAAACACATGACCTGACATCCTGACTTTGATGTCGCTCTTTGTACACACAGTAATACAATTCCGTGGCATTTGGGGCATGAAGGAGCTGCAGAGCAGCTGATATGCTGAGTGAGTTTGACGTGTTCTCTGGCAGGGCAAGAGCGGATCAGTGCAAGGCTGTGATCTCTCTAGACGTCGCAGGGACTCTTACTGACAATTGCCACATTCTTCCCCTGGCATTTCAGGATTCCAGCGTCACATTCACTCATGGTTTGCTTCCCGCCGTCCACCAGGACACAAATGCTGATCCCTTCATCTTCACAGGTCCCGACTTCTCGGCAAACACATGGTCCTGTCTTACCTGGACACAAAGATAGGATGAGTTAGTATTGCAGCAGACAACTACTAACAATGATCACAGGATATTGAAAGCACCATCTTGCATTTGGGTATGGTATATTTTGTTGATGTTCAGGATGCCCATGTGTCCACATTAGGAATGTCAACACCTGGATGTCAACATGTTCTGAATGTCAACATCCATAGGGTGGAATTCAATTGTTTGAAAAGTCGGTTGGTTGTCTGGTTTTAGATAGGAAAAAACAGACTCCCAACTGACTTTTCAAACAATTGAATAGCCCCCAATGTGTCTACATGGATGGGAGGTGAATGTGGCACATGTCGACATTTACATAATGTCAAACATCTCCAGAATGTCGACGGGCGGTACTTAGATGTCCTTAGTGGTGGTTAGTATTGCTGATCATAGCCCTAACCCTAATCGCGGCTTACCCATACCTTTCCTAGTGGCCTAACCCTAAAATCACCCCAACATCAGCTGTCGACATTTTCTTGTCGACATTCACAATGTTAACATGCCAAATGTGAGTACTGATAGATTGAATATCAACATTCTGGCAATATCACCATACTGAATTTTGATGTTCACACCATGCCAGCATTCTCTCGTCGACATTCTGAATTTCAACATTATGAGCATATACCTTTGCATTTATAGATATTGTCATGTCAGCGCTAGATATTGGGCATCTTACTAGTACAGACCATGCAAGTCTTACTTCCTGTCGCCATATGTATTCAACATGCTTTACCCAGAATGCTTTGCTCACTGTGCATAACACACAACAGGAATGGATTAACATGTATATTTTAGGCTAGTGGCTGAGAGGGGTGTGGTACAAAATAACTAAAACAAACCACCAGGTCGGCGCACGATAGCAATGATGTTGATAAAAAGCAATTTATTAACATAAAAACAAATAACAAACTTACTAAAAGACCAACAATTCTCAAAACATATAACTGAGGAATTATAAGCCTCTAAGATTACATACTGTAGATGCATACATATAGTGTATTAATGTGTGAAAGGGACGCTGAAATATAGGAGAGAGCCACTCTCTGTTGGATAGAATTAGTCTCTCAAAGTAATTCCATGTCTCACAGTTCAAATGGGAATAAATCCTCAAAATCAGTAGCAAACGCAGGATTTTGAAAGGGGGGATTCCAAATACTTATACCCCTTTTACACCACCAGCTAGTAACACAGGTTATTGCACATGAGCGCGCATAACCCGTGTTGCTGGCTGGTGTAAAAGAGTCGAGATGGAATAGTCCAGGTCGAGTGACCCGGACATAACGTGCGCTAATACCACTACCTCCGCCATTTCGTAGTTTCATACATTTACCCCATAGTGTGGTAAATAAAAGATATCCGTGTTCCCCTTTCTCAGTGGAACATGTCATAAAAAAACGAACACACACACACACACCCAGTGGAACATGACACAAACACACACCACCCCACCCCCAAAGTAAGTGAAACATGAAGCAGACTCCCAGTGAAACATAGACACACCCTCCCCCCCCCCGTGAACCATGACAGACGCACACCCTCCCCCCCCACAGTGAAACGATACACGCAGATTCCCAGTGAAACATGACACACTCTCCCCCCACCCAGTAAAACATGACAAACACAGACCCCCATGTGAAACATGACACCCCACTCCCCGCCAGTGAGACATGACACAGACCCCAGTGAAACATACACCCCCCCTCTACCAATGAAACATGACAGACCCTCAGTAAACCCCCCCCTGTGAAACACACACACCCTCCCCACCAGTGAAACATGACAGACCCCCTTCCCCACGAGTGAAGCACACACACACTCCCCACTTGTGAAACATGACAGACCCCGAGTAAAACACACACACCCTCCACCCCCAGTGAAACATGACAGACAACTAATGAAACACCGCCACCCCCACCAGTGAAACATGACAGACCCCCTCCCCATCAGTGAAACACACACATACACTCACACCCTCCCCACCGGTGAAACATGACAGACCCCCTCCCCATGAGTGAACACACACACACACACACACACACACACACACACACACACACACACACACACACACACACACTCCCTCCCCACTTGTGAAACAAGACAGACCCCCAGTAAAACACACACACTCCTTCCCCCAATGAAATATGACACAGATGACCCCCAGTGAAACACAAAAGCACACCATCCTCCCCTGCGTTAGACATTTCCCACACACACATCTCTCCCCACCACCAGTTAAACAAAAAGCATTAGCACAGAGCCTCACCTGGCCAGCAGGAAAAGAAAGCCACATCCACACCACGGACATTTGTTCACCGGCACATGGTCCGGCCAGCTCTCTTGCAAAGCACCACTGGGAGTGGAGATCTGCCTGGGAGGAGCTGCATGCTGCTTCTGCAGCTAGCTCCCCCTACTGTACGTTCAGCCAGCCTCTCTGCAATATGAGGCACTGCTGCTGGATGCTGCCGGCAGCCTCAGAGGCTTCATGAAAACATAAAAAAACCACCAAAAAAAAACGGTGCGCTGCACCGATGGATCGGCGGCCAGGGGGGGGTTTCTAGGTACTCGGAAACCCCCACTGCGCGCGCGTGTGCAAATTATATAGTTAACGTCTATGACCATATAAAAGTGTCCAAATTTAGATAGCTGTTTCCATGGAGCAAATAGGAATAATAAAACCAAGCAGTTGCTGTTACTCACTGAGACGTTGTAATCCCTTACTGCACGGGATAAGTAGTTGAAAGCCGCTTGTTACCACCCTGTGCATGGGTGAGACATCCGTCAGCGGTACGTTCAGGTAAGAACCGTTCTCTTCAGTGCAGCACAATGTGGATGCGCCGGACCGCCGTGTAGATCCCCCAGCTCAAGTGAGCAGTGCCCAGCCGGGCAGAGTGTTGCTCTGTTCCAAGTGCAGGGGGAGGTTTAAGTGAGATAATTTGATCGCAGGCTGAACAGTTCACCGGCAACTTGTAACAAACAGCCAATAACGGTGTGTATTTCTCTCCTTGGGACACTTAATGGTCAAATGCGGCCCTTTCTTCTGTACTTTGTACTTGTTTGTTACAAATTGCCGGTGAACTGTTCAGCCTGCGATCAAATGATCTCACTTAAACCTCCCCCTGCACTTCTACATTGTTGCAACTTTATTAGTATTATTTTTAGTCAACGATAATGTTTTTATTGCAGTTTGAATTGAATATGATGTCACAAGGGGGCAGGCTTATTCAAATGACTCGGTTGCTAGATATATTAGGCAGCTGATTGGCTCGTGAGTATGCCCAAAAACGTTAGTGTATACACTTTGCCAGTCGTTACATTGGTCGGCGGATAGGCTGCATGGACCATCACGGCCAGGGGGTCAATTTACTAAGATGGGAGTTCTATTTAAGATGGGATGTTGCCAATATCAACCAATCAGATTTCAGGTATTATCTTCTAGAAGGTGCTAGATAAATGAGAAGTAGAATCTGATTGGTTGCCATGGGCAACATCCCATCTTAAATAGAACTACCATCTTAGTAAATTTACCCCCAGGTTTGTACCCAGCCTTAAATATCACAAGCTATCTAGATGCAACCAACAGTAATGTCCTAATTTTTATCAAATGCACGTGTAACCTTGGATTATTACGATCAGAGAATGCAACTTGATTAATACAACTACATGGCTCATAAGAGGTGTACATTTGTGCAATTGATTTGTTCATTGTTCCTATATAATTATAGATATACAGTAGCTGTGGTTTTATGCACACAAATTGTTTATTCATCAGCAATTGTAACTGAAAGTAGATTATTATTTGCATTTAAAATCAAATAAAAGATCACTTGAAAAAATATTTTGAATGTTATACAATTTATTTTCAGCAGCTTACAATTAAGGACACAAAGGATAATACTGAAAGGCAGGGAATATTTGACATATTTAATTTTTGGAAGCGATTAAAAAGCAGCATAGTCAGTATTTTGCTGCAACTGAGAAAAACAAATAAAAATTCAGACATAATTGCTTCTTATTGTGAGGTGACGTAAACCTGGAGGAATGGCTATGGGCAGCTTAGTGGTGCCTCAATATGAAAACCACTTAAAATATACAGTTTATCTACAGTTAGGAGCTGATTGGTCGGTTGTCCACGTTATCACTCTCCGAGGCTTAAGACCCATACACATTAGACGATGTCGCTCTGTGAGCGACATCGTCTAACGTTCCCCCCTCCCGGGCCGGCCAGTCGGCGGCCGCCTGTACGCACTGAGCGATATGACCGCTCATATCGCTCAGTGACGTCACGCCCCCGCCAGCCCTGCATGAAGGTCGTGGACGACAGTCCACATCCTTTATGCATGCCCTACCGACAGCGACGATCGTTGCCGACCCGCGGGGCCGTGCATCGGTCGTCGCTGGCGGCATACACACTTGACAATAAAATGAGCGACGTCGCTCAAGTAGGGGGAAAATGAGCGACGTCGCTCATTTTATCGTTAAGTGTGTATGGACCTTTAGTACATCTGCCCCTTTGACTGTAAATTGAAGCAAAAAGACTGATAATGGCCCTCATTCCGAGTTGTTCGCTCGCTAGCAATGCAAACACTAAGCCGCCACCCTCTGGGAGTGTATCTTAGCTTAGCAGAAGTGCGAAAGAAAGGTTAGCAGAATTGCTCGAAAAAAATGTCATACAGTTTCTGAGTAGCTCCAAACCTACTCCTATCTTGCGATCACTGCAGACAGTTTAGTTCCTGTTTTGACGTCACATACACACCCTGCGTTCGGCCAGCCACTTCCCCTTTTCCCCAGGCACGCCTGCGTTATCTTCTGACACACCTGCGTTTTTTAGCACACTCCTGGAAAACGGTCAGTTACCTCCCAGAAACACCCACTTCCTGTCAAACACTCACCGATCAGCAGAGCGACTGAAAAGAGTCGCTCGACCTTGTGTAAAACTGCATAGTTTTGTGTGAAAGTACTTCGTGCGTGCGCACTGCGGGCCATAGGTATGCGCAGAAAAGCCGATTTTTTTGCCTGATCGCTGTGCTGTGAAAAACGGCAGCTAGCGATCAACTCGGAATGACCCTCAAAGTGCAGCCCCGCTTCACAAAAGGTGAGGCAGAGTAGAGGCTGGAAACAGTGATCCTGACATCAGAAGTGATGAAATTAATGGAAACACTACAGAAAGAAAGGACTACAGAATACTTTAATGCAGCAATTTACAAAATGCCAAACAGCATGGACATATCGGTGGAGAGGCCATGTCACACAATACTGACTGATGTTTTTGACAATGGTTGCGCAGGTCTCTGGGAACATAGTGCCCGCGTCTTGTTCCTGGGGACATCTCAGCTGTGCATGTGCAGGTCTCCGGGAATATGGTGCCCATGTCTTGTTCCTGGGGACATCTCTACTGCACATTCGCAGGTCTCTAGGAACATGGAGCCCGCGCAGTCACGCTATCAGTGCTTTGTGAATGTGGACTAGGTTCAGAGACTGCAGCAGATTCATGGTTGAATCTGGCAGATTTAACGAAGTTCCTTTGCATGAATACAACAGCAACTTAGGAACAATAGTTGCAATATACGACAGAGTCCTAGTCAGCTCCCTATTACCTGAGCTGAAGGCTTGAGAACCTGGACAGTGGGGTCATTCCGAGTTGATCGCTAGCTACCGTTGTTCGCAGTGCAGCGATCAGTGAAAAAAACAGCTAATCTGCGCATGCGTATGAACCGCAATGCGCACACCCGATGTACGGATACAAAGAGCATCGTGGTTTTGCACAGGTTCTACCAAAGCTTTCAGTCGCACGGCCGAACGCAGGAAGATTGACATGAAGTGGGCGTTTCTGGGTGTCAACCGACCGTTTTCAGGGAGTGCTTAGAAAAACGCAGGCATATTGGGGAAAACGCTCGGCAGGTGTGTGACATCAAAAGGCGTCCCTCCGTCGTTAGAATTAACGCACACAAAGAGTAACTACAGGGCTGGTCTTGTTTTGTACAAAATTATTTTGAAGGCGCTCTGCTGCACAAGCGTTCACACTTCTGCAAAGCAAAAATACACTGGGCGGCAACAATGCGTTTGCCCGGCTGCTAAAAGTAGCTAGCGAGCGATCAACTCTGAATGACCCCCCATATCACAGACTAGACAACGTGATTCAGTAGGGCTGAATCACTGTCCATACACAGATGATGCTCAACTGGGAAGTAGGCCACAATAACTCCACTAGGAGGGATTAGACTTATCATCCGGGTTGGTCCTAGGCGCCCTCAGCACTGGTTGGAGGTATTCCGGCCAGCGGGGTTTAGTGGTGACTAAATGAAGGCACTGGTCTGATTGGATGTGTAAGTCACTGGGGTAGAACTAGGTAGTAATTGTGGCTCGGGCAATGGACAGGGCAGCTTTTGACAAATGATTGGAACGAATCAAAAGTAATATCCAAAGAGTGGCTTGAAGAGAACTCAGGAGAACACAGAGAACAGGTACACATGCTAGCTGTGGAAGACGTTGCACTGGCAGCTTAGGACTCTCAGGTTACCCTTTTTATACCTAGAGCAAAGGTTGTGATAGGCTGTTGCCGTTTGGCTAAACGCTCTGACATCTGGATTGGCTTGCCCTTATCCAAGATGGAGCTGGAGCATGCGCTGGAGCATGACCCGGCACCATTTCCCCTGCAGGAGCTCCCGATCCCCAGCCGACCTCTGCGCAGACCAGCGGTCACAGCAGCGCACACCGACAGCCACCAGCAACCCACAGCAGCGCCAGAGGATACCCACCGCAATGCCCTGACGGGTTAGTGTCTGACCTGCCTCCCTCTGCCTGTACGGTCCGTGACACTCGCCTTGTTCCTGGGGACATTTCTACTGCACATGTGCAGGTCTCTGGGAGCATGAGGACCGCATCTTGGTGGTCATTCCGAGTTGTTTGCTCGGTATTTTTCTTCGCATCGCAGCGATTTTCCGCTTATTGCGCATGCGCAATGTCCGCACTGCGACAGCGCCAAGTAAATTTGCTATGTAGTTAGGAATTTTACTCAGGGCTTTTTCATCGTTCTGGTGATCGTAATGTGATTGACAGGTAGTGGGTGTTTCTGGGCGGAAACTGGACGTTTTATGGGTGTGTGCGGAAAAACGCTACCGTTTCTGGGAAAAACGCGGGAGTGGCTGGAGAAACGGAGGAGTGTCTGGGTGAACGCTGGGTGTGTTTGTGACATCAAACCAGGAACGACAAGCACTGAACTGATCGCAGATGCCGAGTAAGTCTGAAGCTACTCTGAAACTGCTAAGAAGTGTGTAATCGCAATATTGCGAATACGTCGTTCGCAATTTTAAGAAGCTAAGATTCACTCCCAGTAGGCGGCGGCTTAGCGTGAGCAATTCTGCTAAAATCAGCTTGCGAGCGATCAACTCGGAATGAGGGCCCTTGTTCCTGGGAACATTTCTACTGCACATGTGCAAATCACAGCAGAACTTTCCCCCAGAGTTCTGCAGATCTGCAGCCAGCGCTGTGCCGATGGTGGAGTCTCAGGAGCCCGGGTGCACCACACACCCTGCACCCATTATAGATATGTCAGTGTGTCCCATATTGCAGACTAAAAAACACAGTGGAATGCATGGTATTGGATTCATATGTGGCTGGGTGGCTACAGCATTGGTTGTGGAGAGACAACTGAGAGTTGTAGTAAATGAAACGCATTAAGAAGTGATAAAGCCACCAGTAAAGCACCTGGAGGATCTGTACTTGGGCCAGCTCTTTAATAGGTTTATTGGTGACATTACTGGTTTGGATGGGAAACCACATCATATAACACAAAGATATCTTTACACTCCTGTGGGGGTATAATCCAGATTGATGACGTAAGTAGGTTGGAGGAATGGTTAAGAGTTAGGCAACTAGGTTTTTAATGCCAAATAAATGGTAAATTATAAGGTATGAAATAGCCACAGACTGTGTGGCGTATAAAAATGGCAACTACTGTGGAGGAACGGGATCTGAGATCTACTGTTTCATGTGAATTAAAGGTATGTATGCATTATAATAAAGCACTAGGGAGACCAGCAGACTGGATGATACAACAGGTTGTATTAGTAACAGAAGGGAAAAGGTGGTCATGCCACCACATAGGTCATTGGTGAGTCCTCATCTAAAATTCGATGTTTAGTTATGGAGGACATATCTCCAGGGGTTACTAAAATGCTGCTGGTCTACTGCACATCCCAAAACCTATTAGCAAAGACTAATGGACCTCAATACCTTGGAGCAGATAAGGGAGAAGCTGAACAGGATACAAGCTTTGTATAAAAGGGCACAGCATTCTACAGAGAAGTATTAAACTAAAACCGAAAGATAATAGGTTTATGATAAGTGTCAGGAAGAATTATTTAACCAAAGGGTTAGCAGACAAGAGGAACCGTCTTCTAACACAATTGCTACTGTAGATGGCAATGCAGTCAGAGAATTAAAATATGCTTTGGATAGACATAAGGCAATGCTAAATGTGGAAAAAAATAAGGATCAAATTAGTTCCAAGGTTGGTCATCTGGTTTTTATTTGCAGTCAGATTCTATGTTTCTATGGACGGAATTTACTAATACTAGCGGTCAAACCTCTCAAAACTGCAGTTTGCAGAGGTCTTGCCGCAATCCCCATATGTATCAAGTCCTAGAGAGCAAAACATGCCAGAGCTTGTAACCGACAAACTTTCTTCTTCTTCCCACAAATTCCTGGAGAGGGATCTGAAAGATCCCTCTACGTGTCCACTGCGGCTTGTGCATGTACTGGCTGACAAGCACGCATGTGCAATGGGACTCCTTGGTCATAAACCCGGAAGTTCTTAAAACACAAGGACCAGCTCTTATTGTAAGAGCTGTCCATTGGGTACGTATTCTCAATTATTCATATATACAGCGTTAATAAACACAGCTATGCATGTGATAAGGGGCGGGATGTATTCTATACAATGGGCGGCATTCAATTCTTTTTACCCCCTTCCACACCCATTCTGTTTCTGCTGATGAGCATGGTATAATCATTTCAGCTCGCTACCCCTGCGGTAGCGTGGGCACCCAACACGTTTTGCAGCAAAACCTGACTACTATGGGCGCGATATGTGCTTTAACAGGGATTACTTTAGAAAGGAGATTGGGCGTGATAAATCATTTGAATACCGCTGTGGCCGGAGAGACTAACCAGCCACACGTGTAATGGCGGCCACAGCACTGAAGGGGTTAACCCCTAGTGCCCGGCGCCATTAGGAGGACAATGGGTGCTTGGCGCCACTTTTAAACGGTGCACTAGCGCTAGTCGCCATCTTTAAATGTATTGTGGGTGCTAGGCACCGGGTATTTAAAATATGTTTAATAATGTGTCATATGTTATATCACTGCGCAGTGTGCAGTTGGAGAATGATGGACAAGGCACTTATGAGGAAAGTAGAAGGTATTTTGTTTCTAAAAAGGTCTTGAAAATAGTTTGTGAGACACTTTTTGCATAGGAAGTCGTATGGTAATTATCCTAGCTCCAGACTTGCTATGTACAAGTAAGTGTCAATTAGCCGGCCTCTTGGTGGCCAAACATCTTTGAAATGCAAACGAAGGTGGAAGGAAGACTGTTTGTTGTGTTGCAGCCTTTCCTGTTGTAATCCCTAACACTGGGTTTGCATGGAGATGTGAATGAGACAGAAACATTTGTATTTTGAAGCCATATGATAAATTTATCAATGGCGAAGTGTAAACTCCCAGGTGGTAGGAATTGGAGTTTAAATTATATAAAACTTTGTGTGTGCCAGGAAAAAGGAAATTGTTTTATTTATTTATTTGTATTTTGCAAGATTGGATGGACATTATTCAGGGGGGACATGACCCCCTGTGGTACTGTGTGGAAAATTGACATAAAAAGGAGGCCTGCGTGCCTCCAGAGTGTATTATACCAACTACTTTCTGCTGTGAACATCTTGCTGTATGCTGTTTCCCCTAGCAATAGGGAAGAGTTCTCTTTAGAACTATTTGTTGGCATTGAAACATCATCTGCCTCAAGAAGATTACGTCATCTTGTTACCTGCAGGCCTATGCAAAACATAGCCCCGTTCTCCGGCTGTCCCGGGATAACCCCAACGTCTCCAAGTTCCGCCTTCCGCCAGCTACTGGTAGAGGACTAGTGGGCATTCAACAATACCACACAGGTGTGGTAAGGCAGTGTGTCGGCACATATAGAGCAGAACTGTGGTTCCAAACGCCACGGCAGGTTAGGAGTTTGGTGGTGGCAGCATAAACCCGCCCACAGCGCAGTGGGAGGAGTCAGTAACAGGCGGTTACTGACGGTAAGCGGGAATCCCCTATGTGGTCAGGTCCCGTGGGACCTAAACATCCATTCTGTGTACTGGGGACGGGACGCAAAAGCGGTGAGTGCTTTCGTACGGTACCGTCCGGTCACAACCGCCCAATATGCCTGAAAGAATTCCAGCAGTAAGCAGAATTCCTGCCAATATCACATGCAAAAATGTGGTTTTAAGCTTAAAGCTGTACTTCTAAAACAGTTGCAGTGATGGGAGTGGATTTAAGCAGAACAGAAGTATAGATATGAAGCTGCAAAGCACTGTGCTTTTGACTTCATGTAGGTCAGCATATAGGGGGTCATTCATACCCGATCACTGCTGTGCGTTTTAGAACAGTAGCGATCGGGTCTGAACTGTGCATAAGCCGGCGCCACAATGCGCAGGTGCGAGGCCCCGACAGCGACGGGGAGCGCCGGACTGCGACGGGATTGACAACAAAAGCGATCGCACCGGCGATCGCAAGAAGATTGACAGGAGGTGGTCATTTGTGGGAGTCAACTGACCGTTTCCAGGGAGTGACCGTGAAAAAGCAGGCGTGTCCAGCCGTTTGAAGGGAGGGTTCTTGATGTCAGCTCTGGGCTGGATCATCGCAGTGGAAGAGTAAGTCCTGAGCTGTGCAGAGACTGCACACACTTTTGTTTGTGCAGTTCTCTGCATAAGCGATCGCATCCCTGCACAGCGAATTCCCCCTCCCCTGTAGGTGGCGACTACCTGATCTCAGGGATGCAAAAAACTAGCAATCAGGTCTGAATTAGGCCCCATAATACAGCCCTGAACTTTGGCTCAGGATGCAAGGCAATCACATAGCCCAAAGAGAAATGGCTGCAGTGGCGGAACTGCCGCCAGTGCAACCAGTGCGTTGCACTGGGGCCCGCCACTGTCTAGGGGCCCAAAGCAGCGCGGCATGTAATGAGTCAAACTGACTTATTACATGCCGCTG
This sequence comes from Pseudophryne corroboree, assembly GCF_028390025.1. Lineage (NCBI taxonomy): Eukaryota > Metazoa > Chordata > Amphibia > Anura > Myobatrachidae > Pseudophryne > Pseudophryne corroboree. Next base: position 92,201,236 of record NC_086444.1, on the reverse strand, counting down.
TGTGCTTCGGGCAACCGCCGCCTGCAGCACACAGCCGCCGCCGAGGACAGGAGAGGAGCAGCGGCTACGGGGGTGAAGGAGGAGGAGGGAGGTGGAGGAGGGAGCCGCAGCCGCGCACTGTAATTGGTAGAGGCGCTGCTGCTGTCCCTTTCCTTCCCCATAGGCTGTCCTCCGCCGCTGTGAATGCTGGGAAGCGCATCCCAGCATTCACAGCGGCGGAGGACAGCCAATGGGGAAGGAAAGGGACAGCAGCAGCAGCACCTCCACCAATAACACAGCCCTGCTGCTGCTCCCTCCCTGTCTGCCGTTATGTTTAAAAAGGAGTTACTGTCTGCCGTTATGTGTAAAAAGGGGGTCGCTGTCTACCGTTATGTGTAAAAAGTGGACGCTGTATGCCGTAATGTGTAAAAAGGGGGACGCTGTCTGCCGTAATGTGTAAAAAGGGGACGCTGTCTGCCGTAATGTGTAAAAAGGGGACGCTGTCTGCCGTACTGTGTAAAAAGGGGACGCTGTCTGCCGTAATGTGTAAAAAATGGGACGCCGTCTCCCGTTATGTGTAAAAAGTAGGATGCTGTCTGCCGTTATGTGTAAAAAGGGGACGCTGTCTGCCGTAATGTGTAAAAAATGGGACGCTGCCTGCCGTAATGTGTAAAAAGGGGACGCTGTCTGCCGTACTGTGTAAAAAGGGGACGCTGTCTACCGTACTGTGTAAAAAGAGGACACTGTTTGCCGTAATGTGTAAAAAATGGGATGCTGTCTGCCGTAATGTGTAAAAAATGGGACGCTGTCTCCCGTTTTGTGTAAAAAGGGGACGCTGTCTGCCATTATGTGTAAAAAGGCGACGCTGTCTGCCGTAATGTGTAAAAAATGGGACGCTGTCTGCCGTAATGTGTAAAAAGGGGACGCTGTGGTACTATTTTGTGGCCACACCCCTTCTCCACAGCCATGCCGCTATATTTTTTTGCACGCCCACGGCACGCACTGCCCTTGTTTTACATGGAGGTGGGGGGGCTCCGATGCCATTTCTTGCACACAGTGACGGCACTGTTGCTAGGTATCCGTTTCTCTGGCCCTGAGCAGGTCCCCCTCACCAGATCCTCTCCAGGGGTGAGGGGGTGGACTTGGATGGGATGGGGGGGCCCAAAGCATTTTGTCGCACCTGGGCCCACCGCTCACTAGTTCTGCCACTGAATGGCTGCATAGGGTAGCCCCGGCCAAGACCTCCAGTGAAGGGAAAGGGGAGTAGGATGATTATTCACCTTTATCTGGGAATGCAACTTTATTGATTTGTCTGCCAAGTTCCATTAAAATAGTTGTGTAAAATTATAGAATTATTTTTTTTTATAAACATTTTTTTTATTAATGCTTTACTTTCAAGGCTGCTATTCAATTAACCCCTCCAAAAACGGTCTTATTTTTGACCAATGGTCATTATTGGGGTATTCAATTAGAGCACCTTCCTTTTTTGGGAGAAAAATGCTCCGTTTTCATGCGATAACCCATGAGATCCAGGATAAGTACCTGGACCCATCTGCTATCGCTGGCTCTGAGGGCAGGTTATCTGGGATTATGCTTCGCTGCCTGAGGCACCCAAAGTGGCCATAACTAGGTGTGCAGAGCCGTCCCTAACCAATATGATGCCCTAGGCAGGATTTTGGCTGGTGCCCCCTAGCACCGCCGCTTGTTCTGCAAGAGATGCTTGGCATGAGTCAGCTGGCAGCTCTGCTAACGTTGGGCACCTTTTGTTTATGAAAATGCATTATTTGCATTACTATGTGGCTAGGACGCACAAGCAGCTTCTGCTGATTAAAATGATATGCAGCATGCCTATATTCTGTGTGCGACTGCGGCTGTATCTGCATAAGAAATGCTACATTACAGTAATTTTCAGGAATACACTGCAGCCTAGCATTTCGTATGCAGATACAGCCGCAGTCACACACAGAATATAGGCATGCCACATTTCATTTTAATCAGCAGAAGCTGCTGGTGCCCCTAAGCATACCAAATGACCTAGGCATTTGCCAAGTTTGCCTATGCCTAAGGCCGGCTCTGTAGGTGTGGGCCAGCGGAGCGTTGTGTTCCTATCGGGAGCGTGCTGGGCCGAGGAGCAAGCAAGGGTCGATGCTGCCATAAGGGAGCTGGCCACTAGGGGGCTCCGCCGAGGTCGGCTATTACAAGGATGAACGATGGGGGTAATTCCAAGTTGATCGCAGCAGGAAATTATTTAGCAGTTGGGCAAAACCATGTGCCCTACAGGGGAGGCAGATATAACATGTGCAGAAAGAGTTAGATTTGGGTGGGTTATTTTGTTTCTGTGCAGGGTAAATACTGGCTGCTTTATTTTTACACTGCAAATTAGATTGCAGATTGAACACACCATCTCTCTCTGCACATGTTATATCTGCCTCCCCTGCAGTGCACATGGTTTTGCCCAATTGCTAACAGAATTCCTGCTGCGATCAACTAGGAATTACCCCCGATATCTCTGAAAAAGTCATCCTTCATCTACAACTGCATGATGCTGGTGATGGCCGCGGGACTTATCCGCCACAGGCAACACACAGGCAGCACTGACATGATGTTATTTGCAGTCACTCTGCAGTCACCTGTCCAGCTCTCGTGCACTGCTGCCACCTGCCCTTCCCTCTCTCCTAGCCAGGCACTGAGAAGCTCCGCCTCCCAGGGCAAGGATCTGCTGCTGGCCTGTGCCGGGTGGGGCTGGGAGGTGAAACCACAAGGTGAGAGGTTCTTTCTCTGTGTGCATGCATTGGGGGGCACCAGCAGCCAGGGCTCAGATTTGGGGCTCCCCTGACAAGCAGGAGAGCAGGCTGGGGTCTACATGTCTGGAGGGGGGTCTTGTATTTATACCTGCGCCTGTCCCATCTGGATGTGCTGGTACGTGTAGTGCCACTGCAGCAGTACTTCTCTATATCCCAGTTTACTGTATCTACATACCGTCTGACTGCCCTGTTTGCATAATTGCCATAGTGCCCCCCCCCTACTAGGTACAGTATGCATATTATGATTATATAACAATAATTTTAGTCCTAATAGAGCCATATCTGTGTTTTCGCTTTGTCTTGTCATTTTGGATAGGTATTTCATATTTTTTATGTTTATTTTTCAAAAATGAATGTATAATTTAATGGCAATTGTAGTTTTACACACTGGTCCTAATTCTGAGTAAAACGCAGTCTGCAGGCAATACCGACGCTCACACAGCCGCAACTGCGCATGTGCAAATATTTCTGAAATCTACGATACATGTGTTAGACTGCTGCGATCTGGTCAGACGGCCTCAGTAACAGGGCGAAAACGTGATGGGCGTTCCTGGGCGGTGAGGAGAGGAGTCTAGAAGTGCGTGCAACGATTGTTTGTCTCCAGAGCATGTTATGGGAGTGCTGGGGGCATGTCAGTGACTGGGTTCCCAGATGCACAGCCACACCTATAGGAGGCCATGGTCTGCATCTGATCTAGGGTTGGTGCAAGTGTTGTGTGAGCGGTGGTGGCGGTAGTACAGCGTGCAGAGATGCTGACAGTGGGCGCCTAAGTCTTTTCCAACTCTTTTTTTATATCTCCCAGTCTCATTCCCCTATATGTACAACTATAGATTTTATTATAACACATCGTATACCACTCCCAACACACTGATCTGCTCTACGTGGCACAGTGTGTTTAAGGGTCTCTACCTGGTGCAGTATGTTTAAGGAGCTCTACCTGGCGCAGTGTGTCTAAGGAGCTCTACCTGGTGCAGTTTGTTTAAGGGGCACTACAAGGTGCAGAGTGTCTAAGGAGCTCTACCTGGCGCAGCGTGTTCAAGGAGCTCTACCTGGCGCAGTGTGTCTAGGGGGCTCTACCTGGTGCAGTGTGTTTAAGGAGCTCTACCTGGCGCAGCGTGTTCAAGGAGCTCTACCTGGCGCAGCGTGTTCAAGGAGCTCTACCTGGCGCAGTGTGTCTAGGGGGCTCTACCTGGTGCAGTGTGTTTAAGGAGCTCTACCTGGTGCAGTGTGTCTAAGGGACTCTACCAGTTGCAGTGTGTCTAAGGGGCTCTACCTGGCGCAGTGTGTCTAAGGAGCTCTACCTGGTGCAGTGTGTCTAAGGAGCGCTACCTGATGTAGTGTGTCTAAGGGGCTCTACCAGGTGCAGAGTGTCTAAGGGGCTCTACCAGGTGCAGAGTGTCTAAGGGGCTCTACCAGGTGCAGAGTGTCTAAGTGACTGTACCAGGTGTAGAGTGCCTAAGGAGCTCTACCTGGTGCAGTGTGTTTAAGGGGCACTACAAGGTGCAGAGTGCCTAAGGAGCTCTACCTGGCACAGCGTGTTTAAGGAGCTCTACCTGGCGCAGTGTGTCTAAGGAGCTCTACCTGGCGCAGTGTGTCTAAGGGGCTCTACCTGGTGCATGTGTTTTAGGAGCTCTACCTGGCGAAGTGTGTCTAAGGGACTCTACCAGGTGCAGTGTGTCTAAGGGACTCTACCAGGTGCAGAGTGTCTAAGGGGCTCTACCAGGCGCAGAGTGTCTAAGGAGCTCTACCTGGTGCAGTGTGTCTAAGGAGCTCTACCTGGTGTAGTGTATCTAAGGGGCTCTACCAAGTGCAGAGTGTCTAAGGGGCTCTACCTGGTGCAGTGTGTCTAAGGATCTCTACCTGGCACAGCATGTCTAAGGAGCTCTACCTGGCGCGGCGTGTCTAAGGAGCTCTACCTGGTGCAGTTTGTCTAAGAGGCTCTACCTGGTGCAGTGTGTCTAAGGGGCTCTACCTGGTGCAGTGTGTCTAAAGATCTCTACCTGGCACAGCATGTCTAAGGAGCTCTACCTGGCACAGCATGTCTAAGGAGCGCTACCTGGTGCAGTTTGTCTAAGGGGCTCTACCAGGTGCAGAGTGTCTAAGGGGCTGATAGAGTCAAGTATCTACCTTTTAACATTAGCTATACATTAATACCGTGTAGCCGTAATGGCTGCTAAACCATGTGCACATGCTACGCACTCCGTACGCTATTTGCGTATGAAGACCTTGCACGTGGTACGCAAATTAAGTACACACGCTGTGCTGGGTGTACGGAAATACCCACAGCGAGCATACACACAAATAGTAACCTTTATAAACTTTAACCACAGAATATGATTATACTGTATACCTTTAGTATTGTAACACTGTAATGATATACCACTGCTTGACCTGGATCTTTAAGCAAGGCTGTTTGTAATTGAGATACACTGAACCCTTTGTACTAGCTAGAGAGACACAGACACCCTGCTGAGGTTCTAACACCTTTACTAACGAGGATTTAGATATATCAAAAGGGGTACACAGTTACAGCTTATACTCTACATACTAACATATAATACTAACAGAATATCTAGACAGAAATATACAATAACGTTACAATCTTATACTAAAACAGAGAGAGAGAGAATTTGGCCAATACAATCAAGGAGCGAGAATCATTACAGAGAATTACTTACACACACTGGGAACGATCGCTGCGCATATTCCTGGTACCAAGCTCCCAGTTAATCAAGTTGAAAACAGTTTGTGGAGTGAGAGAAACTGAGCTGCCCAGGATGGCTGATCTTATATACCCTGCATACAGTATACTACAAAGGGACCTATAATCTCATTGTTCATTGGACATAGGAATTCGTCTCCGCATTATAACAAAAGGTCATAGGTTGGTTCATACAGGTGGGCTGTGACTATTTCAAACTGCTCAGGTGGGAGGGAATCTCAGGTTTCCCGCCGCATGGGTAATAAAGTGCAAACATAGTATATGTCCATAAACTTCTTATGGTCATAACTATTCGCACGAGCGATTAATCTGTTTCTAACCAACACCGGAATATGGCTAATTAAATACTCTTCCGATGGATACTAAACACCACTGTGTAACCCCTGTCTGACCCTTCGTATCAAACAAAGAGGGAGCTCTTTGTCCATGAACATGCTACATTAACTAAACTTTCAGATTCTATCAAAGGGACCATAATCTACAAAATACATTATATGACTAAAATATGTAATGATCGAGTCGCCCGCCAGACGCACACAAACTCTACCGTAAATGCGCATACCGTGCGCCCGCAAGTGCACGTGACAGCGAGTATACGCACGCACGGAAGGGCTCATGCACGCGCAGCGGGGACACGCATGAGGTGCAAATATGGCAGTGTGCATCATGATATTTTTCTGACTTTGACAGTGCTCTACCTGGCGCAGTGTGTCTAAGGAGCTCTACCTGGCGCAGTGTGTCTAAGGAGCTCTACCTGGTGCAGAGTGTCTAAGGGGCTCTACCTAGCTCAGTGTGTCTGAGGTTCTCTAACTGGCACAGCATGTCTAAGGAGCACTACCTGGCACAGCATGTCTAAGGAGCTCTACTTGGTACAGTGTGTCTAAGGGGCTCTACCAGGTGCAGAGTGTCTAAGGGGCTCTACCTGGTGCAGTGTGTCTAAGGAGCTCTACTTGGTGCAGTGTATCGAAGGGGCTCTACCAGGTGCAGGATGTCTAAGGAGCACTACCTGTCATAACATGTCTAAGGAGCTCTACCTGGTGCAGTGTGTCTAAGGATCTCTACCTGGCACAGCATGTCTAAGGAGCTCTACCTGGCGCGGCGTGTCTAAGGAGCTCTACCTGGCACAGCATGTCTAAGGAGCTCTACCTGGTGCAGTGTGTCTAAGGGGCTCTACCGGGTGCAGTGTGTCTAAGGAGCTCTACCTGGTGTAGTGTATCTAAAGGGCTCTACCAGGTGCAGAGTGTCTAAGGGGCTCTACCTGGTGCAGTGTGTTTAAGGATCTCTACCTGGCACAGCATGTCTAAGGAGCTCTACCTGGCGCGGCGTGTCTAAGGAGCTCTACCTGGCACAGCATGTCTAAGGAGCTCTACCTGGTGCAGTGTGTCTAAGGGGCTCTACCGGGTGCAGAGTGTCTAAGGGGCTCTACCTGGTGCAGTGTGTCTAAGGAGCTCTACCTGGTGTAGGGTATCTAAAGGGCTCTACCAGGTGCAGAGTGTCTAAGGGGCTCTACCTGGTGCAGTGTGTCTAAGGGGCTCTACCTGGTGTAGTGTATCTAAGGGGCTCTACCTGGTGCAGAATGTCTAAGGGGCTCTACCTTGTGCAGTGTGTCTAAGGATCTCTATCTGGCACAGCATGTCTAAGGAGCACTACCTGGCACTGTGTGTCTAAGGAGCTCTACCTGGCACAGCATGTCTAAGGAGCTCTACTTTGTACAGTGTGTCTAAGGGGCTCTACCGGGTGCAGAGTGTCTAAGGGGCTCTACCTGGTGCAGTGTGTCTAAGGAGCTCTACCTGGTGTAGTGTATCTAAAGGGCTCTACCAGGTGCAGAGTGTCTAAGGGGCTCTACCTGGTGCAGTGTGTCTAAGGGGCTCTACCTGGTGTAGTGTATCTAAGGGGCTCTACCAGGTGCAGCATGTCTAAGGAGCAATACCTGGCATAGCATGTCTAAGGAGCTCTACTTGGTGCAGTGTGTATAAGTGCTCTACCTGGCGCAATGTGTACAAGTGACACTGCTGTGTGGTGTAATTTGAAAAACGGACAGTACTGTGTGATCTAATGTGAATTGGTACTATTATGTGGCCATGCCCCTTCCCCTTGAAGCCACACCCCTAAATGCGCCAATTCCCTTTTTAGCGCCAAAATGTTTAGTTACAGCTCTGACAGGTATTAGGTCTAATTGAATAGCACCTGGTGAATCAATTAGCTGCTGTAAATTAGCGCAGCTAATTGAATACCGGCCTAAGTATTCACAACAAAATATTAACTGCTACCGTTTTCTAACTTTTTAGAAGCTGTTTGGCATTGTGTATATTCTCAGAGTTTGTTTTTATGTTTAAAGCAGTCCTATAATAGCCTTTATTCATTATTGTACAATTATGAAGCAGAGTACGCTGTAAACATATTGCGCATGGCATTGAAGAGAGTAGTCTATGGAAGTTGTGGTGGTGAATAGCAGTGATTAACTGGAGTGAATCCATTTAAATATTGCAATTTATTAAATTTAGGCCCTTTTTTCCCTAATTGCTTTCTGCTTGTCACCATTAAGTTGAATAACATCATTTCTGTAGGGATTTATAATCATATGAAGCACTCTTTGTGACAAGTAGTCTTTCATTTATGTGTCTCTCAGTCATTTAACATATGTTGCTGTCTGCTTTAAATGGACCAAGGACAAATTGCACAATATGTATCAAACATTGTAAATTGATGGCTGGGTGCCTAGCTTTTAATTTTTAATTAAAATCTAAAACTGAAAGCACAAGTTAAAAAAACAAATGTTTACCATGTTTTCTTACTAAAAATGCAAAGTAGTGGACGGTGGACCCATTATTGCTGTGCCTGTAAGCACAACAAATGCCCATTTTCTGTCTCTACCTCGGTCCCCATGTACTCCTCACTTCTTCTAGCTGTAGGTGCTCCCCAAGGATTTGTTCTCAGCCCTCTTCTGTACTCCCTTCACACATCTTCCTCATCAGCTCCTACAATCTTCAATACTATCTGTATGCTGATGACGCTCAAATCCTCCTCCCCTGCCCATCCAGTCTTGCGTCTCCAACTGCCTGTCTGCCATCTCCTCCTGAATGGCCCAGCTCTTCCTGAAACTTAACATGGCAAAGACCAAACTTATTATTTTTCCCCCTTCCAGGGTCCCTCAACCCAAGGGAATTCTAATAGCGTAATATTGCAGATTGGAAACAGTGAAGTATACAGCAGCTAACAGAGACCGGCTAGTCTCCAAGGATGTGGCCCTTCCTCACCCCTGATGCACCCAAAACCCTAATACACATTCTCATCATTTCCAGTTTAGACCACTGTAACCTCCAACTCTCTGCACTCTCCCTACTTTAATTTATTCTTTACGCCACTGCTTGTCTTGTTTTCTCTCCAGCATATGATGTCTGCCACCCCCGCTGCACATTGCTTCACTGGTTCCCCTCTGGGGTATATTCATGAAGCAGTGAAAAGAGTGGAGAAGTGTGCCAGTAGAGAAGTTGCCCATGGCAACCAATCAGCTGCTCTAAATGTTACTTCAATGCTGATTGGTTGCCATGGGCAACTTCTCCACTGTCTCACTTCTCCACTCTTTTCACTGCTTCATTCAATTCAAACTCTTGACTCTGACTTACAAAGTCGTAAATCATTATGTTCACAGTACCTCCCACCCTACCCAATCCTCCCCTAATGCCTCTCTCAATCCTGGTCACTGCCTGTTATGCTTGGCTCCAAGATTTCATTCCAGGAGCCCACATCCTCTGGAAGTCACTCTTCTGCCCAGTCCTACTCTCCACCAGCGTCTCCTGCTTTAAACATATCCTTGAATGGACCTTTTTTATTAAAGTGTACCAGGCCTCCTTTTAAGTAAACATTTCTCTATCCCTCCACCATGTAACTTTCTCACTTCACCCTCCAACTGTTTATCTCTTCCTCAAAGTATGTAAGCTGTTATGGGCAGAGCCCTCCTCCCTCTTGGTCTTCCCTAGCACACTTCACGTCACCATTGCTCAGCTCCTTTGTCTCCTTTCCCCTTTCAGCGACTCTTACTCTATCTGCGCACCCTTACGTTGGGTAGTTGGCCAGGGTCCTTGTTATCTGTCGTACCCAGTCTGTGGTATGTTATTAATGTTTAGTACCGTGGTAGCCAACCCTGGTCCTCGAGAGCTACCAACAGTTCATGTTTTCCAGCTCACCTACCAGGTGCACAGGTGCAGTCATTACTCACTAACACATTTTAAAAGCTCCACAGTCGGAACTAATTACTTAACTTGTGATTCTGTGAAGAGACCTGGAAAACGTTAACTGTTGGTAGCTCTCGAGGACCAGGGTTGGCTACCCCTGGTTTAGTACATACGCTATGGTCTTCCATTGTGTATTGTAGTAGTTATGCTCCAATACCTTGTTACTGTGATTTTTTTTCCTGTTTACCATGTACAGCACTGTGTACACTTTGTGGTGCCTTATACAGGAAATGTAATAATATGAATATTATAAAAGTGATGTCTTAATGGCTACAAAAAGAAAATATAGTGGTGCTTGAAAATTTGTGAACCCTTCAGAATTTTCTATATTTCGGCTGAAATGTGGCCTAAAACTACCTCAGATTTTCCTAAAAGTAGATAAAGACAAACAAATCCAACAAATGAGACAAATAAATTAGATGTGCTATTTTTTTTATTGAGGAAAATTATCCAATATCAGGGGCCAAATGTAATAGAGTGAGAGTTTCAGAAGGGGAGATATTTGGTAAAATGTTTCAGTTTTTTTTTAAAGTGGCAAACATTTACACTGCAAAACCAGGTTGATCTTGCTGTGTAAATGATTGCCAATTTAAAAAAAAAAAACCTGCAGCCCTTACCAAGTCTCTCACTTTCTGAAACTCTCACTCTATTACATTTGGCCCCACATATCTGTGAGTGGAAAAAATAAAGGACCCTTTGCTTCCAGTATCTGGTATGTGCCCCTTGTGCAGCAATAATTGCATGTAAACGTTTCCGGTGATTGTTCATTAGTCCTGAACATCGGCTTGGAGGAATTTTACCCTATTCCTCCGTACAAATCATCTTCAACTCTGCTATGTTGGTGGATTTCCCCCCATCCCCCATGAACTGCTCGCTTCTGGTCCTTCCACAACATTTCGATTGGATTAAGGTCAGGACTTTGACTTGGCCATTCCAAAACTCTAAATTTAGGCTTCTTTAATAATTTTTTGGTTGAATGACTTGTGTGGTTTGGGTCGTTCTCTTGCTGCATGACCCACATTCTCTTGAGATGCAGCTCATGGACAGATGTCCTGACATTTTCCTTTAGAATATTCTGGTATACTTTGTCCCATCAATGATGCCAAGTTATCCTGGGCCACATGCAGCAAAACAGGCCCAAACCATGATACCACCACCACCACCACCACCACGTTTCACAGATGGTATGACGTTTTTATGCTGGAAAGCAGTGTTCTCCTTTCTCCAAACATAATGCTTCTCATTTAAACCAGAAAGCTCTATTTTATACTTATCTGTCCATAAAACATTGTTTCAATAGTCTTCTGGCTTGTCCAGGTGATCTTTAGCAATCTGCAAATGGGCAGCAATGTTCCTTTTTGGAGAGCAACAGCTTTGTCCTTGCAGTCCTGCCATGCACACCATTGTTGTTCAGTGTCCTCCTCATGGTGGACTCATGAACAGTAACATTAGCTAAAGTGAGAAAGGCCTTAGGTTGCTCAGAGGTTACCTTGGGTTCCTTTATGACTTTGCAAATTATTAGACGCCTTGCTCTTGGTGTGACCTTTGTTGGTTGAGGAGGGTGATAATGGTCTGGAATTTCCTCCATTTGTACACATTGGGGTCAATTCTATTCAGCAACAGGGGGGGTGAGAGAGTAAATCCAACAAAAGTGCCGCCGCGCGGCCGGCGCAAGGCTAATTCTGTCAGGAATCAGCATCGTGGCGGTGAGTTAAGTCGGAGAATGCCCGTTCTCCCGACAATTCAACCTGTTAAGTCGGCGAGAATGGGCCTTCACCGACTTAACATGAGCTGAATTGAATAGCGACGGGAGCTAACTCCTGGCACTATTCAACTGTCGCTGAATAGAATTGACCCCAATCTGTCTGACTGTTAATTGGTGGAGTCCAAACTCTTTAGAGATGGTTTTGTAACTTTTGTCAGATCTTCTTCTGAGGTCCTCAGAAAACTCCTTTGTTCATGGGACAAACATGTGGCCCGGGATGTAATTGGAGACAATTTTAACATCCGGGAAAAAGTCGGACCAATTCGGACATTAAAATGTGCAACTTTTTACCATAACTCAGTCAATGACTGTAATGGTGTTCGTCTTTCACGGTACCAATGCAAATAGGATCCAACTTCTGTCGACTTTTTTAGACCAGGAAGCGTCCGATTTTTTCATACCAACCAGAAAGTGTCTGTTATTTTAACAGTTGCACAGTGATAGACCATCACCCATTGGCACCCAAATGTCCCATGATTAAAGCAACACACACCCTAAACAAACCCCAGTCCTCCAGGACGCAGAAGCAGATTATGCTGTTTAAAATGATATGCGGTATGGCTATATTCTCTGTGTGATTGCGACTGTATCTGTATACCAAATTATGTTACAGTTTTGGCTGGAATACACTGTAGCATAACATTTTGTATGCAGATACAATTGCTATTACACACACTATATAGGCATGCTGCATATCATTTCTGCAGCGGGGTACACTGGGATTCCACAGGGAATACATGGGGGGGTGTAGAGATGGATCTTGATCCGAAGCACCAACAGGCTAAAGCTTTGACTGTTCCCAGGATGCACTGCACCGCCTCCTCTATAACCCCTCCTCCAGGCACTGGAGCTCAGTTTGTAAGTTGGTGCCTGCAGAGCAGGTGGGGCTGCGCTAGGTAGTCCTGAAAAGAGCTTTTTAAGAAGACTTCAAGGGCCGCAGCACTGTTTATGTCATTCTGACATTCTGTGCTGCAGCCCCATCACCTTCCCAGCAGCGCAGCATACTCCCGCAGCCGGGTTCCCGGGTATTTGCAGCGGAGGTGCACCGGTCATCAGGCACACCACCGCTGACACTCTCCTGGATCGCGTGGCTGCACATCAGGGAGGAGGTAAGAGGGTCCCCCAGGTGGGACCTGCTGGTAAATCGCGGTCCGGTCGCGGTCCCAAGAGATGGAACGCGCCGTTGGCATGGACACTGTACTACACAGGGACCCCACTATATCCACCAGGGCAGGAAGCACAGGTCAGATTTACTAAAATCCATTTTACATAGGCTAGTAGCTGAGCTGATCTCCAGGACTGCAGGGCTCTGTATCTTCTGTAAAGCCGCTTGTCTCACAACGCTGTGCATTTATAGGCACTTAAGTCGTCTACATGTCATTTGAGACAGTGTTAGTTAAGAACAAGTGTGCTGCTAGCGGAATATTTAGTACAAGTATTCTGTGATATACATCCAGTATCTACTGTGCATTGTTATATCTATATTCATACATATTTATATGTAGTTTTACTAGTCCAGTGCAGTTTTATTGTTTATCTGTAATAACTCCTGCATTGTACCTGTGGCTGAGTGTGCCTGTAGCTGTTGTGTGGATTTCATTCTCCTGTATCCCACTTATTGCTATCACTATATTCTGTACCCAGTGGGGCTAGGTGCGCCAGGGTCTCATATTTATATAGTGCTACACAGTATAAACGATTTGTTATTTTTTACTGTGTATTTCAGTCACCTCATACCGCTTAAATCCTCTGTTTCGCTTTGTCCTGTCCTCCACCCTTTTTGATTTTTCACTGTGACCGGGCAGTTCTCTTGCCCCGGTTATCTACCTAAAGTGGTATCTTCTTTCCATCTTAACCAAGAGATTGTGGTTCCGGCTTTTATCTCTTCTGGTTTGTCTACCAAAGAGCGGTCTTTGGATGTGGTACGGGCTCTCCGTATCTACGTGGAGAGGACTGTCTCTATCAGGAGGTCAGATACCCTGTTTGTACTTTTTGGATTTCACAAACGTGGCTGGCCTGCGAATAAGCAAACCTTGGCCAGATGGTGATTGCACAAGCGTATGCACAGGTTGGTCTTCCAGCTCCTGCTGCTATCAAAGCCCATTCTACTTGGTCTATTGGACCTTCTTGGGCGGCCCACCGAGGCGCATCCGCTGAACAATTGTGCAAGGTGGCTACGTGGTCCTCAGTGAACACGTTCATTAGGTTTTATGCCTTTGATACTTCCGTCTCCCAGGATGCTTCCTTTGGACGCCGGGTTCTTGTTCCCGTTATGATGTGTCCCTTCCCATGAGGAACTGCTTTAGGACATCCCCAATGTATTCCCTGTGGAATCCCAGTGTACCCCGCTGCAGAAGGCTTACTATGGTTAAATCTCTTTCTGCAAGGTAAACTGGATTCCACAGGGCGCCCACCCTGACGCACTTAGCTTCTTTGGGTTTGTATGGCATTAGCCGCTGGTCCCTTCTCCTGTCGTGAGAATGTCGTTCTATGTGACTAACATCTGCCGTCTCTTTTACCTGCTACTGTATTGGACCGGTTAACGAAACTGAGCTCCAGTGCCTGGAGGAGGGGTTATAGAGGAGGTGGTGCAGTGCATCCTGGGAACAGTCAGAGCTTTAGCCTGTTGGTGCCTCGGATCAAGATCCAACTCTACACCCCAGATGTTTTCCCTGTGGAATCCAGTGTACCTCGCAGAAAGAGATTTAACCTTGGTAAGTCTACCATAAATCTCCTTTTTAAACAGCAGGAACTGTTGGTGCGTCCTATTAGCATCATTTTGCATATTGTTAATAGGACACACAAGCAGCTCCTGCCGTTTAAAATGATACCTGACTCTAATTTCACCTTCAAAATATCTGCTAAGCCTAAAGGTTCACATACTTTTGCCACTCAAAAATATGTGAGATTTGGATCATTTTCCTCAATAAAAAAATAGCACATCTAATTTTTTTTGTCTTATTTGGTTGATTTAGTTCTCTTTATCTACTATTAGGACTTGTGTGAAAATCTGAGGTAGTTTTAGGTCAAACTTCAGCAGAAATCTAGAAAATTCTGAAGGGTTCACAGAAAAGCACCACTGTATATTTGGAAGGCTGGGACCCATTTATCAAACAACAGTTTACAAATTAAGATAAACGGGTAATAAAAAATATTCATATATATGATAGAGAGACATATGAAATGCTCACACGGCCTCTTGTACATAGATTAAATATTTCTCTGTAGTAATTACAAATCTGTCACAGTGCAAAGTGCCCTGACTGCCTACTATGATCATAAATGGTCACGTTACAATGGTCAGTAATAATAATAGACAATCTTAGGTCTAAAGAGTGTACAAATATGTATTGATCTCTCCCTTTCCTTTTCCATCACATCTATATTCCCAGCCCTATATACAGTATATAGCCCTTGTCTGAATATCTGAACCAACACACATTTAGCTATTTGATGCTTTGAAACAATATTCTCGTGAATGCACACAATGCAGTAGGGTCCAGTCCCAGTGACATCATCAAGATACAACAGTGATGTCACTACTCTCTTCTAAATTTATAGGCCTCACTCTGGTTCAACTCACAAAAATGGCTGCCTCAGCTTGTGATTCACTGATTCTTACTAAATCAATAGGCTTTCTTATTGATATTTGTTCAGTACACAAAATGTAGCTTTTAATTATACCTCACTAGTTCCTTAGTAAATTGATAGGCTCACTAGTTCTTAATAAATGAATGGACTCATTAGTTCCTAGTGAATTGATAGACTAGCTACTGAAGGTCCTTGTGAATTAATGGGCTTTTTAATTTCTAGTGAATTGATGGGCTTGATAGTTCTTAGTGAATTAAAAGCATTAATTCTATTGTACAGTCATTCAGCCGTAACATGGCTGCTTCACTTGTCCCTCAGTGATAATACAAGCTTATAGTGAAATGTTAGGCTCTTTTCAAGCACACTAAGGGGTCTATTTTCTAAGACTTGGATAAGCATAGTTGCCGACATTCTGGCTGCTCTCTGCGGGAGAGAGCAGCCAGGTCGGCTCAGAGGGCGGGCAGGGGAGGCTGTGATGAAGAGGAGGGGGTGGACCGGAGGCAGGATGGGGGCGGAGCAAGGGCGGGACGGGGCGGAGCAAGGGCGGGGTCACAATTACACCCGCTTTAAGCCACGCCCTCGCTCTGTAATGCCGCGATCCCCGGCATTACACTGCAGGGGGCGTGGCTATGATGACGCGATTCTGCAAGAGTCGCGTCATCGACTGCCCGGACCGCCCACTTTACACACTAAGTGGGCGGACGGGCAGGGGGGACCCGCAAATCGGGAGACTTGTCTGCTCTTCCGTGGGGCCGGGAGGGTCACCCGATTTTCGGGAGCCTCCCGGCCATTCCGGGAGAGTAGGCAAGTATGAGATAAAGTACCAGCCAATCAGCTCCTGTCATTTTTCAAACCCAGCCTGTTCATGGCAGTAAGGAGCCGATTGGCTGGTACTTTATCTCCATCCACTTTATCTATATCCAAGGCTTAGTAAATAGACCCCTAAGTGACTTAAGGACAAAGGTCTATTTACTTAGGCGGAGATGTACAAATGAGTGAAAATTATGTAGAAGTGAGCCAGTGGAGAAGTTGCCCATGGCAACCAATCAGCACCGAAGTAACATTTATAATTTGCATACTATCAAATTACTCAGAGCAGCTGATTGGTTGCCATGATTAACTTCTCCACTGGCTCAGTTCTCCACTCTTTTCACTTCTTAGTACATCTCCCCCTCTTGGAAAGCGATAAAGTAAATGGTGATAAAGTACCAGCCAATCAGATCTTAAATGCCATGTTACAGGCTGGTTTAAAAAAAATGTCAGTTAGGAGCTGGTTGGTTGTACGTTAGCTCAGACCTCTTTACCTCTCTCCAAGGCTTAGTAAACAGACCCCAAATTGACTTGCTCTACTTGAACATCCAGGAAACTCCGTATGAGTGAAATGGGCAGCACAGAGGTGTGATGATGCAATTCTAGGTGAAATGCATCACTGTGATCCCACCGACTCTGCGCGATGTCACCACCCATGGCTTTGTGCAGCCAGCAAATGTGCTGAAGTGTATATCCATCAAAATCTAAAAATATAGAATTAGGAGGCTTACAATAAATCATTCCGAATAAAATGATTATGAAATGAAAGCTTACTGCAGATCTGCTGGGACCCCAAAGTTTTGTAACTGCGTGGCCTTCCTGAAATGGGCGTGGCTTTGCTTAAAGGGGAGTGGAATTGCAGGAAAAGACTACCTTATAAGTCAGTTTTGCAACCTGCACGCCCATACGTTGGCCACCACAGGAAAAAAATAATCCTGATTCATGCCCCTTACATTATTTGTCATTTTTTCTCCTTATAGTAATGCCCCTAAAGGGCCGCATAGACTACAGCGACATGTCGGACCTCATGTTGCATAAGATTTCCCTTGAACCGCCCGGCAGCCTCCCGTGCGGCAGGATCGCATAGGATACGTCGTATGTGGTCCTTTTGCATATGATGTATCTTATACGATCCCAGCCATGCCTGTGGGATATGAGAAATCACGAGTGCAGCACTAACAACCTAGGGGCTCTGATCCCATGCTCACGGGACCATGCATCGGATCGGATGAGATGTAAAACATCTGATTTAGCCACTTTTCATCATATATATCGGCAGGGTTGGACTGGCCCACAAGGGTACAGGGGAAACCACCGGTGGGCCCTACTGCCTGGGGCCCCACCCCCTCCTCTACGGATCAGGTTCCAGACTGTGCTGTTACTAATCTAGTACATTATCATGCATGCACAACAGTATTTACTGTATATATTTATCTAGGGGACCAACACTTGCAAAATGGTTAGGCAAACCAATGTGGTGGCTGGGCATACCCCCTCTAGAGACTAGCCACACCCCTAAACATGGGCCCCTGCCACTGCATTCCCCCGGTGGGCCCTACATGCCCCAGTCCGACACTGTATATCGGCCCGAAAGGTCGAAATTGGATGAAATCGGGCATTATCGTTCTAGTGTATGGGGCCCTTTACAGCAAATTATACAGTACAGTTTTAAAATGAACCCTCAACCTCTGTCTTGGGCATTTGCTGTAAAAATGGATAAGTTCAAAAATGCTCTTAAAAATGTTCTTTATGCAATAATTACAGAAACTTGAAAAACTTTGTCAGCAACACAGAATAATTCTATATAATGGAGGATATACTGTAGATCACTGCGTCCGCTCCGCTGCCTGCAAAGTATTCACCCGTTCAAACTGAAGGACAAACATCTCTGTGTTGATGCTTCTGAGCTACAGAAAATGCCATCCACATTACACAGACTGCGCAGCAGCGTCAGAGCCTTGTTGCTTAAATAAAGGGCCCCCTTTTGCCTGGGATATTAATAGATAAAACGAGACACTGGCAGAAAGGAGCAATGGAGAGGAGGACACTTTTACCAGTGCCAAAAAGCTATATGCTTCAAGGGACGGACAGCACCACCATCCCCATCCCGTGTCATATATCTAATTTTGTCCATGAAATAAGCAGTATACAGTATATGCACACACGGTATCCCTGGTACAGGGTACATACTTTAATAATTTAGGGCAAGCATTTATATGCATCCACATCAAATTGGTTTTCCCTAGCTAACAATTAAGTCTGATCTTTTTTTTATTTTTATTTATTCATATGCCCAGATTCCTCGCCCCTGCGCCACATAAGCACTTATCACCTAAGCTGGCCACACAGCATGTATGGTGGTGCAGGGTGAAGGAATCTGGGCATATAATTGTACATAGACTTGTCCAAAAATTGTGTGAAGGCCAGCTGACGCAGTAATACAGTAGATATAATAGTAAGTTACTCGGTGTATGATGCATCTAGTAACTGTTACTATTATATTTATTACTGCGTCAGTCGGCCTTCACACAATTTATGGACAAGTCTATGTACAATTACATTGTTCTATGCACAGAATCCTCTCCCCTGCACAACCACAGCTATAATCACCTGAAGCTGGCCTGCCCATGATAGTAACTTACAGAGTCCAAGTGAAGACTCAGTGGCTGGCGCGGTAGGTAGATGGGTCCTGGTCTGGGGGCTGTGGTTGTTGCAGATGCTCAGCCAGCCTCTCTCCACACACACCAAGACCACGCGACGCTGGAGTGGAGACGGAGAGAGACTGACTCGCTTCTCACTGCCCGCAGTGCTTGCTGTGTGTGTGTCACATGTCACACCCAAAAATGGTATGGAGCTCCGCGAGGCCGGCGACTGCGTATTACACACAGACTGTAAGAGAATCAGTCTGTATTTAGCAGTCACTAGTGACAGGCAGTCTTACCGACTCACCAAGCACGGCTGTGTCTTTCCGAGGCCAGGCGGCGGTAGTCGTGGAACCGGACCATCACCGCAGCAGCAGCTCAGCCTGCCCTGACAGCCTCCGTCTCTCCGCTCTCAGTCTCCAGTCGCCGCACCACATGCCGAGCATACCTGTAACCTCCCTCACACATGTACATACGTCACCAGAGGCAGAGGAGCTACACCTTCACCTCAAGCAAATCTGTCTGTCAGCTAAATTCCGGAGTGGCGGCACCCCCACGCCACGGCGGGGTCTGCAGGGGCAATAGTTACGCCACTGTTCGAGGACATGAGCACATTCTTGGCAATCTCAATTTTGCTTCTTAGAATACCTAACTGAACTCACCCTGCAAATCAGTTATATTTAATACCTTGATATGAACTAGTTCCATCTAACTAACGTGCAAATGTTACTTTTCCATGCAATTCTGTTTTCTTCTGTGCACACCAGTCTACTAGTAACTAACAGACAGCAGAAATTCCTTACCTGAGCAGGTTTCCCACAGGTGGCATTCATCACATGACCTTCCTGTCGAGTCCGGGAATTTGCAATTTGCCTCTTCAGTCACAGGGTATTGCCACCCCGCGCATTCAAGAGCATGCAGTTTGCAGATTGTGAGGGCAACATTTTTGCTCTTTCTATCTACAGCACACACCGGCAGCGAGGAGCTGAAAATCAAATGCAATATGGATTGTTAGTACGTTTCAAAACTTTGTTTCATGCGTAAAATTATATATAATGTAATTACACATGCATATATTAACTGTTTTGCTAGGGCTATACCATTGTTCAGGAGAGAGTAAGTAACCACCAACACAACCTCTTACAACAGCACAACTGTGTGTGTGTGTGTGTGTGTGTGTGTGTGTGTGTGTGTGTGTGTGTGTGTGTATACTGTATATATATATATATATATATATATATATATATTATTTGTAGACCAGCTAGTTATCAGCCTAATGCTGCACTGTTCATCCTCATTTATAAGGCACTAAGGGGGACATTTACTAAGCAGTGATAAGAGTGGAGAAGTGAGCCGGTGGAGAAGTGCCCATGGCAACCAATCAGCACTGAAGTAACATCTATAATTTGCATACTATAAAATTATACAGAGCTGCTGATTGGTTGATGGGGCAACTTCTCCACTGGCTCACTTCTCCGCTCTTATCACTGCTTAGTAAATGTCCCCCAAAAATCTCTGCAGCACTGGCCAAATCCTACAAATACAACTGCACATAAATAACACAAGTTACATGAGGGGTGTAAAGGATGTGAAGACATGAAACAAAGTGTAGAGAGTACCCTGATTGGGAGAGTTTACAGTCTGCCATCCGTTCAGGGGAGAACAGCGGTATAGCTGAAACAAAATGATTGGATCATTGGGTATTAAATAATGTTCCCATGAAACTGTGCATCTATTACCAATAAACCACTGCCCCTGGCTGTGTGCACTTACATCAGATCATGCTGCGCAGCCTGACGCCAGCCGCGCGCCACCCGGACCTCACCTCATCGCACTGGTGAGTTGTCGTGCAAGCTGGGTGGGGGGACATTGAAGAGTGTCATTTTAAAAACAATAATTCCGGGGACTGAAAAAACTGCCCGGGATTGGCTTCCCTAGTTGCAGCTGAATGCCCATTGGCAATACAACTATGATAACTGGATCAGGGCAAGGAAGCACAATATGCACTTGGGTCAAAAACTGGTTAGATAATAGGGAGCAGCGCGTTGTGGTTAATGGATCTTTTTCAACTTGGACTGAAGTGCTAAGTGGTGTGCCGCAAGGCTCAGTATTAGGACCGCTATTGTTCAATATTTTCATTAACGACCTAACAGAAGGTCTAGAGAGCATGGTGTCAATTTTTGCAGATGATACCAAATTGTGTAAAGTTATAAATGCAGAGGGGGATGCTGAGTCGCTTCAGAATGACTTAGTTAAATTAGAAGCTTGGGCAGCGAAATGGAGAATGCACTTCAATACAGACAAGTGTAAGGTAATGCACTGTGGTAACAAGAACAAAAATAACACCTACCTACTAAGTGGGGTAAAATTAGGGGATTCTGTACTGGAAAAGGACTTAGGTGTCCTCATAGATAGCAAACTAAGCAGTAGTACCCAAAGTAGGACTGCAGCAAAAGAGGCTTATAAGATATTAGCATGCATAAAACGGGGAATTGATGCTAGGGACGAGAGTATTATACTTCCGTTATATAAATCACTTGTGAGGCCACACCTTGAATACTGTGTACAATTCTGGGCACCTTACTACAAAAAGGATATCCTGGAGCTAGAAAAGGTTCAAAGGCGGACGACCAAACTAATTAAGGGTATGGAGACGCTGGAATACGAAGAAAGGCTTGCAAGACTAGGCATGTTTACACTGGAAAAGAGGAGATTAAGAGGGGACATGATCAACATTTACAAATATATAAGGGGACATTATACAGATCTTGCGCAGGACCTGTTTTTGGTTAGATCAACACACAGAACTCGTGGACACTCGCTCAGGTTAGAGGAGAGGAGATTCCGCACAATATGGCGTAAAGGCTTTTTTACGGTAAGGACGAAGCGTGTTTGGAATTCCCTGCCTGAGGGAGTTGTAATGGCAGACTCAGTCAACACCTTTAAGAATGGGTTAGATAAATTCCAAATGGATAAGGATATCCAGGGTTACGGGGCATAGTCACGCACTATGGTTATTATAAAAAAGAGGGGTAAAACGTAACGGCAGTCATCAACTTCAGTCAAAATTTTCTACAAAATAATCGTGCATAGGAGACCACAAATAGGTTGAACTCGATGGACAATTGTCTTTTTTCAACCTTAGATACTATGTTACTATGGATGAGGCACAGACTTGTTGGTGAGCCTACACCATGCCAGGATACATTCTGCTTGCCAGAGAACCGAATCCCTTGAAGGACTTTTATAGCTTCCGTAAACCTGCCCATTTATCTGGCACAACATAAGGATGTAGTTTTAATGGCACACATGCGCAGGTCTCCAGAAACATGGCACCCTCCATGTTCTGGAGACTAATTACTACTGTGCATGCGCTGCAGCCATTTTGATGGTGTTTTTCACAGCGGCTGCAGCGCCTGACGCGGGACTCCAGAATGGTAAGAATTAAAACATGGGTGCAGTGTGTGCGGTGTGGCCCCCATCCTGGACCCAGGGGCCCGTGTGCACCACACACATTGTACCCATTATAGAAACGCCAATGGTTCTCACTATACTCATCAGTGTACAGACTCTATAGCAGTTTCTATGTATTTGGGGGGGTCATTCCGAGTTGATCGCTAGCTGCATTTGTTCGCAGCGCAGCGATCAGGCTAAAAAATGGCATTCTACGCATGCGTATGCGGCGCAATGCGCACGCGCGACTTACAGGCACAACGAACGATGTAGTTTTGCACAGGGTCTAGCGCTGCATTTGAGTCGCACTGCTTGCCGCAGAGTGATTGACATGAAGTGGGCGTTTCTGGTTGGCAGCTGACCATTTTCAGGGAGTGTGCGGAAAAACGCAGGCGTGCCAGGAAAAACGCAGGCATGGCTGGGCGAACGCAGGGCGTGTTTGTGACGTCAAATCCGGAACTGAATAGTCTGAGGTGATCGCAAGCGATGAGTAGGTTTTGAGCTACTCTGAAACTACACAAACATTTTTTGTAGCCGCTCTGCGATACAACCGTTCACACTTCTGCTAAGCTAAGATACACTCCCAATGGGCGGCGGCATAGCGTTTGCACGACTGCTAAAAACTGCTAGCGAGCGATCACCACCTTGGAATGACCAACTTGGTATCATATTTTAATATTTCATTTGAATCATTTTCCTAAACAGGTTGATCGCTGTATGATATTAATTGATGTAGTTATTTCTGAGGTGAGTGTATTTTAATAAACTGAAAAATACTGTGATGTCCTGCCTTAGCCCCAATTGCTCAGATAGGGCTGTCATACAGTGGTGTCCTTTCTTACTGTGGCTTCAGTTGCGCCTAATAGCCACTTACAGCGTGCCAAGTTCTGCGCGACTCTCGCTCACAATGTTCTTATTCACATAAATAAAACAACGGAGAAAGACAAAACTACACTGCTAGTGTACACTGATGGATATGACATTTGTACATCTGTGTGCAGCTGAGTGTGAATCTGTGTATAAATGAAGGAAATCGGCTGCGGCTTCACCCAAATAGGAGACTGGCCACTTTCGACATGCAGAAGCAATAGAGGAGACTGTTTATAGGGCAGACCACTTATTGCAGCACAATACATCGCTGGGTTACTGATTTAGGAAGCTTACTTTTACTGCTGAATTGCTGGGGGTCATTCCAAGTTGATCGCTCGCTGCCGATTTTCGCAGCGAAGTGATCAGGTGAAAAAAACTGCATTTATGCGCATGCGTATGGGCCGCACGTGCGTCGTACGGGTACAAAGCCCTTTGTGGTTGTGCTCAGGTTCTAGCGAAGTTTTTCTTCGGACTGACGGCCGCTAGAAGATTGACAGAAAGGGGGCGTTTCTGGGTGTCAACGGACCGTTTTCAGGGAGTGTTTGCAAAAACGCAGGCGTGACTGGGCGTTCGCTGGGCGGGTGTATGACATCAAATCCAGAGACACAAATAGGCTGAAGTGATCGCAAGCACTGAGAAGGTCGTTAGGTCGACACAACTTAGGTCGAAACTCATTAGGTTGACCACTGAAGCTCGACAATGCCATTAGGTCGACATGCATTAGGTCAACATGAATGTTAGGTTGACAGGTCAAAAGGTCAACATGAGGTTTTTTTGAAATCATTTTTTGGATTTTTTTCATAATTAACGATCCACATGGACTATGACTGGATCGGTAATTGAGCAAAGCGAGCCATGCGAGGGGACACGGTGCACTAATTGGGGTTCCCCGTCACTTTATGGAGAAAAACAACACCAAAAACAGTCAAAAACCTCATGTCGACCTTTTGACCTGTCGACCTAATGCATGTTGACCTAATGGCAGTGTCGACCTTCAGTGGTCGACCTAATGAGTGTCAACCTAATTTGGGTCGACCCAACGACCCATACCCATGGATCCACGGGCAATACGTGGAAAATGCCAGAAGGGTGATGGCCTGATGGACGGTTCAGCCACCTGAAGGCCTTGCCGAGCAGCTCCGCCTCTGCTCTGTTGAAAGACCACGCCCCCGTGACTCGCTGCCACATCCCTTGATTGGGCCACGCCCCTTTTCCCCAGTGCAACGGGACAATTATTGCCCCCTGTGGGCGTAGAGGTAGGCGTATGCAGATATAACTGATTTCATACAGATCTCTTGCAGTAGAGACAGGGATGATGACTGCCAGAGAAATACCAGCTTCTCTATATAACATTATAGTCAATTCATTCTAACAAATTAGTATTCACTGCTCACTGCAGACGCTGGTGCTTAAAATGTATTGAACTCTCCATATAACTGAAGATGAGAAGGTTGTTCAAAGCCTAGTAGTTGATGTGTACATTTTGTATTCACTTAATTGCATACGCTAATAACTTAATGTTTCCTCTGGGAAACCTTCACTGAAAAATCCATATTACCACTTAATAGGACATGAGAGGAAAAACAGCCAGTACAGAGTTATGCATTCATCCTATTTATTTATTCTATGCTATGAATGCCCATGTCAGTAGCGTATCTAAAACGGGTGCAAGTTGTGTGGTGTTCACGGGGCCCGCACAACCTGCACCCATTTTTTTTAATACTTATCCCTCCAGAGTCCTGTGTTGGTAGCAGCAGCACTGCACAAGCTGCCAGGAAAATGGTGTGGCGGCCATTTTCCCGGCATTTTGCACATGCGCAGTACGTATATCCAGAGGCAGATTGGCCCCCCAGGACAAATTCCGATGGGCCGTCCCATATCCCCCTCGCCAGGCCGATTCACACTCAGGCTGGGCTGGCTCACACTGCTTCCAGTACTTGCGGTTCATTGGAACACTATCCAGAAGTTAGGCTAGCGGGCACTTCCAGGTGCCGCTTGCCGTGAAAAGTAGTGAAGCTGTTCTACCAATGGGAGACCTGGGGAAAGTTAACCATCCCAGCAGCATCCTCTCTCTGGCCCCAGCCAAAGGTCTCTTCAACGAGCCCGGCCCGGGAGCAGCAGCATTGCGATGATTGGAGCCGGGTTCACTATTTATTTATTATTTATTAACAGTTTCTTTTATAGTGCAGCAAATTCCGTTACAATTGGACAAAATGATAAAACAAAACTGGGTAATAAACAAACAGTCATGGAAATAGGAGGGCCCTGCTCGCATGCTTACAATCTTTAGAGTTCACTACACCCGCAGCCACCCTAGCTCCCGTACTCTCACTGAACTGGCCAGAGCGGCGACTGAGCACTGAAGGGGACCCGGCAGAGAGGTTATTTTTAATGACATTATTTGCATTATCATGTTAGTGTAAGGGTTAGGGCATCCCTGGTCACAGTGTATGGTTTGGGGACTGGACAGGAGCAGGATGTACCTTCTTCTCAGGATGCCAGCTGATCAGGCTGCACTCACAGCCAGCACTGGGACAATCGCTAATGCAACGTCCTTCAGCCCTATAACTGCCCAATGTCTGTCCATGATGATGGGCCTATTTATGTAATATGGTGGCTACGTATGTAGGTGGGTCATTCTGACCTGATCACTCGCTGCAGTTTATTGCAGCGCAGCGATCAGGTCAGAACTGCGCATGCGCCAGCACCGCAGTGCGCTGGCGCATGGCTGACAGCCGACGGCTGTCGTTGCCTAGCGTTCGGCTCTGCCTGATTGACAGGAGGGGTTGCACGGTGGCGTTTGCCCGCCGTTTTGTTGGCACGGTCCGGCCAAAGCAGGCGTGGCCGGACCGTGCGGGGGGGGGGGGTTGGCCGCAGCGGCTGCGTGACGTCACACGCAGCCGCTGTGACCCAGAAGCTGCACTGGCCAGGAGATACTTTTCAAGTACAAAAGAATCGCCACTGTGTGATGCTTTTGTACTTGTGCGGGAAGGGGGGGAGCGGCCTGACATGCGGGGCGGCCCCCTGCATGTCAGTGTAAGGGATCGTAGCTGTACTAAAATTTAGCACAGCTACGATCAGTTCGGAAATGACTCCCGGAATGCGGTGGCTACTTACTGTATGTAATGTTGTGGCTATTTATGTAATGTGGTGCCATTTGTGTAATGAGGTGCTATTCGTATAATGGCCCTCATTCCGAGTTGTTCCCTCACCCACAAACGCCTTCTTCCTGTCAATCACCTTGCGATCGGCTGTGCGAATGGATTCTTTGTTAAATCCATTGTCCAGCACAGATCCTCTTTGTACCCGTACAACGTGCCTGTGCATTGCGGTGCATACACATGCGCAGTTTTGCCGAGATTTAACTGCAAAAAGTTGCTAGCGAGCGATCAACTCGGATTGATGACTTGCTCGATCTGGAAGGGCCCGGTAGTACGAAAAGAAAACTTCATACTTGGAACCTTCAGCCTCAGATTTTTTGTAGACAGCCAAACACGATCCCCTGGCTTGAGAGCAGGAACTGCTTTGCGCTTCTTATCCGCAACTTTCTTGTACCTTGGGGAAGCTTTCAAAAGGGCTGACCAAATATTCTTCCAGTTTTGAGAAAACTGACGAAGCGTAATATCAGCTGCAGGTACTGACGTTGCTCGAAGCGGTTGGAATTCGGGGACCTTGGGATGGAACCCATAGTTGGCAAAGAATGTGCCCATTGCAAGAGCTTCTTTCTGAGAGCCGGTTTTACAAGGCTTTTCCCTGGTGGAGGCATAGAGTCCACTCCAATGGCGGAGAATTCCACTGGGTCGATAATAGGATTGATTCAGACTCAAATTCAGACTCATTTTCTTGCTCCCTGGCACGGGAAAGAGCATCAGCCTTACGATTCTGTGAACCTGGCTAAAACGAGAGCTTAAAGTTGAACCTGGAAAAGAAGAATGCCCATCTGGCTTTGAGACACTGTGCGGCTTTTAGGTACAGAAGATTCTTGTGATTTGTTAAAATGGTGATAGTATTAGAGGCACCCTCAAGCAAGTATCTGCACTCTTCTAGGACGAGCTTGATTGCTAGAAGTTCCTGATCGCCAATGGCGTAGTTGCGCTCTGCAGGTGATAACTTCCATGAGAAATAGCCACAGAGATGCAAGTGGCCATCGTCAGCTCTTTGGGATAGAACAGCGCCAACCACTACTGATGAAGCGTCCACCTCCAAGGTGAAAGGTAAGTTGGTATCAGGCTTTTTCAGGACTGGAGCGGAGACAAACTTTTGCTTGAGAAGATGAAATGCTTGAGTGTCCTCTTCCGACCACTTGGAAGGATATGCACCTTTCCGTGTGAGGGCGGTGATCGGTGCCACAATGGTGGAGAAACCTCGGATGAATCTCCTATAGTAGTTGGCAAACCCTAAAAATCTTTGAGCACCTTTCAGTGAAGTGGGTATAGGCCAATCTCGGATAGCCTGGAGTTTCTCAGGATCCATTTCTAGACCAGAACCAGAAACGATGTAGCCTAGAAATGGAATTGACTTGACCTCGAAGACACACTTCTCTAACGTGCAGTAGAGATGATTGGCACGGAGACGGGACAGGACCTCATTCACCCAATAACGATGTTCCTTGAGATCGTTAGCGAAGATGAGGATATCATTGAGATAGACCACATCATGTCAATAGAGGATATCACAGAAGATTTCGTTGACAAAGTGTTGAAATACAGCTGGAGCATTGATGAGTCCGAAAGGCATGACGAGGTACTCGAAATGTCCATCACGGGTGTTAAAGGCGGTTTTCCACTCGTTACCCTTTCGGATACGGATGAGATTGTATGCACCGCTCAGATCTAACTTGGAAAAGATGGCAGCTCCACTGACACGGTCAAATAGCTCGGTGATTAGAGGTAACGAATACCGATTCTTCACTGTGATCTCATTGAGCCCACGGTAATCAATACTCGGACGCAGTCCGACATCTTTTTTTTCACAAAGAAGAAGCCTGCGCCTGCTGGAGAAGAGGAAGGCCGGATAAAACCTTTTTCAAGGTTTTCTTTAATATATTCCTCCATGGTGTGGGTCTCCGGAAGTGACAGAGGGTAGGTGCGTCCCCGAGGAGGAGTCTTCCCTGGGATGAGATCTATAGGACAATCCCACTGTTATGAACCACAGGTAGTGGTTCATTCTTGTTTTCCATTTATGTATTTTATAGTTCTCTTGCAGGCCAGGATTTCCCGTTGCTCTGGTTTAGAAGACTCTTGTTTGCTGCCGGTGGTGAGTCTGTGTAATTGCAGCTTGTTCCCTTGTGTTCAGCCTCACCTGTCTGTTAATTGCACCTGTCAGTTGTGCAGCAGGGCAGCTGCACAACATAATTAATTAGGGCTCTCTGTTATATTCTGGCTCAGTGCAATACACAGACGCCGGTGATAGTTCTGAGCTAGTTCCTGCCAGTTCCTGAGTTTCTGAGCTTCTGTCTAGCAGCTTCTGTCTAGCTGCTTCCAGCCTTGTTCCGGTGTCTGTTCCAGTGTCTGTTCCAGTGTCTGTTCCAGTGTCTGATCCAGTGTCTGATCCAGTGTCTAAACCAGTGTCTAAACCAGTGTCTGATCCAGTGTCCTGCCGTGAAGCATTCCTGTCCAGAAGTCCTGTGGCTTTGTCTGTGTCTGATCGAGTATCTGGCTTCTTGGTGTCCACCGGTCTGTCGTTTGGGATCCTGCCTGTCCTCCGGTTCTGTGAGCCTGTGTCTGCTACATTGGGGGTTCCTGTCCGTTTGCCAGTATTTGTACCAGTTCCGGCGAGTAGCGGCTTTGCCGCGTCCGTCGGCCTAGGCCGCTGTATTCCTTGGTTATATCTGTTACTGGTGTTTTGCAGAGGGTTCTGCATACGCTGTCACCGCCGGTACACAACAGTATAGTGTCGGCGTGTGGACAGCATTTCCTTTGTTGTTCTTTTCCTTTGGCGGCGTGCCGCACATGTATTTAGTTTTAGGGTTGTTAGTAGCCCCTAGCCTTCTGTTTGCTTTAGTTAGAGGTCCCCTTGTTATTATCCTGTCTCGGTTCACGCCTTGTCTCACTCTAAGACCTGGGGGCATCGGAGTTGGGCAGACCTAACCCGCCTTTCAAACGCGGCTGCCGTGGGCCCAAGAAACCATAGTCACGCAGGCGTGAACTGACCACACGGGTAAAACAATGGAGGTAGGCTGCTAGGGGCTATTTCCATACAACACCTTATTTCAGCGTCACGTTCTGGTGCTCTGGACTCACTACGCAACATCTGTCTTGTTCTGAGCACCAGGAACGTAACACCCACTCCCTATGAGGAGGAAGAATATCCGCGGAGGACTTACTGAAGACATCCGTAAATTCTTGGTACTGAGGAGGCGGAACATCTGGAAACTTGGAAGTGGAACTTCGAGCTGGAAGGACCTTTTGAAGACAGGTACCAAAACAGGAAGGACTCCATGCCAGGATTTTTGTAGTCTTCCAGTCAATCTGAGGATTATGAAAACAGAGGGGTAAATTTACTAAGATGGGAGTTCTATTTAAGATGGGATGTTGCCCATAGCAACCAATCAGATTCCAGCTATTATCTTCTGGAAGGTGCTAGATAAATGAGAAGAAGAATCTGATTGGTTGCTATTGGCAACATCTCATCTTAAATAGAACTCCCATCTTAGTAAATTTACCCCAGAGTCATTGAAGGCCCAGAACTACAGAAGGCGTAGCCTTTGGAATAACTAGAAATGATATCAGTTCGGAGCGAAGAGCTCCTACCTTCAGATGGATAGGCAGGGTCTTGAAGTTAATAACTGCATCAGAAATCTTACTGCCATCCACGGCAGTCAGGCACACAGAGGACGAAAGTCTCCCGGTGGGTAGGGACCACCGTTTAACGAATTCCACAGTAACAAAGTTCCCAGGCCGCTCCAGAATCCAGAAGAGCAATGAGATTCCTGAAATGCTGAGACACTTGAAGAGATACAGGAAGAGTACAATCACATGGAGATGGAGAGGAGTTCATCACTCCTAGCCATCCCTCTCCTTGACTGGCTAGGATTTGGAGTTTCCCTGACACTTAGGACAAGACACAGGTGTTCGGACAGATGTCTTCTACTCTCTGCAGGCTACAGACGAGAACGGTTAATCTGCATGGGCTCATCCTTAGGTGGAGATGGCTGATGAGGAGGAATAATGGCAGAGGTCTTAGGAAGTGTGGACCTTCCTCGCTCAGCCGCCCTTTCGTGGAATCGGAGATCAACCTTCGTGCTGAGAGATATGAGCTCATCTAACTTTTGAGGTAAGTCTCTAGTAGCTAGCTCATCTTTAATCCGTTCGGATAACCCGTGCCAAAAAGCTGCATAGAGAGTGCCGTCATTCCAGGAGAGTTCAGATGCTGGAATCTGGAATTGCACCAAGTATTGGCCACCTGTTCATGTTCCCTGGCACAGCCAAAGAAGGTCGGAAGAGGCAGACGTCACTCGCCCATGCTCGTCGAAGATGCGCCTGAAGGTTGCCACGAAGTCCGTGTATGAAGAAAGCAGTACACTGGATTTCTCCCACAAAGGTGATGCCCAGTCCAGGGTGGTGCCACTGAGGAGAGAGATAATGTAGGCAACCTTGGTGCGATTTGTAGGGAAATTGCCAGGCTGTAGCTCGAAATGTATTTCACATTGATTCAGGAAACCCCAACAGGCTTTAGAGGAACCATCAAACTTAGCTGGTGTCAGCAAATGGAGTCGAGGTACAGACACGGGAATGGTGGGTGGGGTTACCACCTGTTGTACTGAAGTCGGTACACTGGACGACCCTTAACCATGGAGGGTTGATTGAATTCCATCCTGCCGGGTGGAGAGGTCCTGGAGACAGCAAATCACTTGACCCTGTGCAGCCTCTTGATGTTTCAGACGGGCTGCAAGCTGTTGTACCAGGCTGGTCACCTGGGCTTATTCTCTGGTTGGATTCATTTTGTCAGTGCTTACTGTCACACCTGAGGGCTGAGGCTGACCTGGGGAAGCCTCAGGCATAGGGGCTGATGTGTACTTAAGCCTGGGAGGTAGAATAGGGTTCTTGGACATGCAGGGAACCTTAGCACCGATGCCCAAAGGTGTGACCAAGACAACTTGAGTAAAATCAAAGCTTGTTTATTAAGCACACAGTTCATATACACTTCGGCAGTTCAGAGAAATTATATACTCAACGGCAAGGATGTGCAGATTACAGAAGACGGTACAGTTCCTAAGGCACAGTGGTAGGAGGTTACTGTGGCAATGCTGAGAACACAATATGGAATAGTCCTTGCAATACCTAGCGATGGTAAGTCCGTTTAGGCCAACAGCTATCCATTGTATAGATGAACATACAGGAACAGACCAGCAGATGGCACACTGGAAGCTGGTGTTGGTAATATTGCACAGGTAGAGGCGAGCTCTGAAGAACTGCCGAGGTTGCCGGATAGAACCGGCCAGGTGGTAAAGGTGCAGTGGAACTCAATGTAGACAGAGTTCGATGGTGAGGGCACCGATGGTGAACGGAAGCGATGCTGAAACACCGCCGAGAGCTTTAAACGATACTGGAACACCGCTGAGAGCTGGAAGTGATACAGGAACACCGCTGGAAGCTGGAAGCGATACTGGAACACCACTGAGAGCTGGAAGCCAGTGAGGTATCACTGGAGATCACAGAGGGCGATGTAGGTATACCGATGAGAGCTGGTAGTGATACTGGAACACCGCTGGAAGCTGGAAGCAATGCTAGAACAACTCTCAGGGCTGGAAGCCGGTGAGAATCACTGCAGATCACAGAGAGCAATGTAGGAACACTGCTGGAGTCAGGCAGTACCACAGGGTGGAAACTGGTGCAGGTCTCTTTAAGTGGAGCAAGGTCACAGGAGCTGGAATACCTGAAGGCAGCAAGCTGAAACATCCACAGACAGGAGAGACATCTAACACTGGGATAGACAACCAAAGCACTGACGATTAGGCAGTCTAGATGCAGGATATTTATACCAGCTGGGAAGCAGGTATTGGCTGAGCAATCAGGGAGAGTCCAGAGTGCAGCGGATAAGCTATGGAGAATCATGTGATGAGACCAAACATGGCTGCGCCCATGTTTGGTTCTGGAGGGAAAGTCTGTTTGTGTCAGCATGTGGAAACCTGCAGTAATGGCGACGGAGGCCGCGGAGGACAGGTGACGCCATCCACTTGATCAGGAGGAACATGCTGACTAGTCGCCATGACAGCACTGCGGGGATCGCTGAGGGGAGACTGTGAAGATGCCATGCAGCATGCTTCACGCAGACAGCGCAGGTGGAAGCAGGGCCTGGAGCGCAGGGACAGTCTCAGGAGGCACTTAGAAGGTAAATAAGTGTCTAATTACCCGGATAGTGACACTTGCAATGTATTCAATTATTGCAGTCGAAGTTATCACATCCCATCCACATCTCGGATGCAGATTGTGATACAGTAAATATGTCCCGTAGTGCGGAGATGGAGAGTAGTAGTGATATAATGAAGAGATGTGGTGTAGGGAGGAAATACAGTGCTGTAGGTTTCCACCACACAAACCTGCCCACGTAGGAAGAAATTATCTGTGGCGCTAATCACACCCACTGCACGACACACAATAGGCCCATTATAAATTTCAGCTCTAGGCCCATGTGGACCTTAATCTGGCACTGGCACAGCCTAACCCTAACCCTCCCACAGCCTAACCCTAACCCTCCCTTCCCACAGCCTAACCCAAACCCTCCCCCTCCTCGCAGCCTAACCCTAACCCTTCCCCTCCCTGCAGCCTAACTCTAACCCTCCCTTCCACGCAGCCTAACCCTAACACTCCCCCTCCCCGCAGCCTAACCCTAGCCCTTTCTTCCCTGCAACCTAACCTTAACCTCCCCGGTGGGGCCTAAACCTAACCTCCCCCCAGCAGCCTTAACCTAGGAGTCCCTGGCACACTTACGGTTGGGACGTCGGGTGTTGGGATTCCAGCACCAGCATTACAAGTGATGTTGGGATTCTGGCGCCGGCATTCTGGTTGCAGGTCAGGATTCTGGCGCAGGGAATTTGAGCGCCAGTATCCCAACCACCATAGTCCGGACCACATCCCCCCTCTCTCACTGTGTGTAACTTTACTACCTGTAAAATCAGACTATTTAGTTATGGATAACAATATGGGCTAGGCCTGGAATGTAGGGGCCCCAGACCACTAACTTGTGGGGATCCCTAACAATACAATTGTCAATATGATATGCTTGCAATGTTATTAGAAAGCTTGATGTGTAATCACTCTTAGCACCAGAAATGTGTTAAACACATAACATTGCCCTAAAATGGTCATTTTAATAATTTTAATTGATAAATAATTAATACTTGGCTCACAAAATTAATTACAGTAATCAAATCAATTAACTTAACTTGGCTTGCGATTAATGCTCTGGTCAATGATAAAATTGAGTTTATTTATGAGTGTACTGGCAATACCAATAAGATCTGGATCACCCTCCAGCAAGTTCTTTTACAGAATTGTACTGTATAAGTTGGTCCGGTTTTGAATCAGTTAAAAAACCACACTGAAGTACAGTATACTGCACATGGTACTAGACTGAAGGAGAAGAAGCTACGATTTGTCAATTTTATATAATGTTATCATGACAAATTAAATTATATAATCATCTTATCATAAAGAAGTTGATTTATTTTTAAAGGGTAACACCTTCAGTCTGTCTTAGCCCCTTGTGTGTGACTTCTGTCATCTGTGGTTTGTGGTGAAGCTCCTTTGTAGTTCCATATTTCCAGTAATCATCAATGAGTTTATAAAAATTCAAATTTATTTCAATCATTTCAATCATGTTTTGTTGCATAAATTAAATTAAATAATTATCAAGCTCTCCTTTCATCTCCTCAAGTCTTTGAGCTCATTTAATAAATGGCCCTTAAATATACTGTAGAAATAAATATAATTTTTTGGGATTTTAGATTCATTTGCAGGAATCAGCAACCCCTCCCAGCATTAATTATTCATTATATAAAAAACAAGTTCAATCATGTTATTTAAATAATTTGACTCTTTTTTTGTCAATCATGTATCAGTGTGTGGTCATGGCCCTCATTCCGAGTCGTTCGCTCGGTAAATTTCTTCGCATCGCAGCGTTTTTCTGCTTAGTGCGCATGCGCAATGGCCCTCATTCCGAGTTGTTCGCTCGGTATTTTTCATCGCATCGCAGTGAAAATCCGCTTAGTACGCATGCGCAATGTTCGCACTGCGACTGCGCCAAGTAACTTTACTATGAAGAAAGTATTTTTACTCACGGCTTTTTCTTCGCTCCGGCGATCGTAATGTGATTGACAGGAAATGGGTGTTACTGGGCGGAAACACGGCGTTTCAGGGGCGTGTGGCTGAAAACGCTACCGTTTCCGGAAAAAACGCAGGAGTGGCCGGAGAAACGGTGGGAGTGCCTGGGCGAACGCTGGGTGTGTTTGTGACGTCAACCAGGAACGACAAGCACTGAAATGATCGCACAGGCAGAGTAAGTCTGGAGCTACTCTGAAACTGCTAAGTAGTTAGTAATCGCAATATTGCGAATACATCGGTCGCAATTTTAAGAAGCTAAGATTCACTCCCAGTAGGCGGCGGCTTAGCGTGTGTAACTCTGCTAAATTCGCCTTGCGACCGATCAACTCGGAATGAGGGCCAATGTTCGCACTGCGACTGCGCCAAGTAAATTTGCTATGAAGGTAGTATTTTTACTCACGGCTTTTGACAGGAAATGGGTGTTACTGGGCGGAAACAGGCCATTTTATGGGCGTGTGGGAAAAAACGCTACTGTTTCCGGAAAAAACACGGGAGTGGCTGGAGAAACGGGGGAGTGTCTGGGCGAACGCTGGGTGTGTTTGTGACGTCAAACCAGGAACGACAAGCACTGAACTGATCGCAGATGCCGAGTAAGTCTGAAGCTACTCTGAAACTGCTAAGAAGTTTGTAATCGCAATATTGCGAATACATCGTTCGCAATTTTAAGAAGCTAAGATTCACTCCCAGTAGGCGGCGGCTTAGCGTGAGCAACTCTGCTAAAATCGCCTTGCGAGCGAACAACTCGGAATGACCTCCCATGAGTATTCCAGTACTAAGGGCAGTCATTGTGCTTTTTCAAACTCCACTACTGCGTAAGTGAGATATGGAAGGATACAGTAGTTTGAGAGTGGACATGTGCAGCAGCAGCATAACAGGACTTTAATGCTTCAATATTTGGCCACACCTCCTGAGCGCATCATATCCCGGCTGTCAGGGTGCCGACAGTCGTGCGACTGGCGCCGGAATCCTGACACCAATCAGGAAACCGGAGCTGGATCACCGACAGCCGGGATATCGAAGGTGAGTATCGGGGGTTCAGGGTTAGTGTTAGCGGGTTCTGGTATGAATGGTCAACAATGTTAAGGTCGACAGTCATTAGGTCGACCACTATTGGTCTACATTGACATGGTCGACATGGACAAATGATCAAGACATGAAAATGGTCGACACATGAAAAGGTTGACATGGATTTTTTAACTGTTTTTGGTGCAATTTTTTCCGGAACATGACCAAGAACCCCAATTAGTGTACCGCGTCCCCTTGCATGGCTCGCCGTGCTGCGGGCAAGGTGCCTCGCTGCGCTCGGCACAGGTTACTATTCCCAATCGTGGTCCACGTGGATGGTAAAGTAAAGTAAGAAAAAAGTTTTCTTTTAAAAGCCATGTTGACCTTTTCATGCGTCGACCATTTTCAGGTACCGACCATTTTTCACGTGTCGACCATTTGTCCATGTCGACCATGTCAATGTTGGCCAATAGTGGTTGACCTAATCAGTGTCGACCATCTGAACGTGTACTGTGTTAGGGCCCAGGGGCGGAGCGTTAGGGTTAGGCACTAGGGGGTGTGGTTAGCCTTAGCTGCCACCCACAAGGGTTAGATATAGCTTACACTCTCAGAGGGTTAGCCATAGTCACCCACCCCCCAAGGGTTAGGGTTAGGGGATCTTAAGTGTTGGGATGCTGCAGTCGGGATTTCATATTCTATCTATCTATCTATCTATCTATCTATCTATCTATCTATCTATCTAGTAGCGGATCTTGCCACGGGCAAGCAGGACTTTTGCCCGGGGCGCCGCCTTCTGGAGGGCGCCGCACCATGGCAAGATCCGCCACTGTGCCCCCCGCTGCCGCTGTGTCCCCCGCTGGTCCCCCCGCAGTGAAGGGAACTAGACGCTATCCGTCTAGTTTCCCTTCGTGCAGAGGACCTTTGCTGTGCGTTGTGCGATGACGTCATCGCGCACCGCACAGCATTGTGGGACTGGCACAGACGCTAGGGGTCATGATTGACCTCTAGTGTCTATGCTGTGCTATGGGAGAGACGTCATGACGTTTCTCCCATAGATCCGACGAGAGGAGCGGCGGCGGAGGAGGTCTGCAACGGCCGGGACTCGGAAGCAGGGATTGTAAGTATCCTTTTTTTTTTTTTTAAGCGGCGCTACTGGGGACACAAATGGCGCTACTGGGGGCACAAATGGCGCTACTGGAGGCACAACTCTACAGGGGGCGTAACTGACCACGCCCCTGTATAAAGCCACGCCCCTATTTTCCGCCCGGGGCGCCACAAGGGCTAGAACCGGCCCTGTATCTATCTATCTATCTATCTATCTATCTATCTATCTATCTATCTATCTATCTATCTATCTATCTATCTATCTATCTATCTATCATACAGTCATCTTGTGTTTTGCCACCATTGTATTTCTGTGTTTTGCACAAAAGGACCTGGCTTCTATTTATGTCTATTGAATTCTATAGATGTTGTACAGTAGCAGTTGTTCTAATATTACCCTTCTGCGTGTTTGTGCTGCTGCTCTATCACCAAGTGTAGACAGCCTAAGCACAATATTGATGACAAATTCAAACATTGAAAGTTTTCATGTACTCATTAGAAATTGCCGGTAAACGACTGTAAATGAAATAACATGATTTTACCTAACAATTTTTAATGACAGCCAAAACAAATATCAAGGAATCTTGGGTAAAGTCAAAAGATTAAAGTAGTTTCAGAGAAAAAAACAATACCATAGCCCATTGGTTCTCAAGCTGTGTGTCGTGGCACCCTGAGGTGCCTCTGGACACTTTTTCCTTGGATTCGTGGTCCAGGACCAATTCCAATCATTTATGGTCAGTATGGTAGAGAAAACCCGTACTAGTGGCTGCCAAGTGAATCCTGTCCTACACCACACAATTAAACTTAAGGATGACATCTAAACACAATTAACTTAATTTAATTTTTTTTTTTCTAAAGTTCTCAATAAGAAACTTTTGGCC
Source organism: Pseudophryne corroboree (assembly GCF_028390025.1). Lineage (NCBI taxonomy): Eukaryota > Metazoa > Chordata > Amphibia > Anura > Myobatrachidae > Pseudophryne > Pseudophryne corroboree. The sequence continues at coordinate 92,164,051 of NC_086444.1, read as the reverse complement.
TACAGTAGGTGTGGCATGAAAAAAATTCGGATACTCTTGGGCGCTGTGATTCAAAAAAGTTTGGGGACTACTGTCATAGCCAGTGCATATACTGTATGCAATATATAGATATATAAACATATACATTACCCGCATTCATACGCCATTTTGCAGGCACACTGGGAATCCACCAGCTTTTCCCACGGTTTGCATTTGGGAATCTTCACCTTTGGAGCAGGAGTTGCAGCTGCAATATTGTAGAAATATTACTGTTACAAAGAACACTTCAGGTGCACAATAGCTAGCGTATTATGGGCACTCTGTAATACACTGCAAGCCATGTGCACAATAGCTAGTGTATTATGGATACTCTGTAATACACTGCAAGTCATGCGCACAATAGCTAGTGTATTATAGATACTCTGTAATGCACTGCAAGTCATGTGCACAATAGCTAGTGTATTATGGGCACTCTGTAATACACTGCAAGTCATGTGCACAATAGCTAGTGTATTATGGATACTCTGTAATACACTGCAAGTCATGCGCACAATAGCTAGTGTATTATAGATACTCTGTAATGCACTGCAAGTCATGTGCACAATAGCTAGTGTATTATGGGCACTCTGTAATACACTGCAAGCCATGTGCACAATAGCTAGTGTATTATGGATACTCTGTAATACACTGCAAGTCATGCGCACAATAGCTAGTGTATTATAGATACTCTGTAATACACTGCAAGTCATGTGCACAATAGCTAGTGTATTATGGGTACTCTGTAATACACTGCAAGTCATGTGCACAATAGCTAGTGTATTATGGATACTCTGTAATACACTGCAAGTCATGCGCACAATAGCTAGCGTATTATGGGCACTCTGTAATACACTGCAAGCCATGTGCACAATAGCTAGCGCATTATGGTGGTCATTCCGAGTTGTTCGCTCGTTGCCGATTTTCGCTATGCTCCGCGATCTGTTGCTAAATGCGCATGCACATGGTACGCAGTGCGCATGCGCTTAGTTATTTAACTAAAAACGTAGCAGTTTTGCTGTTGTTCGAGCAGCGCTTTTCAGTCGCTCTGCTGATCGGTGAGTGATTGACAGGAAAGGGGCGTTTCTGGGTGGTAACTGAGCGTTTTCCAGGAGTGTGCTAAAAAACGCAGGCGTGTGAGGCAAAAATGCAGGAGAGTCTGGAAAAACGGGGGAGTGGCTGACCGAACGCAGGGCGTGTTTGTGACATCAAACCAGGAACTAAACGGACTGAGCTGATCGCAATCTAGGAGTAGGTCTGGAGCTACTCAGAAACTGCTTGAAAAATGTTAGTAGCAGTTCTGCTAATCTTTCAATCGCTAATCTGCTAACCTAAGATACACTCCCAGAGGGCGGCGGCCTAGCGTGTGCAATGCTGCTAAAAGCAGCTAGCGAGCGAACAACTCGGAATGACCACCTATGGGTACTCTGTAATACACTGCAAGTCATGCGCACAATAGCTAGCGTATTATGGGTACTCTGTAATACATTGCAATTCATGTGCACAATAGCTAGTGTCAGAGGTTAAAGTGGGCCAGAACTGCATTCCGTCACTACTAATTGAAGGCGGAACCAGTGCTGCCTCTTCCCGCGCACCTTACCCGGCCACCGCAGCACTTAAAGAGGATCATGAGGAGGATCATAGCCTGCCCTGCAAGCTTCTCCATGGCTGCCCCGCCTCCGCCCGCCCACATCATCTATACACCGATCACTAGAGGCCGCACCTCCGCTCTTGGATGCAGCAGGCGTCGGGATCCATGTATCAGCCTGTGCACAGTCAGGGAAAGCTACCTCCCCCTTCCCCTGACTCGCCTGATGGGAGCCTGACCGCAGCTTCCACCTGCGCCCGGTGATGTCTGTTGCCCGTATATGGCACCAAGGAGGGGGCAGAGGTAACTGCAGCTTCTCCGCTGCTGTCCCAGGGCTGGCAGTACATGTGGCCGGCGCTCTCTATTCTTCCTTGGCCCTCAGCACCAGTGCCTACACCATTCCAGCAGCACAGCCGAGCCTCCTGACCTATGGGCGCATACCATGGTGCGTGGCATTCTCATGCCGCATGGGACCTGCGCTGCACAGACACCAGCAAGCTCCGGACACAAGCTGCAGAGACCTGGCTCCTCCACATCACTCCGGGTGTATACCATGGCCTCTTCCTGTTGCATGGGACCAGTACTGCACAGCCCGCTGTTATAGGTAGTAGTGCTGGGTGGTGCTGTAATGTGTGTCACTGTAAGGTGTTACTATAGGTAGTAGTGTTGGGTCCTAGGTGTCGATGTAGTGTGTTATAGGTAGTAGTGCTGGGTGGCGCTGTAATGTGTGTCACTGTAAGGTGTTACTATAGGTAGTAGTGCTGGGTGGTGCTGTAATGTGGGTCACTGTAAGGTGTTACTATAGGTAGTTGTGCTGGGTGGTGCTGTAATGTGTGTCACTGTAAGGTGTTACTATAGGTAGTAGTGCTGGGTGGTGCTGTAATGTGTGTCACTGTAAGGTGTTACTATAGGTAGTAGTGCTGGGTGGTGCTGTAATGTGTGTCACTGTAAGGTGTTACTATAGGTAGTTGTGCTGGGTGGTGCTGTAATGTGTGTCACTGTAAGGTGTTACAATAGGTAGTAGTGCTGGGTGGTGCTGTAATGTGTGTCACTGTAAGGTGTTACTATAGGTAGTAGTGCTGGGTGGTGCTGTAATGTGTGTCACTGTAAGGTGTTACTATAGGTAGTAGTGCTGGGTGGTGCTGTAATGTGTGTCACTGTAAGGTGTTACTATAGGTAGTTGTGCTGGGTGGTGCTGTAATGTGTGTCACTGTAAGGTGTTACTATAGGTAGTAGTGTTGGGTCCTAGGTGTCGATGTAGTGTGTTATAGGTAGTAGTGCTGGGTGTTGCTGTAATGTGTGTCACTGTAAGGTGTTACTATAGGTAGTTGTGCTGGGTGGTGCTGTAATGTGTGTCACTGTAAGGTGTTACTATAGGTAGTAGTGCTGGGTGGTGCT